>NW_026087853.1:26566160-27166160 GCF_022539395.1 Myiozetetes cayanensis
CATGACCCTCCGCTGGACCCTCTCCAGTAGTTCCTTTTCTTCTTTCCACTGAGGAGCCCACAGTTGGACGCAGTATTTCACTTGTGGCTCACTAGGGCTGAGGGGAAGGATCACCTCCCTCGACCTTCTGGCCACACTCTTCCTGAAGCACCCCATGATACCATTGGCCCTCCCAGCTTCAAGGGCACAATGAGGGCTCACAGTCAACCTGTCATCCACCATTACCTTCATCTCACATGTTTTTACCAAGACTGCTTATATGCTATGCAACTCTAAAATTACAGACAGGCAAAAAATGCTTTATCATATTAAAATTTATTTTTAGTAGAATTTTAATAGAAGTGGCTACAAACTGTGGTATTCATTGATAACACCAAAACAATTTGGAAAAACAGAGCTAACAGCCATATGTCTTGTATCCTTTGACTTCTAGGAGGACTGAGATGATATTACTATCATACTGTAATGTGTTGGAGATAGTACCTCATCCTTGGTCAAATCAATTTCCAAAATCAATTTTCAAAAGTTTTCCTACATTATCAAATATCTTGATAACAAGACAATGAAATGCATGCAGCTTCACTGGACATTTATCAGGCATTCAGCCCTGTATCATCCTACTTTTAGAAATATCTGAAATACCTTCTTTCACTTGAACAGCTAATGAATAGATAACATAATATTGTCAGACAGAATCAGCCTCAGCAGAGCAAGTGGGAGGGGTGTAGGTAGTAGGGAATCTGAATACCACTGAGTATCACCAATGATTTAGACGCATAATAACTACTTCCTTTCAAACACTTTCCAAACACACATTTTCCGAAATGTTCAATCATTTTGAAGAAAATTAACTGCAGTTATAAGTCTATCATTGGGTGAAAAAGTCATAGTAAGTTGACAAGAATAATTTATTTATGTGTTCTAGAATTAAACTAACAGATGTTATTAGAACTCTTGGCCAGGATGATGCAGAGTGCAGGCGTTTCTATATCTATGTCAATGCCTAGTGATATTGCAAGGATTAAAATAAATAGTAACCTTTGAAACATAGAAGTGTATTGTCATTAAAAATGTGAAATGATAATAAAAGCAGACACTAATGAGCAGCTGAAGAAGAAGTTAGTAAAACAAGCAGAGGGAGTTGTAGCCACTGCTTGCAAATGATCTGGACTCTGCTGAAGCCTTTCAAATCAGTGCCAGATCACATGACAAGTGTGCCACTAAGATAAACAACAGTGCAGATATCATAGACATCCTACTGTTTACAATTTTAAACAATAATAGCTTTTTCAGTACATCAAGTAAGAAGCAAATCCATAAATTAGTATAATTACACTGACTTCATCTAGGAAAATCTTGGGCCTACGCAGGACACCCCAAGAATCATACCACACGCCTCAGAGCATTGTCCAAATGCTTCTTGAACTGACAGCCTTAGGACTGTGACCTGTTTCCTGGGGAGCCTGTTCCAGTGCTCAACCACCCTCACGGTGAAAAACTTGTTCCTGATATCTAACCTAAACCTCCCCTGACTAAGCTTCATGCCATTTTCTTGAGTCCCTTCACTGGTGATGAAAGTAAAGAGATTATTTCCTGCTCCTCCACTTCCCCTCGTGAAGATGCTGAAGACCACAGTGAAGTCTCCCATCTCCTCTTTGGGCTGAACAAACCAAGTGACCTCAGCCACTTTTCATAAGACTTACCTTCCAGACCCTTCACTATCCTCGTGGCCTTCCTTTGGACATTCTCTAGTAGCTAATAGCTAATAGATATAGATACAAGAAAATAGATATATCTTGTTCAAAATTTGTTGCTAAATCTTTATGGCAATATTTGAATATATTAATTGAATATATATAACTTTTATATGGTTTTACCCATAGGATCTAATATACAAGCAACTTAAATTATCTTGAATTTGATTATCCTATTCCCTGCTATTGAAGCTGAGTCACTGCACAAAAATATAGAGTATAAATTAAATTCTCACCTCATATTAGTCTCTCGTAAGACTAATGAGCTCGAGTTCCTCCTTTCAGATAAAAGTTTTCTTTTGACTTTAAGTAGCCATTGCATAAAATTACTATCTCTAATATGAAATCATGTGTGTTTAAAAATTCATAAAAAGTAATGTAATCTTCATTAAAAAAAACCAAACCATAAAACATAAAAAGCCAAAACTAAAAACCAAAGAAACCCAAAACTTTTGCACTTAGTTACATCATCTGCAAATTTAGTATTACGTCATTCATCCAACTTACAGACACAAACTTTTAGTCCTGCTATATTAGTAAAAGTTTGTTTTCTTTGAAGTTAATCATTTTAAAGAATACAAGAGTCAAGATCCCTCAAAAGTACAGTAATTGATTTCATGTAGAATGTTTGGTTAAAAGAAAATGGTTTTAAAGAGTAACATGTTTGTTGCTTTGTTATGCTTTTTCACTGATCTAAGTTTTACAGTGTTTCAGTAGATATGCCTTTGCTCCTAATGATTAACATTTCTCAATTTGAATTGAAAAGCCACTATAAGTAACAAAAATGATTCTTTCATTAAGCAGGAACAATCACAATTTCCTCTCTCTCAACTTTCATTTTTATTATGGCTTTGAATATTTTCTGGTAAAGTACACTGTAAATAGAGAAAATGTGATTTTTTTTCCCAAGGGAAAAGGTTTGTTATTTTAAAATTACAGCACTAAAGATCAAAATAAAGTGACTGTTCACTGTACTATCCAAATAGCCTATCTTTGTACAAAAAAACCCTTTCATTTTCACAACCAAATTGACTAAAAGGCACTGTTACCTAGCAACATCCATTGTGTTTATGACCTTTCATCCAATCTGAGCTCACAGATGTGCTTCTGAAGCTAATATACATCGTACATTCCCCGCCTGCTTTGATGAAATATATGAGCCCTTAGAGCAGGCTGTGAAGTGTCCTTTGTAAAAACCAAGAGAAATATAAAAAATTAAGAAAAATAGGATAAATGTGAAAAGTGTTTAAAATGTCGAAACTATGAACATAAAATCTCTCTGCGATTACTGTGATGTCATTTGTAGTAGACTGAAAATTTGCCTAGGAAGTTGTGGTCTTGCATAGAAACATACTGGGATAGGTAATGAATGTACTGATCCTGACACTTGTGAAATTAAGACATCCTAAAGAAACTTAAATGAGAAAAGGTTTGGTCCTTCGAAGTTACTGACTGCCTGAATTTCAGGTAACAGTGATTTTTTTGGCTTTAAAAAAGGTGACATTTATGGATATTTTCATGCTTAATTTACAATACTGAGGGGTGCCCTCATCACAGTCTACATCTTCTTCAAGGGAAGCAGAGAAGGGGCAGGTGTTGATCTCCTGGTGACCTGAGGTAGGATATGAGGAAAAAAAATGAAGAAGCATAAGGGGAAGTTCAGACTGGACATTTGGAAAAGCTTCTTCACACAGAGGGTGGTTGGGTGCTGAAACAGGCTCCCCAGGGAAGTGGTCACAGCGCCAAGACTACCAGAGATCATGGACAGTCTGAAGGATGCTCTTAGTCATATGGTTTATTTTTAAGTAGTCTTGCAAAGAATGGGGAGTTGGACTCAATGAACCCTTTGGGTCCCTTCCAACTTAAGATATTCTATGATTCTATGATGACTAAATGTAGTCAATAAAAGTTGTGTCTCTACATTAGTCGCATACAAAACTATGAAATAAAAGCATGAATAACATTGTACAGCATTCTGAGCTAAGTTTATAGAGGAAATGTATTTCCTGTCTTTGTAGGTCAATTAGAAAGTAAAAAGCATTGTAAAAGTACTATAATTCTTGACTTTTTCAGGTTTCGATAGCTTGCATAAGCTCTCATATGGACACAATTATAGTTTGAAAGTTACACTACCAAGTGACATTTGCTGGTCAATGGCATCCTGATTTGTATCAGAAATAGAGTGGCCAGCAGGACTAGGGAAGTGATTGTCCCCCTGTACTCAGCACTGGTGAGGCCACACCTTCAGTACTGTGTCCAGTTCTGGGCCCCTCACTACAAGAAACACACTGAGGTGTTGGATTGTGTCCAGAGAAGGTCAGTGGAGCTGGGGAAGGATCTGGAGAGTAAGTAACATGAGGAGTGGCTAAGGGAGCTGAGATAGTTTAGCCTAGAGAAAAGTAGGCTCATGAGAAACCCTACTGCTCTCTACAACTACCTGAAAAGAGACTGTAGCAAGCTGGATGTCAGGCTCTTATCCCAGGCAACAAGCCACAGGACAAGAGTAAATGGCCTCAAGCTGTGCCTGGGGAGGCTTGGGTTGGATATTCCATTGGAACTGACTGCCCAGGAAGGTGATGGAATCACTATTCCTTAAAGTGTTTAAAGAATGACTGGACGTGTCAGTGCTATGGTTTATTTGATAGGGTAGTGATCGGTCAAAAATTGGACTTGATGATCTTGGATGTCTTTTCCATCCTAAGTCATTCTATGATTCTGTGACTCCCATTCTTACTGAAAAACTAAATGTTCAGTGGTCAGTTTCAAGCCACCTGGATAATTTCTCTGATCAATTACAGTTTTGAAAATGTAACTCTATTAATCCCCTTCCATCAGATATTACTGCACAGTGAATAAAAGTAGTCTTTCTGGGGACTTCTGAAGGTTGCTGATGTACTGTATATCTTAACATCAAAATAAAATTTTAAAATGTATAAAACTTGTGCTTGGTGACTGAGAGAGGGTTCTGGGGTGAGATTGGGCTGTGCAGGCGTTCCTGTAACCACAAGGTGTAGCCTTGTGTGGACTCGGGCCCTTGGCAGCTAATCAGCAGCTAATCAGCAGAGGAGGGGTGCTGTCAGGAGCAACCGGGGGTGGGGAATATAAACAGTTCCAGGGAGCGTGAGCAATCGAGAGTGCAGCAAACAGCAGTGGGCAAACAGGGGATGGCATGTCAGTGAGGACATTTGCACAGCAGTTCACTAAGACAGGACAAGCAGAATGGGCTCCTGTCTGACCATCTGGGCGTGGCCAAAAGAGGCAGCAAACAGACTCAATAGCTGGTAAGGAAGAACAAATAGATACTTTCAGCCCCAGTCTTTTTAGCATATTAGTTTAAGCTTCCTCATTTATGATGTTGACATACCATACAGCTCGATCCCCTGTAGCTATGGGAGTCACTGAACCAGCTGTGTCAGAGGCCTCCAGACAGACAGACAGACCTGCTGATGGCAGACGGAGCTCTCCAGGTCATTGGTTACCAGGAGTGCCTGATGCCTCTTCGTGAGCCTGGGGCAGACAAATAGTTATTTTGCAGAAGATGTGCCGTGGTTGAAGAGCTGTACCTATTCCTATTGGTAGGAATAGGCAGATCCATCAGTTCAATGAGTGGCTTTGAGGTTGGTGTAATTGGAAAAATTCTGGGTTTGTTGAACATGGGATAATCTACTCAACACCTGGTCTACTGACACGTGACAGGATGCACCTATTCAGATAAGGGGAAAAGGAATTTTAGACAGGAGCTAGTGGGGCTTATTGACAGAACTTAAAACTAGCTTGGAAGGAGGAGAGGGACTTGCCAATGATGAGTGATGGGATAGTGTGCCAAAACTTGAGGAAACACACACTAATGGGATCCCTCGATCTGCTTCATGCAGCACTGGCTACAAGGTACCACACCTGAAGTGTTTCTACACCAGTGCATGCAGCATGAGGAACAAACAAGAGGAGCTCAAAGCATGGGCCCAGTCGCAGAGATTGGGCATAACTGGCATAAGTGAAACCTGGTGGGATGAGAACTGTGAGTGGAGTACTCTGTTGGATGGTTACAGGCTCTTCAGAAGAGACAGGCAGGGCAGAACAAGTGGAAGGTGGCACTGTATGTAATAGAAGGGTTAGAATGTATGGAGCTCATAGTGGGCAATGACATGGCTGAAAGACTCTGGGTGAGAACCAAGGGACAAACAAATATCAAGGATGTCATTGTGAGAGTCTACTATAGGCCTCACAGATAGGACGACAACACCAATGAATTCTTCTTTGAGGAACAAAGGGACACTCCCAAGTCAAATACCCTTGTCCTTATGAGGGACTTCAACTTGACAGAAATTAACTGGAAGTATCACACAGCTAGCACAATCTGGTCCAGAAGATACCTACAAAACTTGGATGACAGCTTTATAGAACAGGTCCTAAGGGAACCAACTTGGAAGGATGCTCTCCTTGATCTGCTGCTTGTCAGCAGAGTGGATCTCATGAGCAAAGTGGAGATTGGTGGCTGCCTTGGCCACAGTGACCACAAAGGACTCAAACTTAAAATCTCTGTTGACAAGAGAAAAAGTACCAGTAAAGAAGGAAAGGCAAAAAAGGAAGGTGCAAGCCCAGTGGAAGCAAGGTCAAGTGACATGGGATACAGAGGTGCTACTTGCCACTGTAGGGAGAAAATTCCTGCTACCAAAGCCAAACTGGAGTTGAAGCTGCCAGAAGTGTGGGGGACAAGAAAAGGAGTTTTTTTCAAATATGTTAACGGTAATAGGCAGTATAGAAATATCATCTGCTTCTTACAGGATGGGAATGGTCACCTCACACACAGGGACAGAGACAAGGCAGAGGTATTTAATGCTTTCTTTGCCTCTCTCTTCAACATGGTTGACAGAAAGGGGGTCTCCATTCCCTGAGCTGAAGGACCGAGACTGAGAGAATGATCAACTCCCAGTTGACCCTGAAATTGTGTGGGATCTGCTGCTCAAGCTACATCGCTATGAATCTATGGGGCCTGATGGGATTCATCCAAGAATTCCTTAAGAGTTAGTTGATGTCATCACAAAACCTCTCTTGATGATTTTTGAGCAGCCTAAGGAATCTGGAGAGGTCCCAGCTTTAATCATTCCATTAGCATGGAGATTGACTTGACCATTGTAGAAAATTCAGTTTCAAAGAAAAAAAAATATTATTGAAACTGTTTAAAACCATGAATGGAGCTTTTAGTAATGATTAGTATATATGTAAGTATACACAATAATCTTAAAAATGATGTTATTTTCTCTGCTGTTAAAATATTGTCTAGTTTTTCATTATCAAGGCATCACAACTGATATGTACAAAACCGCACTTATGTCAGGAGTGCAGAAAACAGTAAGCTCAAATGTTTCTTTATATTTTGATAATAAAACAATAGCAAGAGCAGTAATCAATTTCATGAGAGATGTGGTGAGTTGCACAGGAGCATTGTTCTTTAGCTAGTTAAGTACCACTATTTTTGGCAAAACAGAAGGGCAAAATTGTTTTAAAGGAGAAAGAAAATAGAGAAGAGCAGAGGGAAAAGGATTTTTTTCCTTTTTGAATTATAAAAAAATAAATGAGAAAAAGTAGTTTTAATAAAAACCTGAATTAAATGTCATTCTACAAAATTATTGTAATCTATAGAAGATATGCTGGTTTTGTGCCTGTATTTAGAAAAGGTGATTTATTGCCATAATCTGAAATCAACAGTCAGGACATACATAATATGAGATCAAAATGCTATATATTACATATAAAATATTTATTCAGGCAATTCCATTCAGAAGATGGCTTAATCAAAATAATTTACTCAAAAAAAAATAAATCCCAATTTACTATAAAGCCCAGCTTCTAATTCACCTAGAAAACTAAGTAAACTAACTAACTTTCCATGAATAAGTTATTATGGATGAACAAATACAGAGTAACATAATCATAGAATGGTTAGGGTTGTAAGGAACCCTAAAGATCATGTAGTTCTAACCTCCCAGTTATGTGCAGGGACACCACTCACTAGGTCAGGTTACTCAATGCCCCATCCAGCCTGGCCTTGAATACTTCCATGAATGGGCATCCATAACTTCCCTGGGGAATCTGTGCCAGTGCTTCAACACCCTCAATGTAAATAATTTCTAACTACCATCTAATTAAACATACCCTCTTTCAGGTTAAAACCATTAGCCCTTGTCCTGTCCCTATCTGCCTGTATAAAAATCCCTCTCCCTCCTTTTTACAAGCCCCCTTATGGTACTGGAAGCCTGCAATCAAGTCTCCCTGAAGTCTTCTCTTTTCCACACTGAACAACATCAGTTCCCTAAGCCTGTCTTCATAGGAGAGGTACTCCAGCCCTTGGATCATCTTCATGGTGCTCTGGATTTGCTGCAAGAGGTCCACACCTTTCCTGCACTGAGGACCCCAGAGCTGACTTTGGCACTCTGGGTGAGGTCTCATGAGGACAGGGTGGAGAGGCAGAATCAGCTCCCTTGACCTGCTGGCCGCATCTTTTTTGATGCAGACTAGAATGTGGTTGGCCTTCTGGGCTGTGAGCACACCCTATTGGCTTATGTCCAGCTTTTCATCCACAAGATGAAAAGGTTCTTCTCTGCAGTGCTGATGTCAATGACTTCTTCTCCCAATCTGTATTTGTGTCTGGGATTCTCCCAACTCAGGTGCAGCACCTTGAACCTGAACTTGTTGAACTTCATGAGGTTCTCGTGGGCCTTATTCTCAACTTTTTCCAGGTCTCTCTGGATGGCATCCCTTCCTTCTGTTGTGTTAATTGCACCACTCAGTTTCATGTCATCAGCAAACTTGCTGAGGGTGCACTTCATCTCATTATGTCATTGATGAAGATATGAAGAGCACTGGTCCCAAGACAGAGCCCTGAGGGATCCTTCTTGTCAGAGGCTTTCACCTGAACTTAGAGCCATTGATCACAACTCTCTGGCTGCATCCATCCTACCAGTTCCTTATCCACTGAACAGTCCATCCATCAAATCTGTGTATCTGTAATTTGGAGATAAGGATGTCATGTGAGACCATACTGGAGGCATTACAGAAGTCTAAATAGATGACATCTGGCAGTCTTCCCTTGATGACTGTTACAGTCACTCCACCATACAAGGTCACCAGATTGGTCAGGCATGATTTGCCCTTAGTAAAGTGGTGCTGGCTGCCTCAAATCACCTCCTTGATTTTCTGAGCATTAGCATATCTTCTAGAAGGGTCTGCTCCATGATCTTCCCAGTCACAGGTGAGGCTTACCAATCTGAAGTTTCCTGGATGTTCCTTTTTCCCCTTTTTAAAAATACGAGTGATGTTTCCCTTTTTCCAGTCAGCAGGGACTTCACCTGACTCTCATGACATTTCAAATATGATGGAGAGTGGCTTGGCAACAACATCAGGACCCTGGGATGCATGTCATCAGGTTGTATAGACTTGTGGCTAGTCAGCTTCATCATGCTACACTTACAGTGGGAAAGACTTCACTCCCCACACACCCACCAGAGGATCAGGGATTAGAGAGAAGTGGGAAGCCTGACTGCCAGTGAAGACTGAGGAAAAGAACTCATTGACTAACCTTCTCCATATCAGTTGATAGTTCACCCTTTTTGCTTCTGAGGGGATGTACACTCTTCTTGTCCTTTCTTTTCTAACCTATGTACCTATAGAATCCCTTCTTGTTATTCTTCATGTCCCTCGCCAAGTCCTGTTCCAGCTTTGGTTTTCCTGACTCCATCCCTACATATTTGTGCAGTATCTCTGTACTCTTCTCAGGTCACCTGTCCCTGCTCCCACTGGCTGTGCATTTTTTTCTTTCTCCTCAATTTAAGGAGCAGATCCTTGCTCAGTCATGGTGGATCTACCTTGCTTGATTTCCTGCACACCAGGATGGAGAGCTCCTGAGTTACCATCTCTGGTCAGCCCCTCTGTTCTCAAGGGCAACGTGCCAGAGTATATCATTAACCAACTCCTTAAACAGACGGAATTTTGCTCTTGCAAACTGCAAGGTCTTGAGTTTACTCCTTTGCAGGCTATGCTCCTTGAAATCACAAACTCATCCAGTGTGTGATCACTTCATCCCAGGCTGCCACTATCTTAGCTCCTTTAATGAGCTCATGTGCACTAGTGAGCAGCAGGTCCAGTAACAAATTTGTCAATAAAGTCACAACCAGAAATCTTAATCAGGACTGTAATACCTTTGCAAGAAGATAAGCAGAATGACAGGTGGAATTACTTCCTCATAAAGTCAAAAGGGTAGTTCATATTTACCCACAGTTCTGACCAAACATCCCCATTTATTCCAGGGAAAGGAAACAACCTGCACAGTAGCAGTACAATAATCATTACACAGAATTTCAGAGGTGCACACATGAACAAAAACATGGGCGTGGCATTTCAATTCCATGAACTGTTTAGCCCAAAATTTTTTACTTGATCATAGTGTATATTCTAGGGATGATTAAGATGTAGATAATTGTGCACCCTGGTGCTGAGCAACACAAAACAACTCTTTTCAAGCACTTCTCACTTTTTTCTTACATTTATGTCTTGCAACTACAACCACTTTAGCAAGGAGTTCCACAGCTGTGTTGTCTACAGCAAGTAAGAGTTCACTTGGGCTATATTTAAATTCTGGAACAAGAATCAACATGTAACTGCTCGTTCATCTGGACTATGGAGTCTTTAAAAGTGAAAGAAGAGATGGCACATATGAATGTCCTGTCCCAGCCTGAATTAAGATGCATTCTGAGATTTACATCAAGATCTGGGATCCTGAATTTCTCACTCAAGATCTGAGGACCATCCAGACATATTTAGCTTTTGAATATCATACTATGGTTCAAATGTTTAGAGGGGGTGTAAGTTGTCAAAAACACCTAGAATCTGGGATCATCTAGTTGACTTGAAATGAAAATAAAATGCCCATAATGGAGGATGCTTTTCAGAAATAGCATTTTGTTTTTCGTGACGCCTACCCCAATGTATGTATACATTGTGAGGTTTGAAACATCCACATACAAAAAAATACAGAAAGCATATGTATATTTAGAGACCTACTAAACTTCCTTGAATTTGAATCAAAGACTTCACTGTAATTGGCTAAAAATATTTAAAGCATATTTTAGAATATAATAGTTACACAGATTTGTTAACTCAGAGAATAACAACAGGCAGATTTTTTAAGATATTTATATAAACCTCATCATTCAAAGGAGAGAGTACACATAAGGATGTCATAAAAATTTGAATACATGTTTTTGCCCTAATTTGTTGCAGTATTGTTATATAATTACGACTCACACAATAGTTTCACACACTTTTTCTGATACTATAACATACCCATCTTTTATTGCAGAAGTGATATTGCATTGAATGAGGGGAAATATCATATTGTTCCTGCAAGAGATCTAGTAAAGGCTGAACTCCTACTTCAACTACGTTTCCCAAAAAATAACTTTTTGGGATTTTCTTGGGGGATGAAAGGATATAAACGTATAATAGCAAGTATTGAAGCTGTGTGCATAATACATACTCAGCCACAATAGTGTCCACTATTTAATCAGTCTTCTTTTCTGGCCATGTTTTTCTGCACTTCCATATCCTTCCGTATTATCCATCAGACAAAGCCAAATAGGAAATGAGAGTTTAAGAAGTAAAGAAAGTGCCTAAGCATACTACTAGAAAGGCAGAATAAAGCCTGAAAAAGCAGGACAGAATGCAAACCTACTGTAACGGTGGCAAAGGTAGCAATGATGGGTCTTCTTCCTGTATATCTGTGCTGCAAGGATAAAATCACTTTCAGGCTGAAGCTCAGTAGAGACAGCTGGGAATCACAGAATCATAGAATGTACTGAGCTGGAAGGGACCCATCAGGATCATCGAGTTCAGCTCACTGAAGTTACAGGCACACCCACTGGAGCAACAATATCAATATTTATTTAAAATATTTTTGTGAGGAAGTTTTTTCATAAGAGATAGTTCTTAAACAAATTAGCAAGGTTATGAAACATGACACAAACTCCCTCAGAAGAAAAAGTTACAAATAAAGATTCTACATATCAACAAAACCTCAGTCTTTTGATTTGCAGCCTCAGTCCAGACCCTTTCCGCCTAATGAACCCCACTGTCCATCTTTAGATTTGGTTTGTTCTTGTCATTCTTCACCAAGCAGATATAAGTAGGTTAAGGTGTCCCTTTCATTCACTGGAATTGTCCTAAAATGGCAGTCAATTATTTCAACAAGCTGTGCTTTATTAATTACTAGCAGTACTCTAGCTATTTAATGACATTAGGTTTTTTTAAATCATTTTTTAAAGCTTGAGATCAGAAAGCTCTAAGAACTTATTAGGAACAGAAAAGCCACTATTCTTCTTTATTTCATTTTTGAAATAAAGCTTAGGTCCTAATGTACAACCAATTAGAACACAGCGTTTGGAGTATAAATGACAATTATCTAAGATGTTCAGAGAAAAATATATGACAACTCCCAGCTTGAAAAATAGTTTTCCATTATTTCCTTCAATTAAGCAATGTAATTTTCTTAAAACCCATGGTAATCTGTTGTTGTCATTCTGCTTTTAGTGATATAAACTCATAAATTCTACAACTCCAATGACATATCAGTACCTCTGTGAAGTAAGACTATCTCTTCCAAATAGCATGTAAATCATGTGATTTAGTAGTTTCTATAGAAACAATTTTGAAAAATGGAGTAAATAGCTGTACACAATGTCCAAGAGTTATTACCTGCACTAAAATTGTGGTAACCTCCTTCCAAATTTCCTCCTTAATTAAAAATTAGTTTTATGTCTTGCACTAAGAAATATCCAGTTTTTGGAGCAGTTAACAGTTTCGAGTGTACAATGACAGAAAAAAACAAGCTAAAATCATGAAAACACAAATTCCTTCAACTTCAGATTTTAAAGAAATTAACGTTATTAAAGATTTTATTGTTATCATTAGTTATAGAAATAAAAGAAGCAAACAAATCCTGAATTCAAAACCTTGAGCACTCAGAATTGATGATAATACTTAAATATTTAAGAAATAATTTTCTTTTTTTTAATGTCAGGAAGTACCTGTATTCTTTAACTTGTACTATTTGGCCTGAACAAGACTTACTGCCTTTATGGTCTTTGACAAGTGCTACAAAACCAATTCCACCACAGAAATATTTGTCATACTGTGTACTGTAGTACAACTAAAAATGTGCTATTTATCCCAATTTTTTCATATAAAATACCTTAATTTTACCTTTATAAATGCTAAACAGGAAATCTTAGCAACATTTTCATTACACAAACAGCAATAATCTAAGGAGCTCTGCCACGACCTTTGTCAAACACTGTCATCCACCTCTAAACTCTTCACTCTTTTCTTTTTACTGAAGCAGAACACATACCGCTTTTGACAATGAGTTCAGTTTATTTCTTAAATATGGGAAAAACTTGAAAATAGGCTACTCATTGGTTAGTGTTTTACAAATAAATGTAGAAACATATACTTTTATGTCTTAAGAATATAGCTATTGCTGAATCCTAGGTTTTATATGCATATGCATCTGTTGTTAAAAACTATTAAAATTTGTAGATGCTCAGCAACTTCAAGTTGAAATGTTTACACAGAACCTTTAGAACAAAACTCTTTGATCCGAGACTGAAACATAAGCTTTGATTCTGAATAGCCTTTTCTGCATCCATGTTTCAGGGACTAAAAATGTGCATATGTCCTTTTGAAAACTTAGTCCTTCACTTTCAAAAACTACAGGCCCACAAATAGCAGCTGTACGTGCTAATTTTGTCTTCTGAAAATAAGGCTGACTAAATACCTCCAAAGTATTATTGAGATTTAGTGATCTTCAAAAGTTTTTTTCCCTCCACATCTTTAATTCAGACACATACACATCAGTGTAAATGTGTGGTTTAATTCCATCGTGAATTTGGCCTGAAATATAGATTAGCAAAATTGGAAACAGCTGTATGAGAAGCTACTTTCCTCTTCCATTTTTAGTATTGTATCCCAATATAAACTCCATCATTTTAGTATAAAGTGATACCCCCCACTCTCCTCATCCAGATGTTTATGGATTTTTCACATAATCTTCAGTGAAATTGCCAAAATCAACAAAAAGTCTTAACATGTAAATTCAACATATTGTTTCATGTTCATCATGGCCTTTTCTGCCATGGTGCCAATCCTCATTAGATTTCAGATTTACTTCGGTCGACACTGATACAGAAAAGGACTCTGACTCATCATCTCATTGTGGGCTGAGTTTTTATTTAATTTATTTTTGTCTGATTCATGAACTGTTGAAATTCTAAAAATGGTTCATGAATTGCTTGGGAGATGAAAAAATTAATAATAATGATCCAATTTACTGTACATTGAATTGAACTGATTATCATGCAATATACCGACAGACTTCTTCTTGGCAAATGAGTCCTACAGACAGAGGTTTTGTTTCCCTTCATACTGGACACATCATTATACTGTAAAATAATCATTAAGCTCTTAGGCCAAGATCCAGCAAAGTGCTTAAGCACTTGCTTAATTATAAGTTTATGCAAACTCTAAAGTGAAACTGCAGAAGAGTTAAATTATATTTTTTATTATAACTGGGACAAATTTAAGAGATACACGGATGCTGAAGCATTTTGTTGCAGCTTTTGTACATCTAAGGATAAGCAGTACTATATAAATTCATAATGTAGTAGACTATTTTCATATTTTTATATATGGAAATATTTGTCATTTTTTAAATGTCTGTAGCATTAGCCATTCCCTGGGAGGTCAAGGGATTAACCTCCAACTGATCACAACCAAATAATTGCTAATTATCGTATTGGAAATAGTTTTGCAAAGCTTGATTTATCAGATTGCTGAGAAAGATGCAATACTGCATTTTGTTTTTCAGAGATTAATTAGGCTAGATGATTCTCTTTTAGAAGTTGAACCATCCATTTGCCTATGGAAAAAAATTATATAATTATGAGAAGCACAAAAGAGAGATAGCTTCAGAGATTTTATTGTTTTATTTTTAGCAGAACTAGTGGTACATGTATAACTTAGTCTTACTCTAATGATTTCTGTAGCCTAGGAATTTTCCTTAGTCATAACCTCTCAGTGCAGTTTTACATTTTCTTTTAAATTGCTACCTTACATGTGTAGCATGTTTATGAATTGGAATAGGCTACTGTAAGCAAAAAGAGGTATCTAGTGCAGGTAAACAGACTTTCCAGCACAGAATGTTATCTTGCTTAACATTTAGGCAGCTAAGTCTTCAAGTGGAATGTGGAATCCTGAATTAAATGCTGAGGGTCACTGAAATTTTATTGCATTAGAGCGAAGTTCAAATCAATCAACTGTGCTGATCAAGGAGCTGCCTTCAAGAAATTTATATAGAATTTCAGAGAACAAGGATATGTCATGAACACTGTTCCTTTCCATCACTTAGTCACTTTATTAGTCAGGTTTCTTCCTGAATATTTTCCTAAGAGGTCATTATGCAAGGACTGGATAAATATTATCAAGGTTCAAAAGACCATAACATATGAAAACCACCAAGAGTAATCACTAAACTTTTCACTGTAACCCCAAGTTCATAAAATAAAGGACCTTACCACTACAGTTTAGCTATTTTTGCACCAGCTAATACATCTAATGTGGAACCTGCTCCTTAAGGAATAAGTCGAGTGTTATCGAGGTATACCCACTAAATCGGACACTCAGTGGAATCACTGGTATTTGTCTTGTGCATGAGGGATTACAAAGCATTCAGGAAGCTCAGGACCAATATTTCCTTCATTTTGCAGACAGAAACACAGGGGGTTTTGCTCCCAGAATACTAAAGTATTAAAGCATATGTAATTCGTTAAATGAGTTTCCTAAAAAGCATTATGTCGTCTAACAGACTAGAATACAGACAACCTCCATTGCCTGATGCAGGCTCTCAGATAGGTAGCTTGGCTTTTCCTGTGGCACAGTATACACCTAAAGTATCTTATTGACCTTTACAGGAAAAGTTGAGATGTGACATATGATTCAGAATTTTACCTTTTTCATTTTCATAGGAACTGAATTGCTAAGGGCAAATGTCCAATTTAAAGTCTTGGATCTCGCTTTGAATTTGAGAGAATTGAGATAAAAGTTGTCAGAGATTAGCATAAAAATTTCAGAAAACAATAATTGAAACCAGAGTTCCTACGCTGCTTCTGAAGTTTGATATCCCATGACAATGAGCTTTGATAAATCACTCTAGCTGAGGATCTATTCTTATGCTCTTTACAGAGTATGTGTAATAAATCAATATACTGACAGATTTAAGAAAACCTCTCATTCTGCCTTCATTGCACGAGATATCTTTGCAATACAGTTAAATTTTTTTTCAGTACTGGAAGTCTTCCACTGAGTGATGTGTATAGAACATTGTTGCCTTCCTCGGTAACACAAATATTCAGAGAAAATGTACCGTTCTCTGTTCAGTTTTATTTAACTGATTTTTTCCCACATCACCTAAATCAATCACTGCAAGTGCTTTCAGTGTTTTATGTTAACACCTGATCTAATATGTAATAATGATATAAAAGTCATTAATTTATGTTAAATTATTTTCAACAAATATGATATAGCATGTAAAATCTCAGCTCTGAGTAATAGAAACACAGAGAGAGGAAGAGATAAGCAATAAAACCTAGACATGATATGATGCAATATTAGAAGAGACAAAAACATAGCTTGGAAAGATCCATCAGGATTGTTTCAGATAGAACTCAAAACAATACTGTACATTGCATGAAATGGTATTATTTAAAACAGAAACACTGCCCAACATTTAATCTCTATTCTCAACACTAATTCTGTTTGCTATTTCACTTCAATTTATGTTTAATTACATTTCAGTAAAACAGGACTACACACTTTCTTTAACTGTCCTGTCTTTTTTCACATGAAGACAAAAACTTCTGAGTTGAAGCAGGGAGAATTAGGAATTGTTTCTCTTAAATGCACTATGAATAAAAACTCTTTTTAACAACCAACATGTACAAAATTCTTCTCAGTGCTAAATAATTCATATTGCAATAGCATCTAGAAGCCTTGGACATACAGAAGGATCCCTGTTCACCATGCACTTTGCAAACCACTCAGTAAAAACATGGTCTCTTACATCAAAGAATTAGAAAGAATTACAGGAAAGTAGCTTACTCAATTCTTTTTCTACAGATACATGCAAAATTAGGAAATGTTTTTCTTTCTTGCACTCAGGCCTGCTCACATGGAGAACAAAACCGTAATTTTTTAACAAAGGTCAATCCTAGATACATATTAATGTTTTTTAATTTTCCTTTTTGTTGCATGTGTTAGCATAATAACTGCTTAGGTGTTTCACTTGTGAGAGAACCCAATAATTGCACAAAAAAACCACATGGACTTCCCTTTCTCCCCAACTTTGAGGATGGCAGAACACGTGTTAGTGAATTTAAACTGCATTCCTTCAGCATTCCTTTAACATTCATCAACACACCATTATATAAGATGAAGTACAGGAAAATATATGGTTATACTTGAATTAAACTGTCTGAATATTTTTTCCTGGTCTTTTTTAAAAAGACTCAGAAGTTACTGCATTTGATTTTTTTAATAAAGTATTTTGAAAGCACACTGACTCATAGAACTGCTGCTCAGTTGTGTGTATTTCTTAGTACAAACTGTTTTCTGAGGATGCAAAAAATTTCTTGTAAAAAAATAGCTAAATACTGCTTTGTAATGCTTTAATAAAGACAGAAAAAACAAAGGAATTTTAAAAGACAAAATGTATGTGATAAACAAAATGCTTGCAGTTCTGCTAGACTAATAATTAAATTGCTTATCTGCTCCTTTGTAAGCACAGTTGCCATACGAAGACAAAGTCTCACCAAATGAATCCAATATTTTGGCAATAGGAAGTATTTGATATTTTGCTTATATATTATAATAACTAGACTGAAAGATATCTGTTTTGGAAGTGGAGGAGGTCTGCAAGTACCTGAGGTGTACATGAACATCGACCTATCCATTTCGAATGCCTTAGTGCATGAAAGTCAAACCATCTCCGTACGTATGCAGTTACCCATGATATGTATTATATTGCATGAGTAAGTATATTTTCACATATTTGGTGTCTTTTTCACACCCAAGTGTTCTCCTTCAAGTATTAGCAACCTTTCTCAATAATTAAATCCAAAGAAAAATTTAAGTAAAATTCTTAAGGCAATGATTTAAAGAGAAAGTTCAGAGAAGAAAGATGATTTTTTCAACAAAAATAGCTCTATTCTATAGAAAAAATAGCTTGGATTTCTCAGGCACTAACACACTTTTCCATTAAGAATTCTTCCACAGCCACTCAATTTCTCAGGGGAATTTTTACAAGTTCTTTTTAGAAAGTTTTAATGATTTCATTCGAATAGTTGCACTATTTGAATAGTTAATTCCAACCATCAGATCAAATTGGATCTGCAATTTTTCAGGCCAGAAGTTCACTATTATGTACATCACTAATTATTTTTTCATAATGCTTACAACTGTACTGATCATTGGAAGCAATGATCAGCAGTTATTATAGTTCCATCTGACTTTATCTTGCCTCTCAAAATCTAAGAAGGTTTAGAGTAGATAATCAGAGTAGGAGACAAAACAGGTATCTGTTTTTAACATAACAATAGTGGTTAAAGAGTGGCATCAATTTTTCCTGTTGGCACTCTCTTCTCCACACCTAGAGCCACATCTGTAGCAAATTATTCAGAACCACACAAAATCACCAGGCCTTAAAAGTGACATTGTAGTTGTTTGACTTTATCTACTCATTGTTGACCACAAGTTTTCAGCTCCTTCATATCATCAAAAGATTGTGTACTTTTTTGATAAATGCTTGAAAATGAGAAATACAGAAAATATAAAACAAAAAAAAATGCGTATGGACCTTTGTAACTTCTATTATTTTAATTTAAACCTCTTGATTTATTCAAGTACAGAACAGAACTTGTTTTATCAGAGAAAAGCTGTTATCTTTTCCCACTGGCATTAATGCAAGAATTTTAAAAAATGCTACACAAAATCTTCAGAGGAGCATCTCTAAACAGGGGCAAAACAAAAAAAATTAAAATAAGACAAATTAATTAAGACGCAAGTTAGACTCCATTTAAAGACTCAAAATCACTTTAGACCTAAGAGCATTTGCTCTCCTTTTTCTTCTTTTTTTATTTTAATCTATTGTACAGCTTCTATCAACATCTATCAATGGGGGAATGAAATGATTGCACCGAGTTTCTAAAGCTTAAATCATGCTGAAGAGAGCAAGGACTTTAAAAAAGGTTAGAACTGAACATATTTTCCAGGTTTTGAGTGTGACAATTAACATAAACAATGAAACAGAATAATTACATTTTTATAGGAGTCTCATTCTACTGTTCCACGTAGTATGTCAATACAACATAAAACCACTATTTGAATAATCCAATGTAAGTCTGCAACATGCATTAAATGCATGTTTGATGACACTCTGAAAGACTAAAGCAATGCACTCCACCCCCATTATAGGAAAAACCTTGGAGGACTAGAGAAAGCTGTGCGCAGTGATAATTGTAGTGGGTTTGGTGTGACTGGAAACTAAGATGTATTAAGTGTCCTTATTCTAGGCCTAATATCAGAAAAGAAATCCTTATAATAAAAATAAGTATATAACTTGGATTTTTAGAAGTGTGACAACTGAGAGGGGGAAAATGGAGATTTTGTTATGGTAGAAGTTACAAAATAGACATCAGCAGAATTATGATGCAATTCAAGTTTTGTTTTCACTATTTATAGGTGATCAAAAATGTCTCAAATTTTTAAAAACCTTTTGAATGAATAAAGGAGAATAACTTACCAATGCATATAAATAACCTAAGGGCAGGTGTGGAAAGAATGGGACCAGACTCTTTTCAGTAGTGCTCAATGACGCGACAGAAAGGAACAAGCACAAACTGAAACATAAAAATCTGAATATGAGGAAAAATTTCTTTACTTTGTGGCTGACAGAACATGGGAACACACTGCCCAGTGAAGCTGTATAATCTCCTCTGAGGATATTCAAAACCCACTTAGACATGGCCTTTTGCAACCCATTCTGGCTGAACCTGTTTTTTTGGACTAGATCATTTTCAGAGGGCCTTTCCAATGCCAAACATTCTCTGACTCTGTGTTTCTCTCAATAAAGTTCTTTTTGAACTGAAAATATTATGCCAGTATGTGATAGCAAACTTATGATGGCAAAGGGAAGCTTCATAGAGGTTTTAAACTCTCGTACTTGTACCCCATGCGAAATGTTTAAAATACAACACTGCATATAAAATATAATATCTTCCAAGAATATATCCTCTGAAGCAAGAGAGAGACACAGTACTCTGCTTCAATTCTTTTTTCCTTGAAATGCAGATTATTAATCTAAGCTTTACTTTAAATTAGATCTAAAGTAGTTCTATTTTAAGGATATGAGATTAGCTCCTAAAGATTACAGATAATTACAATTTTATCCAATGCAGGGATAATTTATTCTTAAAATGAAATACTGAAGTATGTATAAACCTGAAAAATTTCAGCTGAAATCTGAGGTCAGATTTGCAGAGGTTTATGCCCCCATTACTGAATGTAATGACAGCAAGGGTCAAAACCACGACAAGGCTAATCATCACTAGAAGGTAGGTTGCTTACTGATCATTTGCCTACTTGTTTTTTAAATGTTACAAGGTCGAAATTATTAATTAGAATCTAATTAATAACTTTATTACTACAAACCTTTGTCTTATAACTTGGAATCAATAATGAAAATTAACTGTTGAATATTCACTATTGAATTAATTATTCATCTGTAATGTTTGCAATTCCTTTTTGACAGAATGAACTTAGATAAAGCATTTATTTTGTGCACACAAGTGTGACTCTAGCTGAAAGATTTTTGAGGGATATTTTCTGTGTTTTGTTTAGATTTTTAAATAATGGATCTGATCAGGACAATCTGACGACTGAGAATAAAATTACCCTTTAGCTCAAGTTCTCATAAGATATCTCTAGCTGAAGAGTTAATCTTAAAGTTCTGCTAAAATATTTCTGAGGCCATATTTATACAGACATCTTACAACCACTGAACTCACATCTGGGTTAAACTTATTTTAAGTGAACTTTTTCACTCACATTGCACCTTAATCTTTTATCTGCTTGAGTGTGGGTTCACGTTGACTCACTGAATATTGCTGCAGTCTGACTAGAACAATGATGAACAAAGAGCCTGTTAGAAATTCAGATGGCATGTCCTTTTATCTCTTTATCAATACCTTCTACTGTCTTCTGACCTATCAAGAAGAAAACCTAGAAGTTTCTCTAAGAAAAAGCAAGTTTCAAGTAGCAACAGGTTGAACTGTATTATATATCAGGAAAGAGCTGCTATTTACTGAACCTGCCCATGTAATTCAGGGAGCAAAAATGACAGGTAAATGCCCCATGTGACTTGTATCTCAAGTCAGTCTTTTTTACCAGACAATTTTAAGACTAAGACAGTCTATTTTCACAGGAAACATGACCTTTTAAAATTACTTGTTTTCCTTTTAAAAAGACTTGTTTTATGATCACTGTTTATGATATTAAGGAATTATGATAACCCTTAGCCAATCCCTTTCTTTTTCAGATGGAAATGTAACTTTAATGTTCTACTCTGAAAAAATCTGCTTGGGGAAAGTTTAGACCCAAACTCTTGAACTCAGAAGCAGTGTTAATACATTCCCCAGATTTTTTGTGTAGATCTCTGCAATACAGAGATCTTACTTTATATGCTCACAATACTAGTTGCTACTGAACTGGAAAATCCTCTATATGAGAAGAAAATTATGTACAAAAGTTCTCTAAACTACACTGTCAATTTCATAAAATCATTTTTCATCCAAATCTTCAGTGCTAGAGATAAAGTTGCTTGAAACACAGAGAATAAAAGGATTCTTAATTATTAAAATGACAATTTTTACCAAAACCATGTCAAATTTGTGACAAGACAGAAACTGCTGTTCTGTTTTTGGCAGCTTACTACTTAATGAAGCATATAAGTATCAATAAGAAGGCTCATTGAATGAATTTAAGGCTAATTGTATTATTATTTTGTTATTCAAACATTTAAAAATCTGCATAAATCAAAGACATAATACCTAGTTAATTTATAAGTTCTCCAATGAACTTCTGAAAATATTTTAATATCGTTTCCCTGCCACAGTATTTGAAGTCAGAAACACATCTTAATACTGGCATAATACCACATCTTGGGTACTTGCATATAGTTCTGTGGTCCTCAGCATAAGAACACTGACCTGCTGGAGCAAGTCAAGGGGAGTGTCCCAAAGGTGATCAGAAGGCTCAACCTTCCAGAGAAGGAACCATACAGATGTTATAGCACCTGTCCGGTACCTAAAGGAGGCTACCAGGGAGCTGGAGAGGGACTTTTTACAAGGACAGTGATAGAACAAGGAGGAATGGCTTTTAAAAAGGTAAATTTCCCAGAGAAGTTGTGGATGCCCCATCCCTGGAAGTGTTCAAGGTCAGCTTTCAGCAACCTTGTCTAGTGGAAGGTGTCCCTGGCCATTAGTTTCAACTCAAACCAGTCTACCATTCTATCATATAAAGCAATAGGAAATCAGAAACATCCTTGATATATGCCACCAGATACATGCCAAATAGCCTATTTATGTAGTTAATACATAACTCCATGTTCCTATTAATTCTCAAGAATTATGGCATCACGTGTTGGCTTGTGGAGGGCTAGCCAGAGGCTGCTTTTATTTAGTCCTTTTACCAAATTAGAACAAAGAGAAAGAACACAATGTTTATTTCTAATAGCAAGTTGGAGAGAGTTGGAACAATTCTGAAGGTCAAGCTTGGAATTCAAAGGGATCTTGATAAACTGGAAGAGTAGTCTGAAATCAGAGATATAATATTTTATATATCTTCATTGTACTCTATTTTAGAGGAAGAAAAAATAAATAATACAAAAATGGAGCAAATACAAGAATGGAATACAATTGACTAGACAAATATCGTAACAAAGGACCATGGAAAGAAGATAAACAATTTCTCACTGAAAATCTATGTATAGGACAATAAAGTGAAAAAGGTATTATAAAGGTATCTAAGCAAATCTGCCATGCCAGTTTATGTTTTCTCTCCAAGAAGCAGAAACCCAAGTCACTGATCATGTCAATAAATGTCTCTTTAGGAAAGTCTTAGTTTCATTTCAATGGGGTCAATAATCAACCCATTTGCAGATCACACATAATGGGGTTTTTTTTATGAATAATTTCTTAAGACCTTGTGGGTAGAGAGATACTGTCTCAATATTTCCAATGGGAAAAATGCAGTGTTACAAACACAATTTTTTTAACGTCACAAAAATTCTTAACGTAACACCAGCAAAATGCATCTGGGAATGGATTAAATGTTATTGAATTTTGAACAAAACTTCTAAATACAGAAAATGGAAAACTACCCTCAGTGTCCACTGCAGTTCTTGGTACCAACTGCAGCACTTTTTTATCAGTTTATCACATTCTTTTATTAGTTGAAAGGTAAAACTTCATTTTCCCATCCAGTCTACCTCATCCACTTTGTAAATTAAGCACTAAAACTGAAAAAAATAAGTCTAAATTACTCATACAAGCTTTACTTTATGTATGTCAAAGTCATTCAATGATACAACATGAAGTAATGTATGAAATTTATTATGTCACCTAAAGCATATATGTATGATTTTTATCTCCATGACTATTGCACTCTGCTGTATCCTTTTTCTTCTACTCTTTTAGCAGACAGTGTCAAGAAACTGGCAGGACTCTATAAGTTTATGAAGCTGACAGACAGGAAGCTGTGACACAAGACCAGCAACTAGAACTGCTGGTTCTGTTTTCCAGGGTTAAGGCATCTTAGAAAGACCAGGCTCACATAATCAGATTTAATCTAAAAGAGCAGTGTTTCCTGATTCCATACATTTTGAAAATACCACCCTATACAGTTTACTGTGTTTCAAACAATAAGTATTAAAAAAGGGTGTTACATACCAGGGGAACATACAGTAGAGTTAATGAGTTGATTCATCTGAAATCATCTATATGGAGTAGATGGACATGATTTTGGTCCATCTACTTGAAAAGATGAATCATCAGAGGGCTAAAATAAGTATATTCATTATTGTATTTTAAAAATCCACATGGTGAGTGCTGTCTCACAAGATAAATATTAACATCATGTACAATTCAGCCACAATATTGGAAGAAGATGGAAGAAGAAAGCATTCTAAAGCTCAAAATATCATTACCTAATAGAAAGTTTAGGAACTCAAGCTATCTATCCCTGCTTGTTAACATGCTGTAATTGTTGTTTACTCATTTTTTTGCTTAGCTTGTTTGTATGGATTTTGTTGTTGAGTATTTTGTTGCATTTTACACCAATTGTGGCTTGAGTTTATTGTACACCTTAACACAAATGTGTTTATAAAAAGTGATTTTGTATTACTAGGAGGGTTTTGTTCTGGTTTACCTTTTTTTTTTTCTTCCTTAACAACTTTACATCTGAAATCTACTCTGCTGCCAAATGGACCTCACACTTGGCTAAGTGACAAGATTGTACTTGTTGATGAACATTATTCACTGTATCTAAATAATCTACCAGTATAGAAAGATTATGCAAATGTGAATCAGAACAGGTTCTAGGAACATTAATATTAATGTAAGGATAGTAAGTATATCACATAGAATCAGGAAAGCACCAAGAATAAATCATAGAAGCAGTAGAATCTGGCCCTTTGTAATCTTAAATCCTGTTCCTGAAAAGTACTCAGTGATAACAAAACTCTGCATTCATGCTGAATCTGGAAGATTTTATGTATTTAAAGACAAAGAATGTGGCAATTAACCTAAGCTTCTTGTTCTCTATCATGTAAAACAATACCAAACTCTTCTTTGCTAGTTTACTTGAAACATCAACTCTCCTATACAGGAGTCCTATACAGATTTTTAAAAGAACACAAAGGGTTAATTTTTTTTTTCTCCATGCAGTTTCCAAAGTATTAACTTGAACCTGTATAAGAAGACATTGCCTTGAAGATGGATAACATATTTCTAAGTCCTTGGGAAACACATTTTAATGGACATTTTAAAAATAGTTGGGAATCATATTACCAGAATAAGACAAATATAGATTATTTGGCATATCTACATGCATATATCTGCTGAGAGCTATTTGAAAAGTGAAAGTATTATCCTAAAGCCAATCGCCAATCTAAACACAGCCAACAAGTATCTACATACAATTAAGCATATCTAGATAACTAGCCACGACTTTATTTTTTTCCCAAAAATCGCTTAGTGCTTGCACTGTGATCCCAAGGTATTACAGCAGAAATTTTAACACAATTGGAGCAGTAGTGAATTCCATACTGATCTTGGATAGGGGGAAAATAGAGTAACAAAAATAATTCAAAAATTTAACACTAATTAATAACAAAAAAACCCCAGTATTTCCCTCATTTGCATAGAAAAGTAAGTTGTTTTTAACTCCTACCCTCTCTCAATGCTTTCCTTGACTGTAAAGAACGTGACACACTGTTCTTGCACTTCAGAAGATATTTTGGACTGAGAAATCAGAATATTATACACTTTAATAGTACATATTAGATAGGACTGAAAAGTTTCCTTTTCCAAGTGTATATTTGAGAAGAAAAATATTCTTTTCTTTGCAATCTTGTGGATAACGGCAAAATTTTGTAAGTTTTAGAATGTAACTTAGTTTAGGATTTTCCTCAGACAAAGGGTTTTTCAATGACCAGTTAAGGAATGGTATTTGCAGAACAAATTAAGCTGCTAATAGCCAGACAAAAACTAGTTAGTTGGACTGAATCAACTGCAGGAGGCCTTTACTGACCTTTTTAAACTTGCTCTGAAAATAGTGAACCAAACCTTTAGTTGGAATAAAAGAACTGTCATTACTCAGCACTCAGAATCGAGCTGCAGTGATCACTGACTCTTCTTTCCCTCTCCCTTTCCCCAAGGAGTTTTATGTGCAAACTATGAACTCACCTTCTCAATGAAATGTATCTTTACAATTGGAAAGCACTTTCATCACAGGTTCTTACCTACATTTTTGTGTTGACTATTTCATTTTTTTACCACTGGATTCACGAAACATGCTTCTGCTAGAACCTGGATGGAGTTCATTAATTCATTAATAAAAAGCCATACACAACAAGAAGAATGCGTACCATACATCAGTATAGCGTGCTTATTTACAATACTGCAAATCAAAGGTACTTCTTAATATAATAATAATAAAACTTGTGTGATTTACTGTTTTGTTTTGTAGGCTGTGTGATTATTCTTAGAAAGATGTGCTCTCATTTAAATTTATATGTTAAATACCCACTATCAACTAAGCAGTATTTTAAAATGTTATATTCTTTGAAACTAAATTTTAATACTAAAATATGTTATAAATTACTTCTGTTTCATTAAATTTTCTTCAGCAGCCTGTCTGTCTCTCCCTGATGTGTCTGACTCAGTAACTGGGAAAGAAGTGTCTTCTATCAATCAATGACAGAAAGTGCTGAATCTGAAAATGCTGACTGAGCACCATGGAGGGCAGATAGGTTGCTGATAGCAGTCAAGGGAAGTTAAAAAATTTCAATATGATATTACATGACTTTTTAAAAGATATTCAAAGACTAATCAGGAAGAAAAAATTATTCTCCTCAAACAAAAGTATGATAAATTATTCTCAAACAAAAACATAATAAAATCATTGATCTGAGATTGGCATTTACAGAACAAAATAAAAGAAATCTATTACCCCAGCTGAACTTTCTCCAATGACAATTACTAAAAAACCATGGAAATGTTTCATGATTGCCTTCCCAATATTGTATGTCAAACAGGATTTTAAATATTTCACAGCAAACAGGAGAATGATTAACTAAATATATTGCAACCATTTAAAAGTTCTTAAACATGGATGAATGTTTACAGCAGCATGTAACTTCAGTAATGACTTTCTGAGATAATAACCAATTTCCATGAATAGCTGCAGTGCTATCCATTGCTATGAGACAGTGAATAGTATCACTTTCATTGTCTATTGATTAATTAGTTTACGTGTAAAATATGTGCAGAATTTAATTTGTAATAAATATATGCATATGTATGGTAACAGGTTTAATTAACTGCAGACCTGTACATCCTTTCATGAAAGTATAAAATTATCATTCTAAGAAACAACTGTAATTGGCTTGCTTAGGAGGGGCAAATCATGCTTGTTCAACCTCATTATTTTCCAGGTTGTGAATGAAGTTTTCACTCTTCATATGCAGAAATTAACTGTGCAAAATAGCAACTGATGCTAGGAATTGCACATGTGAATACTGAACTAAGTTTTTATTTTATAATAATATTTACTTTATTTTGAGATCCTTGGTTTTGAGCCATATTTCTGAAAATATATGCTTTATAAAGTATAGGGAGCTCCCCCATCAAAGAAGGATTTGGCAAGGCCAAAACTACACAGGTAGTGCCAGCAGAAAAGAGCCATGTAAAAGAATAGCAACTGATTTTCTGCAAAGCCAATTGATTTGATAATTGTAGACCATATTGGCAGACAAATTCAAGATGTCATTTAGCAGTGCTTTTTCAAGGTTAATGAATATGCTTGTCTCTGGCTAGTAAGAACAGCATCACTATGGATCACAATTATCTTACAATCATCTGTTGTTTACATTGCACAGAGCAATGTGCCATTTCATAGGTATTAAACTACCTATTTTGTGTTCTGCCCTATACAAGGGAACTTTTACATGCACATGGCAACTGAGTTCCTAACTTGAAAATTCAAAGTTTTCAAACAAAAATACTATTTAGGAAAAGAAAGGACCGTGGACCAAAAGCTGGTTAAGAGCTCTGAAGCTGAACTTTCAGACATGGTATTATTTTCCTTTGGTTAGTGTCCCATTCAGGATACTTGCAGCTTTTTGTACTGGGACTGTGTAGTTCCAATTAAATCATTTTGCACTAGTGATAACTTAATTCTATGAATTTAAATCACTAGCTTAAATAATCAGTCTTAAATTTTTAATGAATTATTTGTATTCCATCTACACACTGTTCTGACAGAGTTGTCATTATCAAAGAGCAGAGAGAACCTGGGAAACATTCTTTAATCATATGTATACAAGAAACTAGTTATCTTCCTTCTCGTAAAAAAAAAAAAAAAAAAGACAACAAAAACAACCAACAAAACCCCCCAAGAAAAAAAACCACAAAAACCAGACAAACAACAAAAAAACCCACAAAAAACCAAACAAACAAACAAACCAACCAAAAAAACCCAGAAAGAAACCAAACCAAACCAAAAAAATACAACCATTTTCTTTGAATAAAAATATTCAGTGGCTTGTTATATTTTTTTGGTGCATTTGCTCCAGTTTTCTAAATTCATTCATTCTTATAGGAATCACACTTAAAGTCAGCAAAACAGCTTGTCAGAATTCTAAAGAATTTCATGCAGGCTTTCTACTGAATAGTTTCTAGCATCTTATTTTATAATCTCAAGTGTTCATGAAAATAAAATTAGGATCATAAAAGAATGGTCTTGCAGACCAGACCTTTCATTCCAACAAACATCACAAGTATCACAGACCCTTCATTACTTCATTACATTCATTATTGCACTGTTTTAAGAGACTTAGAGATCCATAATATTAAATTGATCAAGATCAAGATCAAGATCAAACTCTCAAATTGGTGTGAGTTAACAGCTATGAAAAAAATAAGGAAACTGAGTTTTTGTCCACGATCAGAAAACAAGATAAATTGTATTCTAAAGGAAATCTAGACATTAATATATTTCTCCTGATATTACCAAAGCCTTTAGTGGCTAAGTAAGTTTCAAAAACAACAACAATAACAAAGTCTCATGAATTGTGTACAGTAAAAATGTAGTCATTCACACTGGCTGGAAGTTTCATCACATATGTCTGTGTTTTATGATTTAATGTAGTACATTAGTGAACAAATACAATTAAGAACTGAGTAATATCTCTTAAATACATCTTAAAATGCACTTTATTCATCTGTTTGACAAGTATAATTTTGTTATGATAGTACTTCACAGTTTACTTGTAAATGTTCAACAGTGCATTTGGAAAAAGTAATATTGTCTAATGCAAAATTTCATTAAAATACAGTTACATCATCTAAAATGTGGAAGTATTTATAAGTGTACAGAAGTGTATAAGTGTACAGAACTATACAGACTTCACAGAATTTACTTCAAAAAGCAAGTAAGATATACATCACCCATGAAAATAATATCAAAACTCACTTATTTTTCACATTCCAGTGGGGAGAACTTGTTCATACACTTCTAAGAGTGTAATTTAGTCTGTGTGTTCTCTACACCTTTCTCAGTTTTCCCAACAGAAATAGTATTCATGTAGCTCCTCTTTGCCACTGTGAAACCATTCCTAAAATGCACCTGTAAGCACCAAAACTGTAAGAGTAGCTGGAAAATAGTAATAAATTCTTGCTGGTCAATAGAATTTAAATATCTTTTTTGCACAACAGCTTTTCTGATACCTGAAGAAGAACAGTGATCTACTAAAGTTTTCTCCGGTAAGGGCTGAAAAAGTGACTGTTCCCCTTCTCCTAAAATCTGTCGTTTTCAAGTAGAAAAGGATAGAAAATAGTGGCTGTAATCAGGCACATATATTGGGGAAAAACACATTTTTCTGCTTTCAGAAAAAAATTTTTGAAAATCTACATGTTTTCAATTTTTCCACCCCCTCAAATAATGCATTGTCAATGTTATTCAAAGAACCTTCCCAGTGCAAGGATAAGGGATTTTAAGATCAAAAAAAACCTTTCAAACAAAAAACTTTCAAAATATTTTCCCTTTTTTTTAATGTTTGTAAAATGATAGAAACTATTTCTTTAGAAAGTAAGGTCAGCATAATTTTGTGATTAACTTTATTTTTTCATTTTCCCATCATTCCTGGGAAGCAACAAGCTATAGTTGCACCCACCTGAAAAACTCTAATCATAGAAGTTTCTAGTGACACGATTCAAATAAGAGACTAAGTAGCATGGTCACTCATTGAGTTAGTCTTATCAATACAACTGTAAAAAGGTAAAAAATGGGACAGAAAACAATCAGAATTTGAATGCTTTTTTTGGCTAGTAAAACAGAATATTTCATATTTATATTTCAGTATAGTCTTAAAGAAAAGTGAAAATTGCCACATAATGATCCAGAGGCAAGAGGGTGTGTGTGTGTGGTATACGAGAAGATGAAAGAATTTAGTACCTGTGTACTGACAATAAATGTGCTTGGCTGAGAAAACAGTCAAGATCCTTAACAAAACATTATTTATTTATCCTCAAATAAATTTTAATTAACAACATCAATATGTCTGGCTGAAATATTCTTCAAATTTAGGTGAAGTTCATGTTGACCTGCATTCCAGATGCTGTCCTGAAACTTGATGCCAGGAAAAGGTTTTGCTTTAGTTCAGAAACTACTTCACTGATTTGTTCAAAGCTCAAATATCAAAAAAAGGCATTTCTTAGTTTGCTGCTTGAACTGTTTTGTCAAAGTATGTAGCTATTAAGTCTATCATCGTGCCATTTGAAGATTGTGACTGTGAAAAAAAAGCTATTTACATAAATGTATTCAACCATTTTTATGCAGTTTCATTTTTAACCACATTGATTGCTATTGGTTCTGCTAGATTGCCTTCTTCTAGTGCAATTAAGTTCAAAAAAATCACTGACTAGACTTTCTCAAAAGAACAAAATTATTGATCATCATATTTCAGTACTGGCTCACCACATCCATTGCAAGAAGCAATTTGAGGTCTTAACATTTACTTTAGAAACTACTAAATGTAATAAGAAAAATGTCATTACCTACAGCTATCACATGACTGGTGCAAAGTGAGCATCTGATCTGATTCCCAATACTGTCAATGGAAATGTTTCCATTGATGTCACTGGCACAAGGTCAGTTCCTGCAGGGGAAAGTTGTGTCTTTCTGGAATCAATTGAAAACACAATAAAGTCAGAATATTACACCCTCTTCTAAGGTACCGGTGACTGAAGGAATTTTCTTAAAATAGTTCACAACAGGTTCATGGTTTGGCTTTTTTCCACAACATAACATCCTCCTTTTTTCAGTGTCCTTATTTCTGAGAAAGGGTAAACTTCGAAAGTGAAGGACTGCAATTACATGTCATCATGGTAACCAAGCATCTCTTTGGGGGGCCTGGAGAGAAAAAATATCTAATGTGTGTTTTAGGCCAGAAAGAAATGGGGTAGAGGATACTGATACTGGAAAGCATGAGGAAACTTAATGTCAGTGCACAGACCTTAGTCAACAAGGGGTTAAGATGGAACACAAACCATTTACATTTTTAAATTACAAAAGTTAGGAGCTTTGGTTTCCAAGGAGGAATGTGCATATTTAAGGAACATGTTACAATCTGCAGCATTTAGATCTTCACAACAAATCCATAGTTTATCTAGACATTTTGTGCATATCTAGTCAAAGCAAAAAGGCTTCTGAAAGATCTTATGAGAAACTTCACATGTCAAAATATAAATATTTTTTCTAAAATAATTATGAAAGAATCAAATTTTCTATCATGGAAACTAAAATTATTCTTCTGTAATGGTAGAGGACCTCTGCAGGTCCCTATTCCCCTTTTCTTTCTTTTAAAAGTATGATCAGAAGAGAAGATGGACAACTAAAGTAATGGATTATTTTCAAACTTGTTCCTAGGGACATCTTTTTTTCCTAGAAAAAATTAAAATGAAGTGCCATTTCTTTTTAAAAAATATCCAAGGATTGAGAAAATATTCAAAGATTGAGGGAAATACTTTTTTTTTTTTGAATCATGGTATTTTTATCTTCATTTGTAGAAGTGGGAAAGCAGTTAAATGAGGAAGAAAGAGCAAAACATCCAAACTAAGGAAATGCACAGATGTAGTTCTATGGATCTCAATTCCCCCTCAGTTTTGCCTTCTGGCAATCTGGTTCATAGAGTCATACTATTCTTGATCATAGCTCATTTAAGTCCATATTTCTATAAGCTACATAAGTATTGCTTTCACTGAAATTCATTACATCCTATACAGACTTTTATGGGAAACATGGCACTCACTTCTTGTTGGCTAACTGCTTTTTCAGAGATTCCAGCAAGGTCTCCATCTCTCACAAAAGCTCCAGACGTGAATTAATTCCCAAGAACATTTGTTGAGGAAAAAGTCTGTTCTACTGAAACTGAAAAGCATAGTGCATTTTAGATGCTCTTATTGTGCAGGTCTGATTAGTAAAGCCATTTTGCCAACACCTGTCATTCTTGTAAAATTTCAGACCCACTTGTAAGAGTGATGATATATTATATGCTCTTCTATCAAACAGTTGTCCAGCAAGTCAATCAAATATGCAGCAAATCAATGAGAAGAGCTTCATTTTCAATCTCCTTCTGCATTTTCAGCTGTTTGGACAAACAGTAAGACATTTCTAGTCATTCAATGTGCAGCCACATTATCAAATTCAATCTCTTTTCCAACAGTGAAGAAAATATTCTTAAAGGTGAAATCCTCGGCAGCAGTAGTAAATTTGACACCATTTTTATGTAATCCACTAAACAGTATACCAATCAAAAGCAACAGGGAAACCATTTTATTATTTTATTTTGCAATTCCCCTTCTCCCCATTCACAAGAGGAGGCATGAAGAACCAATTTCTAACAAGGTTCTCAGTTGTTTAAGTAGAGCTTCAATAACCTTTCAGGGTTATTTTCACTTAAATGAAATCCATGTGAAAATGACATGTAAATCTCTCACAGCTGTCTTCCTAAGCTTAGATTAAACTGGAGAACAGGAGGAGAGAGAAAGAAAAATGCTCATACCTGGTGACCTCTTACTTGTTGGTGTCTGGCTTCACTATAGGGTACAGGTACTATGTTTGCTTGTAAGTGCAACCTTCTGTTCAGGAGGGACAATCAGAGGAGCAATAATAACTTACAAAAAGTTATTCTATTTGGGGTAACATATGGGAATCAAGCCCTGCTTGAATACCCTCCTCTATCTGGGAAAACACTAGCCCAAAACCCTTGATACGATGATACACAGTTGTTAGGTGATCCCCGTCCCAACAATTTGATCAAAGTCCAGTCCAAGGAGGAGCAACATTGCAGGCAGACAAAAGCAGCCACTGGGCAGAACTGAAAGAAGTTCAGGAACTACAGCACTAAAAGGCATGAATGCAAATTACAAGGTACCAGCATTAACTTGCAGCAGATCTTCTGAGCACCAGTCAGTCATTGCAACTGAGCTAGTAGCTGCCCTGGAGTCATGTGGAGCTGAAAATATCCAAAGGTTTAGGCAAATGAAAAAAAAAAAATTGATGTAGATAGATGGGTTAACAGTGTATTAAATACACAGTGCTGCTCATTAAAAAGTGTTTTCAAGATTTTCCTATGCAGTATAAGAAAGCAATAGGGCATGGGCAAGGAAGTTTCAAGTGAGGAAGGATGGTTTTATAAATGTAGTGAAAAAAAAAACCAGGAGAAAACCACGAGTGTTCAAAAAGTTAGATTAACAAAAGATATGGGAATCAAGGAGTGTATCAACTGATACTGTCACTTAAAACATTAATGTTGTTTAAGAGAGAATCAAATTGACTGTGGTTATAGGCTTCAGTGACAGGCAGGACAACAAATGTTTCCCAGTTATCAAAAAGAAGTGTGAGACAGGAGTAATTAAGGGCTCTGTGCTAGTTTCTCTAGGCTTGAGGCATTGTTAGGGAAATTGTGAATATGACAGAAGAATTTTAATTTTGGATATAGAGCCACATCTGTAAAACAAAGGCAATTTTTCAGTATCAAAACAAAGAAAAGTTGAATGTTATCTGGAGGAAAAAATGTAAACTTAAAAGTGAGATTACCCAGTCTAGACCTTTCCTAACCAATGTAAATCCAGCATGAAATTGATTTCCACTATCTCTGGGGTAACTAGCATCCCCAACAATAACAAATGCCAAATAAGTGACAGATAATCAGGTATCACAAACTATTATGGAAACAATGGTTACCTTCCTGGTCAACTTGAGAAACCTAAGACTTCTGGAGTTACTCGCATACACCTCTGCAATTTACACTGTAAAGCCAGGCCATTTCTTCAAACTCATCTCAATCATTTAAACACTAAGGTTGTCTCTGAGCTGACCAGAGGACTACACTGACCTGAGAAATAAGCATTTGTCAGTTTGAAGAAGTGTTGAAGTTTCATTAGTTTTGTTGTATGTTTCTTTCCTGGGAGAGAGAAAGAGTGGGTGATAGAAACGTAAGCAATAACAGAATTTGATGAAAGCCTACATTTCTAACTTAAAGCCATTCTCTTTTGAAAATTGACTGCAGCTGATGCATTAGCTGATGTTTTTGTGCTATTTATTTACTCCCAGTCAAAATCAAAAATATCCATAACTGATTTTCCTCAGACTATACTTTAGAATGATAGAACTCTTATTGCTGAGAGCAAATGTTACAACACTTCAAACTATATTCTACAAACTTTGTTTATCCTGAGGAGTATCTTGTGATCTGTGAAATGAATACATAAAACTGAAAGGTAAAATATTTTTAATTGGGAATACTCACAGCAGGAACTCATCTTTTCTTACAATAAGTTCGGATGAAATAATTGGTCTTTTCATTGAAATCTAAGAGACATATAGTAGAGAAAGCTCTCAAAAAACTGTTCCGCTATTTTCAGTATTCACTACAGAAATATAGAGTTACTGTCCCCTATTCTTCTTCCATAAGCTGCTATGGTAACTGAGAATTAGCTGACATGGATATACTATAATTTCTCTTTGCAAAAGTAATGGAAGTGAGCAAGGCTTTTAATGAGATTTACACCTTTAACATTTTCAATTTCACTCTACAGTTTATAGACTAGTTTTGCATAGCGCATCCTGTGAATATTTCTTAGAGTTTTATATATATACACACATACATACATAATACTATGAGAAAGCAAGGCCTTGTCAAAATTCTGGAACACAGCTAGCAAAGGATCATGTGAGTTTTATTCTATAATACGTTAGTAACGCTTGTTATGTTTCCCAATATCTGATTATTAGTTTAACTATACCTAATAAACACAGTCATCCATTGCCTTAGATGTTTAAGAAAAGAGGAGGAGAACCTCCATCTGTTCCACACAGCAAAAGCCACTGGAAATTATATAGCTGTTTCACCAGTGCACATCGCAGTATGAAAACAAGGTTTTTTTCCCTCTCTCCATTCTTTGACACACTGCAATGCAGTGTTATTCTGCTCTAACAAGGACTGTGGAGAAAGGTGTGATCTTCAAAACAGTTTGCCTTGGAGAAGAACATAAGAAGCACCACAAAGATCAGAAGCCACTAACTAAATCCTAATAAACCACGAGGCAGTCAAGTCCTCACTGCCTATGGCCTGAACAGATGAATACTTGGCAGTGACTGTGGGTCTGAACCCGTTAATTTCTCTACAACAAAATACAGGCTTTCTTGAAAAGAAATACTTGTGTAAGTCCCACATTCACCAGAGAAGCAAATGGATGACACAGCTAGAGTAAAACTATTAGTATGAACAACTCAGCAACTTTATGGTATATGAACTACCTTTGCCCAGAATCTTACAAGAAGGGATCCTTGCTGCCAGTAGCTTGGCAGAGGAGTGCATGAAATGTCCTGTGCTATAAAAAGTTGTCTCCCCATACAGGAACTTCTGAGAAGTGAGGGAAATTATGAATTCTGGGAGACATAGACTGCTTTATGGAATAATGAATCCAATCACCTGACTCAGGTCTTTCATGGCACTTTGCTTCTGGACAGTCTAGGAGGCAGTCAAGGGACATGGGACAGAAAAACAATTAAATTTGACTTCACAAGACTCTAGATGCACATTACTGCTAACATAACCAGACTATATAATTTTTTTAAGTTTGTGTGCATCATTATTACAATTAAAAATGTTGTGTTTTACAGCTTATTTACAGTCCTAAAGAGAATATTTGGTAAGTGGAACTATGTAAGGATACATAGAAAACAGGAAGAACAAACAGAATCAGTGTTTTGGAAAATGATGACTGTGAATCTGCAGTAAGTCCAGGGACAGATTTTACCAGGGCTATTCCTTCTTGGCTAAAACCCCTCTCATATGAGTAATATTTTACATTTTCCATTGAATGACTATCTTTACCTTCTAAAAGTAAAACTGAAAAATGTTGCCTTTCTGACTGCTGTGATCCAACATAACTAATATTACATAAAAAATACCAAGCAGAATGTATGGTGCTTAATTTTGTAGCTGATTAAAAATTTATCTACTTTTACCAAAGTAATTTCATTTTTTAATAGATTAAGCAACAGATTAACTGCATACATTAATTAAACAGAAGATAATATTTATAAGCACTTAAAAATTTAAAGTAATTTTCTTCAAACATATGTTATTAAGAAAATTTCTGGTGAATACATTCATACACATTTTATTTTTTCACTTCTCAGATTCAGTATAAATTCATGACCTGTAATGATGACGAAGATGATGATGATGATGATGATGATGATTATATTTTTTAGTACTTCATTGAGAGTCCAAGACCTAGGTACTAAATTCCTACTGAGAGAACCCTTCCACACTATTTAGCCAACACAAGCCTCCACATGTAGGAAGTTATGTGCCTATGAGACTACATATGAGACTACGAATGGCATTCTAACATATGCAGTTTTTAGAAATTTAATTCCATTTGTTTTATGGCTAAAACACAACTAAAACAGTAGACATATAAGTTTATTTAGTTTAATTTTTTTAAAAAAAGATGCATTAGGTGCTTACTTCATTATTTGTAATTGCAAGAATTAAAGGGGGGGAGTTTTCTCAGGAGTAGTTTCCCAGTCATTGTAGATATCACTGGATTACACACAGTACTTCAGTGACCACTAACATTAAAGTGATTTATGCCAAATGGAGTATGTAAACAGAGCTGAAAGGTAGAGTCTTAGCCTTTGCAACAAGGAACATAATATCAAATTATCTTAAATAATCTCAATTATAAAAATTACTGATAGTCTCATTTGAAGCACCTCGCTTGTAAATTCAGGCATAAAACAGAAAAAATGTGTTAGTAGACAGAAAAATTCAATGTATAAAAGCAACCTCTGCTTAATTTGCCTTTTAGAATTTGTAAGTAAATTCAGCTATTTAAACTATGTCTCATGTTATGTTGATTCTCCTCTTTCATAATAAATCCTGCCCCTCAAGGGTATCTATATCCAAAGTACCTATCCCGTAATGTAGACTATAATAGCCCTCTGTGTTAAAAGGAACAGGGACAGAAATAGATACTGTATGACTAAATGCTGATTGACAGTTCCATCACATGCTCCACTCTTCTTAAACAAAACTGCAATAAAAAGACTTTATATCATACTACTTAAGAGATAGCAAAATAGTGTAAACAAGTGTAACCTTGTGGAAGAAAAAAATATACTTTCTTATTATCATGACACACTGAAACATTATTTTTCAAATGCATTAGCCAGAGATTAAATTATTCAGTGTCTAATGAGAAAGGAAGTGTTCCTTCTCAATTACCCATTAAAATGCTGTTTCTAACAAAAAAAAAAAAAAAAAAATCACATGGAAGACTGTTACTATGTAAATACCTAAAGGAAAATATTTTCATGGCATGTGGGAAAGAAACAGGAGGAAAACAGTACAGAGACAGTGACTGAAATGTCTGCCAGGTACATATCCAAGACAGCTTAAAAGCCCTTATGAAATGAAACCTAGCTTTTGAAGCTGTCAGAGTTTGCTACCTTGATACGTTATTGTACAAGTCTGAAGAATTCCTTGACAGAAGAACTTTTATAAAGAGCAGCTGAGACACTAGGAAAAGCATAGGGCCTCTCTCACTAAATAATGGTTTATAATCACACACATGATAAAGAAATGTATCATCTTAGTGATTGACAGATACTCGTAAGTGCACAGGCAAGTCAACTGCAGCCACCACAACAACTGGCTCTCAAGCCTGGCAAAAGACCTATTAACATTTCTGTCAGAAATAAGACCATTGACAAATTGGTACCCCAATTCTCTCTCACCCTTGCCCTATCTGCTTCCTGTATTTCATTGTCTTGTGCTAAAGCCTAAGAAATAAGTACTAGGTAGAAACTTCCAGTTTCTAGAGAGCTTTAAGCAAAAGCCTGAAAAGATCTTAAAACATAAAATAATTTAAATAATTTAAAGAAAAATAATACTTTTTTTTTTCATCCATAAGTGGCAATATACTTTTCTTGAGGAATAAAAGGTCCAAGAACAAATAGAAAAGAAACAGATAGGTCATGGAACTGGGAGTATTATATGGATGCTTTTTAAAAGATCAAAAAGATCTTTATCAGCAATACCACAAGGCAATATTTGAGGCACAGATAAATAGAATGGGAGCCTTTTAATTAAAATAGAATTTAACATACAAAACTTTTCTTTGAGAAAAGGTAAGAAAATAATTATAACATTCCTAGAATGTACATGCAGATAGGCAATGACTGGACAAATAGGTGAAAGAAAATCATGAAAGGACCATAAAAATAAAAAACTCCCCACACCTAAAAACACAGGGCTTAGTAAATACCTATCTCACATATTTCAGGATGTTATTGGGTAGAAGGATCATTACATGTTTTTCCATGTTCCAATACCATTGTCCTTAGCAACCAATATTGAAGATAGCTTCACAGCTGTAGGAAAATTTTGGTCTGACTAGATACAACTACTTATGATCATCATGAGTGCAAGGTAAATAAATCCTTGGAGACACTACCAAAAATACTAAAGATGGATTAAGCCTAGCACATACTCCTCAGAATAGTTACAATAAAATAAAATAGTTTTAAAAAATAATTTCGGCAGCACTTCTGTTTCATTTCACTAACATTTTGATTGTCTCTGGTTTTACAATTAGACCCAAAATGTAAATGTTTAAATCATGGTGGTTGTCTTGAGAAATGAATTTAACTGTTACTGCAGTAGAAATTACATTGCCCTCCAGGGAGATGAGAATCAGTAGATAAAGGCTCAGGTCTTTTCTCATTTGAGACTCTAAGCCATGTTTTATAACTAAATTTGTGTTAGTTAGAAACAGTTTACTAAATGTGATAGCTCATGCCTCTAATAACAACTACTTATAAAGCTGTGACAAGTGGAACACAATCTCACCTTTTCCCCATCCACCAAAAATCAGTGGAATTTGAGTTTATGAAAGATTTTTGTTAATTACTCAGTACATATAGGGCCTAGACAACACAGGAAGTACTCTACAGTCATCAGGGTGAAAGTGTAAACACATATGGAGCAAAGAGAATCTCATTTTCAACTACTGTCAATTATCCTTCACTATTTTCTCCTATTCTTTGTATGATTTTCCAAATGGTGTTCTCTTGATCAAAGTAGACACCTTATTTCAGAAGACAAGACATGCACTCAGAACCCTAGAACAGCAAATAAAGTGTAACAATTGAAAAAATAACAGAAAAATCACACTAAACCACCTAACCAAAACAACCTGTGCTTTCACTTATGACATTATTCAAGTTCTACCTAGGTGTACTTGAAAACAAAGTTCCTTTGTACAGTTTAATAACCTGACAATATAATCTCACCTAGTCAATCTCTGAGTGCATCATCTTCTTAAGCAATCATGTAATAGAGCTATCACATATGCAGGTTTTCTGAATACGTGATTCAAGCCCTCTAAGAATTATATCCAACATCATTATATCCTGCTCACCAAACAGGTCCAAACATGAACTGCAGACTCTTAGACTTCTGAAATGCATGAATCATGTTGTAGAAGAGTTCTCAACTGTGCAGCAAAATTATTCAGTTTGGCAAGTACCTGACATTGTGCATGCACAGTTGGTATAGTGCATCTGGAACATATCTAATTCTCCCTGTATTGACATACACCTATTTTAGAGTAGGTAAATTAGCACCTTAGGTCTTCCTGAGCAATTAGACCTTCAGAAACATTACTGTAGCTTATCCTACAACAGTCCCAGGACAGCTGAAGATGCGTAGGTAAACAGGAATCTAACTCTGAACACCTCAAGTGTAACATTGTTTTGGCAATATAAAAGGAATACTTACAAAGGAAGTTAAATTATTTTCTTTAAATTAAGTTTAACAGAGTTGGATACACAGATGTAAGATCATTCAGCTTCACTTCTTCTTACTTCATACATGAACCCCACATTCAACAAGGACAAAGTTGCTTGTTTTGAGCAACTAAATGCACCATCACTGAATTGAAGGAAACATGAGATTTTATTCCACATGGAGTGGGACTAGACATACAGTGCATAGGTCACAAGGTACTGTTGCCAACTACCAAAAGTAGCCTAAAGAATAAATCTGGGGTGATAATATTCAATAATCAACCCAAGAAGGCCAGTTATAAATGCAATAAATCCCTTTAATTCCAGTTTAATTGATACTCAAACTGGAAGTCACCACATGTTCTCTCCAGAGAGGAAAGAATCTGACCAATGTGGGTATAAACATTATCTTCAAGCAATAAGATAGCAGAGGACTACATAATCCTGCAACTGATATTTCAAATTAATTTCTGTGGAAATTGCATAAATCCTACTATTAACTCAAGTGTTTATTGTATGTTTGCTGAATATCGATGCATCAAGAAGAACTTCCAGTTAAGGTCTAAATCCTAAAATTTCTCCATTAGTTGAATTTGGTTACATAGCTCAAACACTTTTCAGGAATATAAATATTTTCATCTCTTGGACAGGCCAACCAGACTCGAACAACCTGTACTATCCTGCTGATGCAAAGTATACATAACAGATCATAAGAATGAGGAAATCATCCAGTGCCCAAGAACCAATTTAGCACTTTTCTTTCCAAAGCAGTTTCAGCTATGAGCATAGTGTTGTAGCTTGTACTAGGTGACTGCTCAGGCAGATGTCTGGTCTAAGGTCAGCACAAAACCTCCTTCTTGAGTTTCATTTTTCACTCTCCGTGTGTAACAAAAGAAGAGCTAGAGTTAGCATTTTAAGGGACTTTAGTAAACATGGTATTGGAAAGCTGAAAGAATCATTAGCACTGATTCAGTGCTTCTTAAAACCACACATATATATATATATATACATACACACACATATACATATATATATATATTTGTTTTCACAATGAGTGCTTTAATCCTCCGTCTTAAAACTAAGCAAAACCCCAAAACGAAAAAAGCCCAGCACTGATGAGCAATCTTGCAATAACGAATCAGTGTGCACACATGAGGGAAAAACAAATGCAGTTGGGAAACAGATTTCGGTGTCAAGTTTTCCCAAGTGTTGTTATAAATATCAGGAAATTAAAAAATGCTCTTAAAATGCATGAACATTATTTAGGTCTTTAATCTGGAAGGGGCATGATTGATTTTGCAGGGTGGAAACTGCCAACTGTACCAGTGCCTGCAGATGGAAGGGGCCGGCACATAGCTGCCAATTTCAGGGAATATATTTCATCTACTCTATAAAATGGATTGCAAAAGCTTGTTGTCTTCTGCTTGCTCCTCCAAGCTCATGCTGCACTAAACAGTTTAGGGGGAGAATGACATCAGACTTTTACTGAAACAGAGGAAGTCAAAAACATGACTATTTTAGAGAAATAATAAATTTAAAAACTAAACCTGTGAGGGCAATGGGGCCAGAGGTCAAATGGGAAACAGTAGTCAAGTCGAATTCAAGAGTCTTACTGTTTATAAAATAGTCTTTTTAAACCACAGTGACAGGAAACCTGGCCTTTAAAGTTCACTTTTACATCCTTATAAATTATCATACAAGCAAGAAAATTTTCTGGAAACACAAAAACACTGTGTGAAACACATGCTTGAAGTCCCTCTTACACTGTAAAAAACAGTAAAATATTACAAAGTAGAAGTCATTATTTTTCAAAAAATAATGTCATCTTATTTCTCAGATAAGACCATCTTTAAACACAAATGCCCTTAAATCTCAGCTTCTTCCTTTTCATAAATGTCTCATATTAGAGAACCTGATTCCTGATAAAACATTTTGGATGGCATAAGTTCAGACTATCAGAGCTGATAGAGTTTCCAAGGCTTCTCATAAAGCCATTATGTCAGTGTAAAGAGAATCGGTGGGTTTTTTTGTTTCGGGTTTTTGGGGTTTTTTTGAGTTTTGTTTGGTTTTTTTGTTTGTTTTTTTTTTCCTAAGTGTCAAGCTTACTTGGCTTCCTTTATCCCTTTAGTTGGGTAGAAATACATATCTCTACCCAGTCTTTACCTTAACCTTTCTCCTATACTGAAAAAATAATTTCCAGAGGCAAAAGGAAATTAAGTAGTGTAAAGCCATCTTTCTAAGACATTTTTACAGCTTTGTTCTTTCAAAGATATATATTGCCCCTCCTCCTACTCTGCACTGAAAACTGTGCTTATGCCAGCACCTTGTTAAACTGATGGCTGAGTCTTTTCCTCTGGAATTAGCACCACTACAGCAGGTTAGCAACAGAGACTGTCTCAAATATCTTGTATTAAGGACAGATCTGAAAAGTTATCTGCACTGTGGAGTAAAGCTGTTTTGCTGGCAGCAAGAATACTAGAATGGATATAAAGTGTCTTGAGCAAAATTGTCTTTAGGACTGCATCCCATTAAAGACATTTGAGTGGTATTTTGTCCCACTGGTTCCAGCAGGGGCAGAATGTTATTCTTTCTTTAGTTCTACTGGTATAATGCACATCTACATATGTGACATGAAAAGAACTCATTCTCCCCCTTATAAGGATTATTCTTTTGTACTCTTTTTAATTTAGATCTCATTCGCAGACACTTGTGCCACTACAGAATGAAATTCATTCCCAGTACACAAGACAAAGCAAGGTGCAAGACAAGCCCTTTGCGTTTTTTCTGAAACACTCCTTTCATGCTCACTGTAAGTTTGTGAGATATACTCTAACATCATTTTTTTTTGTTACATATTTCATACTGCAATGCCATGCTTGATTACATCAATCTATACAAAACAGAAACTGGCAGCCAGTCTCCCAATTTCTGCCAACTGTAAAGGTTAACATGTACGTTGGCATAATGTGGGTGTGTAAATAAGGGAATTTGTGTAGTCCTTTATTTAGCAATGTAAGAAAACATATTTCAGGTCGGAGATGAGTAGTTTTCCTTTCCTCCAGGTGTCTATTTTCTATTTTGGAAATTTCAAGGGAGGGATTAAACATGCACAAGCACTACTTAGCAACAAAACACTAAGGAACCATACTGTGTGTACTATAACTTCATTTCATAAGACTATCATCACAAACTGCCAGGATTTCATCACTGCCAAGATGTCTTTGGAGAGAGACAGGAGAAGTCAAGGAAGTGGCTCTCAAGACACCCCCAATAAGCTCTCTGCCATCACTCAAGCCTCCCATAAGGCAAGTTCACCATCCCCAAGGATAATTAAAAAATTTACATCTAGACCAATAACCTTTAAGAAAAAAAACACTTGCTCGGACAAGTAGGTTTATGGTTTCAATTTTGCACCTTCAGAAGTTCTTATTGTTGAACAAGCGAAAACATAAATCAGTGACTGTCTTATACAAAAACTGGCTGTCAGTATAAAATGAAGTTATATGTGTTTCTGTAATTGAAAACTGTTTTCCAGTCTGATGCAGAAATCCAGATTAAATTAATCTAATGGAATTGATATTAATTTTCCCTTGGTATTTTATTCTTAAATGCCAGAAATTAACCAAACCATTTGGCATGAATAAACAGCTATTTAACAGTATGGATAAAAAGAAATTATTGATATACCTGTGCCCTCTCGTTGCCAAACTTGGTTTGTGTAACAATCTGTGGTGATGACTATTAAACAAAATATTCAAAGAAACATCCACAAGTTTTTAAGCAACAGCATTACCATAATCACCATACTTCTATGTGTACACTACAGTGTTCATTAAATTCTAAACTACAGCAATGCATTCCTCTACTAAAGTATTAGAAAACAAAAGAATTGCAAGTCATATGAAATTCAAACAATAGCCAGAAGGTATTTGCTTTCAATGGTCCTAGTCTTCTGAATGTTCAGGATAAGACGTAAGAAAAGAAGGAAAAATTTAAAAGTGTGCAGCACTCATTACCGGTGACATGAAAGTGACCATGCCTTTAAAGCTGATTGTATAATGGCTCAAACATTGAAGGAACACTGGTCCAAAATAAAGCAGTGACTGTATACTCAGCACAGTACATACAACAAATGACAGATCTTATGTCTGATCATCTCTGTTCAAACATTAGAAGACTTTCCCTATCAAGAATCAAAAGCCTGCAAAAACAGAAAATACCAAATTGAAGCTTCATAGAAAAGTCCTATCTATGGCTCTATTTTTAACAAACAGAACTAAGCAAAAATAAGTTTTCTGTTTGATAAGCAATTAATCTGTTGACATTATTTTTGTGCTGTTTCGCTGTTGTGATGTGTGACTTAAATGTCAAAAATTGAGAAGTATATATTCTTAAAGAAAGGGAGAAGAGCACAAAAAATCCCCTATAACACTTTAAAATGGATAAACTTGTATACCTCTAACAGCAGTGATGTAAGCCACACACATACCATTACAAATTGTAATGTATTTCAGTTTGGCATACTTGCAACTGTCTTTAGACAAAAAGGGTAAAATTTGTAAAATGCAAATATAGAATCCTAGAAGTAAAACAACAGTAAATGTGAAAGACTTCCACTTGAAAATTATTATGAAGTATTCTCCAAACAAAATGGCCAGTTGGAGATTTTGAAAGAAAAGCATAAATTATATGGTTTATGTGTGTTGCCGCAGGAGCATAGATCACTTTTTCTGAAGTGCAATGCCAAAGAAAAAAGACTTCTTTGGGTGACTAATAAAAGCAAAAGTTAAGGTTCAATAAGAAGAATTGTAATTAGAATAAAAAAGAGGAAAAGATTTGTGATTGTATTCCTACAACTACTTACTGAAAACATTTGTAAGTCCAAACAACAATGTTCCAGTATGCCCACACTGGGCCAGGGCAGAAAAAACATTTAGATTGAAGGTTCTAGTGATAAGAAAACATGAGAAAATGCCACCATCTGATCAACACTTAATTAATTTCAGTAAATAGGAAGCTATTTTAGTATGTCAAAATATGAGTATACTGTAATTATTTTTCTTCTTCAGTGAAAGACTAATTTCTTGAGCAGAAATTGTGCTCGTCTTTGCATGTATTACTGCAAAATTAAAAATGAAAATCTAAATCAGAGATTAAGCAAGAATGTGTTAAACAGATTCTTAAAAATATATAAGAATTATTGTATTTTCAGTTGCAAATATAAGCAGATACATAGGCTATACGTTTTTATACCAGGAAATTCAGTTGACTGAATGGCATTTGTAAAGATCAGCTCAGAAACTGCAAGTACTGCAACTGTATATTTGCTCAGTACATACCAGAGTGGACCCTAACATCACCTGCAGCCTCTAAACACTACTGTACTATTGCTCTTAATAGTAATAACAACAACATTCATCTTATTGGATACAGCAGTTCCTATTTTTGTATTCACAGTAAAGCTTTCAAAATTTTCAAGGCACTTTCAGAGGTACCTTTTCTTAAAGATGAAAAAAATCCCAAGTGTTTAACTACAGTCACTATTGGGAAAATACATCAGTAATGTACACTTTAAAGCACTTCTGAAAAGCTACACTCCTAATACCAGGTAAATGATATATGTTTTAGAAACACTTATGAATGCCTATTCACTTATTAGTCTGGCATGGCCTCAAAACAGTATTGGCTAAACAATAGTTCTTCCATCATGGTTTTGTATATGGTCAATGAAGTAAACAATATGCATTTTTTTAAAATGCTTGAATGCATGCTTACACAGCAGTTTATTCAGATCCATTATGGACATCCAAGTAAATAAATGTTCTAAAGTCCATAACTATATACTCCATAAATACAGAGCTGCTAGTTTCTACAGAGTAAATAATAAGTACTATAACAATACCACATGCACAGGGGTTTATCCAACAATCTACTTCTCCATAAAATAGATTTCACAACTTCTCGCTGGCATTTCCCCCCACCCCCATCATTTCTTTCTTTTGTTTTTAAAGAAAGGTGCTAAAGGGGAGAACATTACCTCTCAAGAAGCTGTTACTTTTTGAGAATACACAACCATTATTGGAAATAATAATATGGAAGGGAAATTTTTTTCTTGAGAGGCCCAGTAAAACTATAGGGCCTTTTTCATTCTCACTACCTGACTTTGATCACCAGCTGATTTATATGAGTTCTGCAGTTTGGAGCCACAGTTTTACATCAATGGCATTTGTTGCTCTGAGTAATTGCTCAGCAAACATTCAGGAAGGGTTTTGTATGTGAGTACAAATACCAAAGGAGGGCAAGTTCTTTAATAGTCTGATCCACACTTTTATGTGGGTGAGAGCTCGCTTTTTCCAGCCATCCTGAAAGCTCTTTACCCTTTTTTCTTATTTCATTCATTTTGTAAGAAGCCAGGAGGCATAAAAGGCACATGAAAAACTGATTTTGGCTACAGGAATATCTATGCCACAGTGGCAAAAAAATCCAAACTAGTTCTTCACAGGCCTTGGAGTGAATAAAAGATATGGATAGACGGGAACAAAAAAGAGGTAGAGAGCCTAATCAAGAGGGCTTCTTTAGCAGAAGCCCAAAATTTAGCAATTTAGATCTTCTTGAGAGTACAAGGATACCCCATAGATATTTAAGACAAGCTTTAAATAGTCAAAATAGATAAAGTAAGGGTTTTGACTTTTAGATGAAGCCTTCCACGTGGACCACTAAAATGATGATTTTCCAGGGTCCAAGGCAGACTAAGTTTGAAAGAACACAAAAACGTCTTAATTTCTCAGAGATGGCAGAGGATTCCATATTCCATACAGCCTGTAAATTTGCAGCAGTCTGATGATATATGTACATGACACCCTTGCAAGTACTGAAATTAAATTAAAAATAATGAACTACTTAAAGTCTATTCATGGATATTCCTGACAGAATCTACGTGGGCTTGGGAGAAAGGAAAATTTGCTAAATTCATAATTCACTTAGGAACAGTTTGCTCAGTGTATGACCCATTTAAATGTTTTAAAGTGTACGGGGTTTTTACCAGTTCTCTTTTTTAGTCTTCAACCAACCATTTAAATCACTTTTTAAAGGTCCAACAGAAGAGCTAAATGAATATGGATGTGACACCCTTTATTTCAGGAAAGCTATAGATTCATCAGTGACCAAAAACCTAAGTCTAATGACTTCAGTCTAGTTTCAGGGATGCTAAGGTAGGAAGGATTACAGACCAACTGGTTATATGATGAGCATTCTACTTCATCAGTTGCATAGTGTCTATTCTTGATGCACTGTTGGGAAATACAGCACAAAACCTGCTTTGTTGACACTAAATTTGTTCCTATAATCCACATTTTATAAATATAGGAGAAGGATATTTAAAAGTGTTAGAAGCAACTGAACAATGTTCTAGGAAGTTTTCAGAACTAAAAAAAACACATTAAATCAGTTCATAAATTTATCTTCAATACATCGAGAAATTGGTACGTGTTTATCATTTTAATTACTATTTTTCCCATTTAATTTATTTAATTTCTTTTAGGAGACCTTATCAATGCATATAAATACCTTACTGAAAACTACAAAGCAGACAGAACCATGCTCTTTTCAATGCACCCTGTGACAAGACAAGAGGCAATGAGCACAAACTGAAGCACAAGAGTGTCCCTCTGAAGATTGGGAAACACTGTTTTACTATGAGGATGGCTGAGCTTGCCCAGGGAAGTTGTAAACTCTTCCTCCTTTGAGATATCCAAAAGACAGGGGGACATGGTCCTGGGTAACCAGCTTTAGGCGACCCTGCTTGAGCTGGGTTGGACTAGGTGACCTCCAGTGGTTCCTTCCAACCTACACCATCCTGAGATTCTGTAAAAGCTATTTGTTCCAAATGATTTATTTTAAATTGTTCAGTCTTACCTCAAAGTTACATAATTTTTTTATAAATTGGGTGTCTCATAACTTTTTATGAATAATATTTTCATCCACAAAGAAATAAATTACTTTCTCAGTCCCTTTTTTTTTTTTGTAATGATTTAAAGAGCTAACTTAATGGCACTGAATTCCCCCCCCACCCAGAAAAAAATCTACTAGGTTACTTTTCTGTTGTTTTTATAAGTTCTGAAACTTTAGTTCTGAAATTTTAGTAACTGTATCAGACAATGAATGATGAGATCTACTATACAAACCTGAAGAGAGATTCTTCATCCTAGATTTTATTAAATAGGAACATTAGTAACTCATTCAGATCAGTGCAAAATTTTCTAATACAAAAATTAATCAGAAATAGTTAATTTTAAACTTATTCCTATACCAATAAAACTAAATTCTGATCTGATTCCAAAGAAGATAGCACATAGTTGGCTTTTACAGAATTTAAATTGGTGTTTAATTTTAAACAATGGCTCATATGTTTTGTCTTACTGAGGTTTTCACAAGTCTTTTGGTTCCATGAAATCACTAAGCTGTGCAGTGGCTTTTTTTAAAGTAGTTATGTTATCTAATATCGTGAGAGAAGTAATATTGTAGCTATGCTTTGCTCTGTTATAAAACTGGAAGTGCAATCACTACATCCTGCACTGTGTGCTGTATTAGAGGAGCTACTTACTACTCACTGAATCATAGATTAGAATCATAGAATATCCTGAGTTGGAACATATCCACGAGGATCATCGAAGTCCAACTCCTGGCCCTGCATAGGACAGCCCCAAGAATCACAACACCTGCTTGAGAGCATTGTCCAAAACCTTCTTGCTAGCAGCTTGGTTAACCTTGTCCAGTGAGCTGGCAGCCACACATTTGTTCCGCTTTGCTTTAAGGATTACATAACTAGAAAGTTAGCTAGAGATGAAAAATGAACATGTAATTTTTTGTGACCTCAACCTAATGGATATGTTCACCATGATGCAAATTATTTACAGACAATGTTCTAATTTCACTATTTCAAGATGAAGAGATGAGATGAGATGAGATGAGATGAGATGAGATGAGATGAGATGAGATTTCATTGGCTGTGACGACTCAATGAAAGTTTATCATTCAGCAGAGAAAAGTCTGTTTACTTTGTAGTAATGATGTTGTCACAGGAGTCCCCTCAAATGTTTTTTCCCCACTGGAAATGTCTATTTCCCACTGGAAAACAAAAAAAAAGTTTTCTCTAAAGAATAACCAGAGTCCCCCTAAAAAATTTGACAACCATTTCCTTTCTGAGAATTCTGTCTCTAGGTTCCCTCAGAAGGGATCAGACCCTCCTACACTTCCAAAACTGTTTTTCATCTCTCCTTGTAGAAGGATCCTGTAATAAAAAGTTAATCAGATACAGATTAAGCACCCTTTTGAGTCATCTGTGCTGCATACAGGCATAATAATAAAGTTAATGAAAGTGAACTAGTTAGGGTTGAAGAAAATACATTAGTCTTTAAAAATACTGGGGATTTTCTTCATTTTTATTTTTTAAAATTGCTAATAAGTATAACACATGCACTTTTGAAATCAACATTTTCCATTGGTCATATCTGGCAAAAAGCAGACTGGTCTTTGTATTTAATACTGTATTTTGTACTTTGTCAACCATGCTTCATAAAAGGATATCCAAGGGACAGGATTTAATGTAATTTGTGATGATTTTTTAATTTTACTTGTAGGGTTTGAAAACACTGCTGTTGTCACATGAACTAAAGTCTGCCTTCAACACCCCCACCCCTGGTGTAGAACTAAGAATCCAGAAATTACTTGTCTTTTAAGAATAACTGTAAGAGGCTATAGTTAAGACATTCAATAATCTTTTAAAATGTTTTCCTTTAATCCATCTTGAATGTTTATGGTTTTTCCATCAGCTTTTTTTTCTGTCTATTTTCTTGTCATATGAGAGCTTATAAGTGGTTCAGGAACTGTATTTTAAGGATAGTGGGAACACTTCCACTGACATGCAGTCATATTCAAGATCTTATTAAGTATTTATATTTTTCATTTATTTATTAAGTATTTTTCAAACTCCTGAAGTGCTTATCCAAACAGATTTTTAAGTAAAGTCATGTAGTATATCTACTGGTTTAAAAGTTATGTAAGGTAAAAGATGTCAAGTAAAAGACATGAGAAACTACTAGGTGAACATAACATTTCTTTAAGGCATATCATATATGACTGAAGTTAGCAAACTATTAGCAGTAGCCTGTGCTATTACAGCTTGGTTACAAAACCACAGTAGAGGAAAATATGCAGAGCCATGAAAGTTCAAAAGATCAACAGATAAGCAGAATGTTAACGATAGCTGAAATGAGATCCTCTGAGAAGTGAATCTTGTGCCATAATAAGAAAGTAAGCCTATATGATTTGAGATCAACTTTAATATAGGATTAGATCCAAGATATACAATCTGCAAAACGCAAAATGAAGGTATCTTCCTTATATCTGGCTGCTGATGTGAGACTTATATTATAGAATAACTCCTATTCCTCCACAGACTTCTTCCCACTGTTAGAAGAAGACAAAATAAGCATAATAAAGAGTATTTCATGCTGTGGCATAGAACGTTGACTGCTCTGGATATCTATCTTTTCTCCCTCAGCTTTTAGTGAACAGCCAAAAATAAACAAATTTTTTAAATCATGTCTTCTTTTAGAAGTGGTCACCACAGGTACTATCACAGACACTTTAGGTAGGATTCTAATTTTATCAATTAAATTAATACCATACAAGAGGTTGAATGACCAAAACAAACAAACAATAACAACAACAAAATTTTAAACCCAAAACAAAACAATCAACCAAACCCTGAGTCTGAGTCTGAGCATATGTTTTTCAGATGTCATTTACCACGCTGCTGGTTTTTGTACATTTCTTTAGTAATTTCATCATTACACTTCCTGCCATGTGTTCAAGCTGCTCTAGTCAAATATTAAGGTGTTCTAAAAGCAGAGCAAGGGACCGCTTTATTCTGTTTTGAAGACATGGTATATTTGAAGTACCTCTGATGTAGATTGGCTGCAGACATGACTGATCTAATTTTGTGCTATAAATCCAGTGCACATTGGACTTGCTGTGCATACAAACACATGCTATCTCTGACTTCACAGAAAAGAGAAACACTGCTTTTGAAAGGTAAAATGATGGCTGGTATGTTAGTCTGAGAAACTGAGATCCTAATTTGTCATACACAAACATATTGATAAGGGTGAAAAATTAAATGCTAAAAAAGTATCTTTAGAACTTATTACCTCCGAATTCCAAGATGTTAATGAAAAGACTGATGTAACCTAAACTGGCTTTTGGTTTTACTAATTTGAAAATGTACTCACATTCAGATTATTCAACTAAGTAGTCAAAATTACCTATCCAGCAACAGAACAATTTAGAAATCAAAGTAAGCCCCTTATGTTAAAAAAAATTATTTCATCTTTAAAATGTGCAGCAATGCAGTTGAACTTATTTCTCCATTTCAGAATATGGAAGGGTTTGCAATATTCAAAAGCTGTAAGACAGAGTTTTGTATATATCTAGACTTCTGTTTATTCTTCCTTTGAAACCCTTTCCAAAATCTCACTGTTTCAACATGTTTATTTTCTTTGCATTGCTTTACTGTATGGACAAATATTCCTCCTTACTCCTTTTCTCTGCCTTCCCCAAGTGAAGAAGTGCTAATGGAAAGAAAGGAAAAAGGGGAAGTATTAACAGCAGCCAACTTTGCCTTAGTCTTGGCTTTTACATAGAATTAGTGCAACATAAGGCGTCAGATAAGAACAATACATTTGACCAGGTAGCAATGCTACCTCTAGGCATGCCAGTGAGTGACCTTAACGCACCTGAGAGCCTCACTGGATTTGTGATTTGGTCCATAAAGCATTAGAGCCTTTAATCTTTCAAATTCTTTAGGCATCCTTGTGAAGACAATAACAGCAACAGACTTTAGGAGGGTAGGCACACAAAAGGGAAATCCACTTAATTTAGAACCTGCTTGTTGAAATGAGGAAAAAATTGTCAAAGATTCACTTGGCAGAAAGGAACAGATCATAGTTGCACTCATTCGCTAAGATCTGCGTTATCACACAAAATACAGCATGGGAATCTGTTAGACATGTAAGAGGTAATTCATGAAACACTGAATGAGATCTCTGACTCACACAAGTAGGTAAAGAACTCACCCTAAAATACACCTTCTCTCCTCCTCTTTCCTAGCTACCCCTCCTCTGAGATAGCTGTCAATCACAGTCAGCAAAAGGGAACATATGCTGCTCTCAGCAACTTCAAATCACAGCCTGGCATCTTAGTGCAAGCCCAGTCTCAAAAGGTGTTTAAATTAAGGAGCTGGACAGGAAACTGGGGCAGCTGGGGCATAGCCATGTATTCTCTTTTGTCTTCTGTTACAAAGATGATAACCTTGGCTAGAGGAATAAGTTAATAATAGAAAAATGTTACAGAAAAACTCAGCAAATATCAGGCACCTTAGGCCTACTTTAGGATGTTTTTTCATAGTGGTTCACAGACTGTTTAAACTTTTAGAAGAATGTATTTTAATCAATGGAAATACAACTCCTATGCAAGCATGCAAGTACATACAGTATTGTCAAATAAAGTGCTAGAATTCTGAAACCTTCAGACTTTGCTATTGTTATCACTCAGCAGCTGCTGTATTTGGTCTGATCTGTTCATAAAACCTTCCTAAAATGTTTTGTTGATTTTTTTTCTTTGATTAGATGCCCTTTTCCTCCATCTGTAGTCTTCACAATTAAAACAACTTGAGGCCCTTATATTTAATACGAAGAATCATGAAGATATCTATCACCTTTCATCTAGGAATTTACACATGGGGAGATGTTTTCTGTATTGTCCCTCAAATAAAGTTCTCACAACTTTTGAATGACATGGACAGAACTACAAACAAAATCTTAATAGTTACTTACACAAAGTACTGCTAGATCTAAAGAAAATCTTTTACTAAAGCACCTATAAACAAAATAAAATACCATGTATTTTCCTCCCTTTCCTCTATCCTGAAAATTTTACATAAGTTAAATGAAATCTAATTTGTCCTTTTTATAATGATGAATTGATTGAATACTGATAAAACTTTCCAAAGGATAAAACCATTCCTATTTGCATGCTGATTAGACTGATGTGGTTATATTGACAGTATATGTTTATATTAACACACAAACTCCTGTCATTTCTATTACTTCAATGCGGAACATATATATTTAGCAGAGACTCAGATTTCATGTTTATAACTTGACAAATTAGTTTAGTGCTGCTGTGGAGATAGAATCAAATGCTGTGTTTACACTATGTTGCCTCTTCAACTATGACTATATAAAAACAGCATTTACTAAAGGAAATGGAAATTCACTTTAGACATGAATGCTCTGCTCAAGTAAAAGTTCTGGAATTTAAGAAGCACTTAGTTGCTGCATTAGGCCATTTAGGATGTTTCAGCATCTCAATTGACTGTAATACCAATCTGCTCAAGTGCCCTGTTAATGACCTTCAATCTCACAGCAAGCTCAGGAATTCAGTGTTTATACTTTTCTCTTTTTTTTTTAACTATACCATGAACAGGCTGAAGGACAGATCCTTCTTTCTCTCACTACTGTGGCAGAAAGATGTAAATTGTTATAATTTCAAACAAAAAAAACCCTAAGCTTTGTACCTCTTAATGAAAACTATCATTGGCAAAAGTTAGGAAAACGGAACCACTTTAAATTACAGGGTGTTAAACATTAAGAAACAGATTTTTAAATGTTCTCTCGAAATTAAAAAAAATTACATACATTAACTCCCATATTGCACAATGAAGCATTCCTAGTTTTGTGTTATTGTTCTAACTGAAAACCTGCAACACAGTAATATGCATCTAAACTGAAAAGCATCACTACCATTTCCCAAAACACTCTCTAGAATTTTATAATAATTAGTAGGCAATGTAATATATATAGGAAGAGAGGACTGGATCTTTGTCACTGAAGTAGTTTCACTGCAGTGAAGCAGTAATTTTCATAAACTTAATATATGATCCAGAATATCTACTATGTTAACAAACATGAATCATCTCTCCTGCTATGGTTTCACTTCATCAACTGGACTAAGAGCATGAGAAAACTTCCTTGAATGGTGTCACTAGCACTTGTCTACATTGTTTGCATTTTATTGTGACAGACCAGTAAAAATCTCCATCACAGTATTTTGGAAAATACTAAAGCCAAATTCCTTTTTTTCTTTTTTTCTTTTTTTTTTTTTCTTTTTTTCATTTTTCCTCAAGACTACTTACAAGTTTTGCACTATTTTTTCCACCAAAAAGCAACATATATCTACATATGTTTTCTAAATTATCATGAAAAAATTCTAAATTATCATGAAAAAAATGAGAAATCTTGTGATGCTCTCAAACAGTTCTAAGTACTGAACACTAATTATGGAGAGTAATAAAGAATTTAGAAAGTAATTGCTCCTTCTCTCCCTCCAGTAGAAATTTGAGAATGTAAAACTCTTGGCTTACCTTTAGAATTTTAGTTTTGCATATCAGAAAGTAATCCAAACACAAATTATTTTAGGATATCCATTCTTTTAAACCTCAGTAGACTATAGGAACAGTACCTGTATTAGGATAACAGCTATCCACAGTATTTCACATGCAATTATGGACAAATTAGAGCATTTAGTATGCTTCTACATGACAGTCAGACATACGTAAGCATACAATTAGAGCCTTAAAATATGGCTGTTAAATGAACATTCCTCAATTTAATTTTCATCTCTTTCATAGCACAGATCATGTCAGCCAATATGTCTAGTTAAATGCTTGGTCCCTTAATAATGCTACATAGCAAAGACCATCACTGAAGTTATTGGGAATTAGATACCTACAGTCCCTCTGTACACTCCTGATTCTACAGTCTGATTGAAATGTAAATTATTGTGTTATCAAGAACATATAGAAAGACTTAGTTAATGCTAGCTAACCTTTAAAACACTACAGTTAAATCAGTTTTCATTTTTAATTTTTTTTTCAGGAAAATATTATTTTCTTTTTTTTAATGTTTAATACATATTTCTTTAAATTTACTGAGGAGTATATATAAAATATTAATACCTCTTAATTCCCAGTTAGTTCATTGAGCTCTACTCCTCATTTTTAGTACATTAACAGACTCCTTAGGAATATTCTTGTATGGGTTCTCTATGTCATACTTTTTCCTATCTTTGTGGAACTATGTTTCCAAAGTGTAGTAAATTGTTGAATTAGTTACCTTTGATCACAACCGACACAAAGGCCTCAAGGAAAGATAAGAAGATAAACCCTCTGCTCTTAAGACATCTAAGTACTGCTTTTACAAAGGGAAATTTCATTTCATTAAACACAAAGCACCTGACCATATTCATTCACCTTGGCTTTAGCATTACGGTCACATCTACAAATATGTGGTTCCATTTCAGACATGGAATACAATGAGAAAAATGGACTTACAATTCAATTAAAATAGAAGCAATTAGCAAACCCCTACAAAAGTAGTAGTCTCTGTAGAAAGAAATTTTCAAGTAAGTATGAAATATATGGACATTTTTGAGAGTGCTGCACAAAGGGCGCCATTTTCTGGGCATGGAAAAAGTTAAACCAGCTTTACAAAAGCCTAGGACATCAGCTGTGTACTCTGGAGCACCATCTACTGACATCAAGTATTTTGCTGTTTACAGAAATGGCACTCAAGGGTGTATCCATTTGAATTTCTTAAAGAGCACTGAAGCAACAGACAGAACTGGCAGATTTGCTTGTGCAACCTCTTGGCACAGAGAGCCAAGAACAAGAGAACCTGTAACACATAATCAAGCCTACTGTGATGCAACAGCACCAACGAAATGTTGTGCTAACCATTACGCTCTCAGATTCATCAGCTAAGATCCTTCTCTAGAAGGATGCTTGACTTGAGGAGATTTTTTTTTAGTAATAATCTAGCCCCTAATCTTTTATGTATTGAGAAAGGTCAGTTTGGAGAGGCATGTGTTATAAGGGATTGTTTGCAATTTTTGAAAATAGACACAAAAGCAATTTATTGTTCATTGGAAATTTAGAATTTTAAATTAAAACACAACCAAATCCACAGCAGAAATATAAACTGGGTTTTTTCTATTAAAAAGCTAGAGAAAAGGGCATAAACAAAGTGGAGCTTAGTCAAATATTAGTTTTTAGATATAATCAATGTAGGATTCTTACTAAGTCTGTTATAAGAGCAGAAATGTCATTCTAACTCAATTTTCTACTTTTTAAATTGAACAGTAATTCTCAGACTTTTTGACACTTTTGAACCTCAGGTGTGTTTAACTTCTGGTATCTTACAACACTGCTATGAAAACTTTCATAACCAATAGGCAGAGAAACATTTAGTTAAAACATTGTTCTGATACATGATATCTTCAGATTTTTTCTGTCAAGTCTTTTCTTTCTTTATCAATAAATAGTGAGACAAACTGATCTCAAAGCTGGCTCACAAGCCTAGATGGTCCCTTACTTGCAAACCAGGCTATGGAGAAAAAAGGGATAGAACTCAGAAATGTAGATTCAAGCCTGCTTCTTGTCCAGATTTGGAGTTGAGATATGACTACAGAAAACATAAAGTGTTTGTCACTGTTGCTGACAAATTCTAAACATTTTTACCTTACAATTCAGAAGGCAGATATTTTGCGTTAAAGCTATGATTTTACAATGTTTGTGATTTTTTCTGTAAAGGGGGAGAAGTTTGCTTTCTCAGCTCTTTAACTCTACAGGAACAGCCCCAAAATTCTCATTGCCTCATTTTAAAATGTCAGCCTTAATATTTCAAACTCCTTTGGAAAAGCAATTATTTCTTACTTAGAATACACACCCTGCCATTTGTGGACAGAGTACGCCGCAAGGAGGCCTTTAAACCTGAGGTACTCAACTGGACATCCTTTCCCCAAATCCTAAAAGCCTTTAGGTTTAGGCATGTTCTGATGTTTTTGTTAGCTGGTTTATGTTGGTGGTTTGGAGTTTAGTTCTTTCTGCTCACTGAAAGAGGTCCACACTCTATCCTCCCAGCTCTTCCTGCAGCGCTGAAGCTGATGTCAGGAAAGCTATAGGTGTATGGGAAACCAGCACAGCAGTCTGTCTTCATCTGTAAACCAAAGAACTGAGCTGTGGTTTGGAAGTTTTAGGGATGCATGTGACATGATATTTCTGGGCCGTAGGAAATGGAGCTCTTTTAAGGCAATTCATTGGGATGTTCCACAAAAATGTCAGTTTTACATTTGCTCTCTGTGTCATCATTCCATTATTCAAGTTTGTTTCAACATGATATTAATTTATGATTTCATACCTTGTGTTTTCATAACATTTACAAAACTATTATCCACTGAAAACAGAGACTTCACACTGAAAACAGAGACTTCACACAGGCCAACTCTTCATGCAAGTAACTGAATTTCTGACCTATTTCTCCTTGTAGATTATTTAGAGCATGACTAACCTTAAATCCTATTACATTTGTCTAGTAATCTTATAATTTCTGAAAAGACTAGTATCACTTCGTGGAATTTAAGAAAGTACTTGATTGTTTAATTGAATTGACCCATCTATACATTTTTTTACACTCATTTTAAATGACTACTTTAGTGTCAAACAATTTTAGTATTGTCACTCAAATATGAAGACTGGGGTTCTTTGTTGTTTTCTATGTACATATCTAAGTGGCTACTTAAAACAAATTTTTTCATAGACAAGTAATTTCTCCTTCAAAGAAGCAAATACAAACCGAGTTGAGAATGCAAATATAAACTAACATGTCACTCTTTTACATAAGTCATAATAGAAAATATAATTATAAGTGAACTTCAGCATGGTTTTTGCAAGCAATTGATAAGTTGCTGCAGTTTCTAGAACAAGAGAAAATATTTTAAGACAGTGGAAGTACTTACAAGTGTTGCTCCATATAAAGCATTTATGATGTTCAGAGCAAGCTACAAGCTATTCTCTTTTAAAAAGAAATATGTGTAAGATATGTACTGGCATCTCCCTGGCTTTAGAACAGCAAAAGCATCCTACGCAATGAATTAGAATACATTAAGTATCCACCTGAAATAAGATTACCCTACAAGATACTCTTAATTAACAGAATATTTTTCCTCAATGTGACACATCACAATAAAAATAGAACCATAAAACAAAACCTATACATGAGCATAATGAACTCACAAAATCTGGCTTTTTATATATAGCAATGCTAGGAAAGAGTGTGTTAGGGGTTTTTTCCCAAAAATGTATCTTCTGAAAAGAAAAATCTTTGAAGTGTATATTTCCCATGGATGTTCATTACAATTACTCAGCTGCATGTATTGAAAAATATTTGCTTGTCGCAGTTACTTCCCTCCCAAAAACATCTAAATGCCTTTTGAAATTTATTTGAATATGATTTTTAAAAATTATGTATTTTAAGAGAAACTCCAGGCATGGTATCCTATAAATGATAAGTCAAAGTGTAAAAGTTTATTCTATTTCAAACCATAAGTCTTTTTTTTTTATTATTATTTTCAAGTTGCCAGACTGGAGAACTCATTCATTTACAGGTGTTTAAAAAATGCTTAAAAATAACACCACCTTTATCACCTTCTATTCAAGAAGACAACCCAAAGATACTTCCCAGTGACTTGCAATTAAGCTACTAGGAGGCTCTCTACAATGATTGCTCTCTGAGCTTTTAGGCTTCAGCAACTTTCCCCAAGGGAACAACTGAAACTCACTGGACTTCAGTCTCTATAGGGCATCCATTATGTCAACAGGCCTGACCCAGCACCCACCAAAACTCATTTGAATTGACTGCAGAGGGAACATATTTATTTTACCTTCATGATGAGCACCACTGCAATGACAGTGAAGTTAGAGCACCAGTTACACCATGGCAGTCCACTGCTCCACCTTAGCAAGGCAAAACTCCAAGTGGCACCTTGATAGGTTCAATCACAATAAAAGTGATAAAAGACATTGACATGGTCTAATTTACCATTTTGCCTCAGGTACATAAACTAAGGAAATTAAGGTTGAAATCAACAGACATATTGTCATATTGATAAGAAAGAATTTGTAAGTTGTTTGAAGTCATGAATGATTTATTAGAAACAGGTAATCTGCTTCTATATTCAGCTTCAATGTGTGCTTTAGAAAAGGGGTACAGCTTCATCAGAAGAGAGAGGAATATTCTCACATTCATATCCCTCCCTCCAAACCTTTGCCCCTTCACAACAGTCGTCCCTTTGAAAGTGGGAAACACAACCAAGTCGTTCACTCTATTCAGAGCAGCAAGCCTGAAACAAAACAGGCCCCAGGGGGCAGGAAACCCAAGTCATCACCACAGAGGTGTCCTGAATATTTCTCAGTCTTTCCTTTAGAAAGTCCTGTAGACAGGTATGTGCTGGTCCTGAAATAAGAATCGGAGTCTCCATCACCTTCAACTGGTACAGCTTCCTCTCACTTAGAGGAATTTTATCAGACATTTATCACTTCAGAATTGATATCACTGTCAAACTACAAAGTGAAAGGGAAAGCATCTCTTCCTGCTGTGGAGTAAAGTCTTTCATTTTGGTAATACTGTAAGCACACCAAAACACACATTCTGGAAATCATAATAAATACAATTTTTTTTCAAAACACTTTTTCTTTCTTTGTAAAAGGGAAAATTAATCACATTAACTACTGAAAAAATTAATCCTAATTCTGACTGACAATAAAATAAATTATTTGCAAATTTTTAATATGAATTGCAAAAATCTATGTGCATCTACCAAGCTAGATTTGGTTTTCATCCACTGTTTTTATTTGCCACATTCTTCACATTCTTACGGTCCTAATTTTTTGCTTTTCTCTCCCCAATATTCCTTTCTAAATTCCAACATGTTAATTATTTCACTTAGGATTTCCCTGGTGATTCACAGTAATATATGCAAACACTTTCCACCCATTAAAATAGCCATGCCATTTCTTTATTTTCTTTTTTTTTTTTAAATAAATTACTTTTAGTATTATGTGGTAAATATACTGCTCTTGTGGGAGCAGTATAAAGGATAAACCAAAGGATGCTGAAATAAATGACCAAACATCATACCTATTCAGAAAATAATAATTTTTCTTGGCTTTGAATAAAAGAGAGTTCTGACAGTTATCACATATGTGATATGTGTTAGGTGCCTGTTTTAAGCCATTTGATACATTTTCATTATCAAGTCTCTGATGAAACATGTGAAAGCACTATGCTCTCCAGCAATTTATTTCACGTCACAGAAGTTTAGAGCAGACTTGAAGTTTCTACATTTTGAATTTCTGGAATCTTAAAGTACTATTGTGAGTTGCATTGGTAGGGGTTCATCCAGTGTTTCCTCTTCCCACTAATGAAAAATACACATCATCTCTTCAGAAACTGCTACCTGTACCATGAAATAAGTACATCCTTGACTGTCACTTCTCATGCTTCTTTTACAGGGACTGGTAACATATCCAGAATCATAAATCCAGTAGAAAGCAGAAACAAAGCTTCAAGCCACTAATGTACTTTTGAAAGCTGCAAATATACTTTTTGGGGAGAGAAGTGACATCTTTTCACTACTCATTCACATTTTCAAACTCCATTTTGACATCTGTAGTACAACTCCTTTTGTAATTGTTGCCCTGTGTTGATCATTTAGCTTTTCCAGCCATGTTGATTAAATTTCAGGATAAAAGATGATAAATCATACATGTATAAAGAAGCATGCAAAGTAGCTTCCAAACAAACTCTTATTCTATAGAGGCTAAAACTACTTCCCTAGTTTCCAAGTATAATTACTTGTGTTACATCAATAGGTAGCTAAAGCACAGACCTTGATTTTTTAAAAAATTTATTCTGCCGTTATGGTCAGTCTCTCTGAAAAGCACTTGCTATATGTTGCCGTGTCTGTCATATGTACATTCATTTCTCACTGCGGCATTATCTGAAAAGCACTTATGGCTCAGAAAAACATCAACCTAAAACAAATTTCATTGTGAAAGAATCAATTAGAATTCCAATCAACTCTCTGCAAAAACAATCAATTTGTTGATCTCTGCAAAATGTAGGGATACAGGGACATTAAACGTGTTGATAATTTAAATCTGTGCAGATTGTATGTGCCAGAGTGGCAACCAAGTGAACCACTTTAGGTCTGTTTTTACTTTCTGCATATCTATCCTCATTAAGGGTCTTTACCTGATCCCAACGTAAATTAACCTATCCCCAGAACACCCACCCCCAATACATCTGTCTCAAAAATTAACAAGAATATTGCCACAAGACTCTTCTAACACCCTGTTGGGGTGTGCTTGGCCTGCTTACTTACTTCAGTGCTTGTTATCAAGTCTGTCTTCACTAGTCAGAGTGGTAAGTCTGTCCTTCAGCTCAGCTATTAGGAGTTTTACCTTTCCAGAATCCTAGGAAAATAATTAATCCAAAGTTAGTATGCAGTGCTTCTATTTTCCAGGGTCAGCATTCTCACAGGTCTGAAAAAACACTTGCCAGTTGCTTGGGGTCAACAGTTCAGTCTCGCTCATCCATTCTGCAGTAAGCTGTGATCCTGCAAGAGCAGAAGTGGGCCCTGTGCTGTCAGCATCTTTTTTACAGAGCTGCTGCTTACCAGGTTGAGCTTCTCCTTTCATATGCCAGTCATCACAGATTAAGTGTGGAGAACTACTGTGTCTCACTGTAACTTATCTAGGGAAGAAACTGCTTACTGTAATCTATAGCCTTACTACAAGTTATCTGAAATCTCATCCACTATTAGAATCATTCATAAACAGTGTTTTATAACCAATTGCCAGAGATAAGAAGAAACTCAAGACCATGTTTACTCCATGTGCTATATACACCTGATTCTTTAACTTGGCCAATTATTACATCAACAGGATGAGTAGCTGAAATTAGGTCTGCCTAGTCTGACAAACAAAGAAAACTTTGTTGATTATGCAATAGAAGATCAGAGGAGAAAAAAGACCTCAGGGAAAAGAAGCTAGGTGTTCCGAGAAACAGGAGTATCTGGGAAAGACTAGTATATAAATTTTTGTGGATTTAGTCCTGGCTAAACAAACCCACAATGCCTATGGCATAGCCCCCAAACAGAACCTGGGTGAACATAGATAGGCTCAGCACTGTTCATAATCCCACTGGGATCTCTGAATGAAAGCACAAGGCTTTTCTTCATTTATAGTCAAATAGTTTAAACATAGATATCTTGACTGAAGTGCAGTCTGTAATCAGTTTAAAGTTAGAAAGATAACTCCCAGATATTGTGCTGTATTTCCACAAGCACTTCAAAACATAGATGAGGCATACAGTTTCATTGATCACCCATATTTGCAGTTTTTGTTATTGCTGAAACTCACTGAGGTTTGGGACTCTGGTCATTGGGTTTCTTGTAGGCACATATGCTTATGTATACCCACACACAGTTGTAATAAGCTCAGCTTCACAAATCAATCATATTTTACTTAAGTGAGGTATTGCTAACACACAACTTCTGGTTGGTACTGAAGCCACTCTTATCCAGTACAGCAGTTGTCATTTCTGCTGCATGACCTCTTTCTACCAGCTTTCAGTCACCCAGACAACAATTTTTCTCACTTGAAACTCCTCAGATTTTCAGGAGGACTATACAAGTCATCATCATTTGTCAGCAACCTAGAGACAAACAGTTCCCTGAGACTGCAGGTTCATGTGCTTTGCTTTCATCTTTCTCTGGGGTTCAGCTGCTTCCAATAATGAGCCAACAGAACCACAGAGTGCAGCCTAACAAAGCAGTTAAGGCAATTCAAAGGCCAACTGACACACTAAGAGGAAGGCTAGCCATGCACTCCCACCTCTCCCCTACCACCATCTGACCCCTTGGCAAGTAGGTTAGAAAGCCACCCCAACAAACAAAAGAATGCAGTAATCTCCCCCAAACTAGTTGGTGGTAGGATTAAATAAGCATTAGTGCCAGGAGAAGCACAAAGCCAGGCTGTGGAGGAAGGAAGGAAGTGGGAACATCCCCTTCAGCAGGGGTTAGCCTTTTCATTGGCCTTATCTGCATTGTCAGACTGCTGTTGGAGGGGTGTGCTCCAGGAACAACTGAGCAGGCTTAACAGCTTTCTGATGCCAAAAGGAGCAGTCCCATTCTCCTCTCCCTTGCATTCCATCTCTGGCACGTATCTGACCCCTCAGCAAACTGACTCATTATTCCAACAGAAAGCTATTTGCTTTATTGGTTGGGTTAGTTTACCCATGGTTTAATGAATTGAATTGGCTCAGAGAGAGGTCAGAGAAGCAGCAAGCAACAAAGCAGGAGCAGGGGAAATGCACAGCTGGGAGAACAACCAGCAGGCAGGTCAGCTCAGCCATCTCATCTCACTGTACTCCCAGCCACCTAGCTGGCAGCTGGCCAGGTCTAACTTTCTGAGGGAAAATAAACAAAGAAGAATGTGGTTCTATCTACCCAAGTTGCAGCTCTTCCACTTAGGACTAACACCATCAGTCAGCACAGACTTAGCACCTGCTAGTCATAACAGGCTAAAATTTATTGTCAAGCACACCTCAACTGAGATATGGTTGGTTAGGATTCACCATATTTGCTGAAACATCACAGTTCAAGCTCTACCAAGAAACCTTCTACTTCAAGACCTGCTTACTCTCCATAGCCCTCAGTCCCTTACAGCAGTAGGGTCAGAAGCTCTCCATGGCTGAGGGCAAAAGAAACTGTCTGTTATGTGAATGCCTACATTCACCTCTCCCTTTAATACCTCCTGCTCCACAGCCCTGACACCCTTCCTCCCTCCAGCTGCAGCTGCACCCGACAGGTGCCTGATGCTTCAGGAGAGGGGCTGTGGTGCTGCTCCACTAAGGCACCATCCTAAGACATTATACATAGAAACCAAACATGCATTGTCACAGTTTATTGGCTGACTTGAGTTTTATTGATTGAAAAACAGTTCAGTTCCGAATTGACAGACAATTGGAACAAGGAACAAGTATCCTTAGGTGGTCTCCTTCATCAGGTTTGAAAATCTGATGATGCTTTCATATGGAGTATCTTTTCATATTAAAGACTAAACCTTTTCACTGTGGTACAGACAAGCAATCATTATGACATGGTAGGTCCCCATGGCAGCCCATTATGACAGGCTCTTCCCCCGTGAATAGCTTAAAAATTTTTATTTAAAAAAAGAGAAAACAGAAAAAACAATAAATAGGCAGATAAGTGAATGTGAAGACCATTATAGATATTTTCTTAAATGCATTTAATAGAAAGCTCTGAAATGAAAGTGAGTTAACATTGTGAAAAACAGTTTGAAAATTAAAACCTTTTAGTTCTGCAGTAAATGTAGGAACATATTATGAAGTTAGGCAGCAATCATATGCATAATTAAGGAAGTGATTATATGTATATTTATACCATCAATGCATAATCCTCAATTTGTTTAACATAAAACAGAACATCAAGGAAACGAGAATTTAAATTCCACTTGCTTAATATGGAACATTAAGTACACAAAAAATAGCTTGTAATTTTAAAGTGTATAACTTGAACTAAATTTCAAGGTGGAAAATATTTGAGAGGAAGTAATGAGTGAAAAGAAAAGGAAAATATTAATATTATGCTTAATGAACAGAAACTTCATTTGTAATAATTAAGGAGTGGTATGCTCCCGTTTCAAATACTTAAAAAGAAAGTAATGCCAGTTAACAAAACATCTCTTCATTTTATACAAACAAGGTAGATTTGAGAGCTCTTAAATATTCACACAGAAATTTTGTCTTGCTACAGCACATCAGGAAACGTGTACAATCATTACCCATAAATCATATATGACTCAAACAAAAATCATCTTAAAAACTTTTGCTTATATTCAAATTAATAACAGGTTGTATTTTGTGTTTGATATGAAAAACTGGAGATTTTGTAGCATACATTCAAGATGACTAGTACATTATCAAGTAGTTTGCACCTCCTTTGTGCTTTCCTTCCCAAAACAAGGAAGTGTGGAAAAACGCAGTGGACTCACTGGTGAAAGGCATGAAAAGACTGCTTAGTCCCAGAGAGGGGTCTCTGTGAAGTGCTCCTGAGGAGCACCCAGAGTTTTTTCACAAATCAGAGGAGCCATGGTCAAAGCTCTGCAATTTTGAGAAAAGGTGATATCTTCTGCTAAGCACTAAATTTCATGGACCAAAACATTCTTCCTTGAATCTCAGCCAAGGGCTGTAGCAAAGATTATTCCTTCATATTTTCTTCTCACAATGTAGAGTATACTCATCTATTTTGATAACAGTATTTACACTGTTTTCTTTTAGCCTCTTTAGAAATGGCACCCAGCTGTCTTGAAGGCAGCCTTTTTTATGTTTGATTGGCAGCACTCTGAAGACCAAATATTGAGCTGTTCTCAGGAGTTAAAGAGCTATCACTGTAAATATAATGTTCTGTCTTACCAAGAGTTCTCTGGTTAGTTGGATACCAGAAATAGATATTACCACTGTCAATGTTGCATGGTCTTGATAAGATAAGGATTCATCTGTCATCGAAATTAAAGATATTCTAGAACTTTTTGCACCCTTAACTGTGCTGCTCAAGGGATTCCAGCTTTCCACTGACCCTTCAGCATTCCTTCTGTGCACAGATACCTACGTAAGATCTTAACAGTCATCTGCTACTGAGCTGGGAGAAAATACTTGTGCAGAATGTGTTTACCTTTTGTTGAAGGAAAACAAAAACAAAAACCATCTAGGTATTTAACTTTTCATTTTCTTATATTTCAGATTTTGTGTTACAAAGATAACATGTTTAATTGAGATCAGATGATTACGAAATTTTGGTTTATGCATCATGTGTTTGAACTGTAACTTAACATTTAACTTTACATGTATATTCAATATTATCACATGAATTCTATTACTATCTTAATATTTATTCAAACCATTACTAATTGTATAACAATTGCAAAAAAAAATTAAAGTACTTGTAAAACTATCAAAATACTATAGCATTTGTTTTTTATACATGTTGAGAATTTCCAGATTAGTTAATACTATGTATTATAGGAAAAGACTCTCTCTATTAATTGCTTACTTAGTATAGTATGTTTCTTCTAATTCAAAACTGCTTCTCAAATCAGTCCCTCTGGTTATCATTAAAACCATGAGAACCTGAAAAATCAAAGCTGTAAAGCAAGCCAGTGTAAGTGAGATCTGCAAAAACCATAAGTCAATGGAATTAATAGATATATTTTTGTGCAAAGAAATGTTTCATTTTTATGCAAACATATAAACAATGTTAACCAACTAAAGTTTATAAGTGGAATACCATTTTGTGATATGATTTAGAAAGTCAATCAGTCATTAAAAAAAAAATTTAAAGTGTTCATTATTGCTTAAAATATTTAGTGCTTTAAATATTAAAACAATGTAGAAATAGGAAAAAATACTTTGCTTATGCATTGCATATTACAAGTATTTTTGAGTAAACTAATGTGGAAATATTCTCAGTGCCTGTTATAACATTCATTTATTAAGTTGGATTAATAATACACTCAATTTTATGTATGTTATTCTATGTACATAGGATGAGGTTTAATCTGTAGACTATATGCTCCAAGGAGTGATACTGCTTGTTATGGTTTAAAGATTTTCCCAGACATTGATGTTAGAGGTCTGCTGGTGTCTTTTGGAGAAAGCGTTCACTGCACACCTTTGCTCCTGATGTCTTCTTCTTGTTTCTGTAGCCTGAAAAAATCTATATATCCTCAATTAAATATTGCTGTAGCTGTTATGATTGACTCCACTTCTCAAATGTCTCATCATTCAGCTATCTGTCCTGAGAAATCACTTATAATAATTATGCATTGCATGATGTGATCTTATCTAGAAAATATTTATGGGATTATAAAATCAGTTTTTACAGAGAAAAACCCATGAGATGTTCTTAGAAACAGGGAACTCTAGGGCTTGGGATACTGCTAGAAGTATTTCTAATGAAGTAGACTCTTTCTAGTTCTCATAACTCCTGCAGAGAATAAAGACACTGTTCTACTTCAGTGTTATTTTAAGGTCTTACACAGAATTTACATATTTTGCCTGTCTTCTATGGGCCCATACTTTCAGGTCACATTTCTTTTGAGGAGAAAATTTACAGTCTTAAAAATTAGTAAGTAAACAAATAATTTTAATGTATTATAAAATGTCTTTTTTTTTTTTTTAAGTAACTACTTCTTAATAACATGAATTACACCTTTACAATACCTCTTTTTTATATTAGTCATCCTTGCGGTTTATCTTTTAAAGAAAGGAGATCTAAGTAAGAAGAAACCTCACTGCAAGTCTCTACTATTAAGCCTTTGCATAGAATTTCATATGTCAATTATGGAGTTTTCAGATTAGCAAAGCATGAACTACCAGTACTTTTACAGCAGTTAGTGGGGAAAAAAATATTATATAAAATACTTAAATATATACTGACAGAAGAGAAAAGCAAGTTCTTTTAAGTACTACAATAATCTTCAAAAACTGTCATGAACCAATCTGTCCTTTAAATCATACTTATTTTAGAAATACCATTTTGGAAAATCTCCGAATTGACACCTGGATAAGTTATTACGTGATGCTAGAGATGTAAAAGACAATTGGTATTCTCAGATTTTTATTTCTATTAAATGAAACAATTCTCAAAATAATTTTGAAGGAACAAAATGTGTTCAAACTATTGTAAGGTAAAGAAGCAATATTAATTGACATATATTGCAACACTCAATGGAATATAGTGTGAAGAGTTACACTAAGTCTGTGTGAATTCGTTCGTCAGTCCTGTCACTTCAGTTTTAAGATGTGTTATCTGGAATGATTTACAGGTACAAGGGACTAAAAAGGAAGACATCACCATTTCACACCAAGGAATGTTCCAATTATACTCTGTTACCTGTATTAGCAATTTATAATTTCAAATATCTAAAGTATAGGGCTACAGTTCCATGTTGCTAATTGATATAGACATGAACATGGTAACGTAATTTGGAATTTTTAGAATATTGAATGTGATAGGACATCAGTATTTAGCAACTGTATATCTGACTAATATTTTCAAGTACATAGGAAATGCCTCCACTGAGCACACAAAAGTACTTTTATTTACAGAATCACAGAATGACCTAGGTTGGAAGGGAACTTAAAGATGATCTGATTCCAACCCCCCTGCCATGGACAGGTATGCCTTTTACCAGACCGGGTTGTTCAGGTTGTCCATCCAATCTGACTGTAAATACTGCCAGGGATGGGTCATCCACAACTTCTTTGGACAACCTGTGCCAGTGCCTCATCACCCTCACAGTAAAGAATTTCTTCCCAACGTCTAATCAAATCTTACCCTCTTTCAGTTTGAATCCATTCCCCCTTGTCCTGTCACTACATGCTCTTATAACAAGTCCCTCTTTGTCTTTCTTGTAGGCCCCCTTCACTGGATGACCACAACGAAGTCACCCTGAAGTCTTCTCTTTTCCAGGCTAAACAATCCCAATTCTCTTAGCCTTTCATTATAGAAGAGGTGCTCCATCCCTCTAATCATCTTGGTGTCGCTGCTCTGGACTTGCTTCAACAGGTCAAAGGCCCTCCTATGCTGAGGACCCCAGAGCTGGATAGAGTACTACAGGTGGGGTCTCACCAGAGCAGAATAGAGGGGCAGAATCTCCTCCCTTGACCTACTGGCCATTGTTCTTTTGATGTAGTCCAGGATACAACTGGCTTTCTGGGCTGCAAGTGCACATTGCCAGCTCATGTCCAGCCTCTCATCCACCACCGCTCCTAAGTTGTTCTCAGCAGTGCTGCTTCATCCCTCAGCAGATGATGTATTAATGTACCGATATCTGGGGTTGCCTCAGCCCAGGTGCTGCACTCTGCACTTGGCCTTGTTAAATCTCATGAGCATCTCTTGAGCTTGTCCAGATCCCTCTGGATGGCATCCCATACCTCAAATGTGTCAACAGCACCACTCACTAGCTGTCATCTGCAAACTTGCTGGGGATGTAATTCAGTTTATGTCATTAATAAATATATTAAATAACACTGGTCCCAATATGTACCCCAGAGGGACACCACTTGTCACTGATGTCCACTGGGAATCTGAGCTGTTGACTACTATCCTCTGGATGTGAATGTCCAACCAATTCTTTATCCATCCAAGAGTTCACCCATCAAATTCATCTCTCTCCCATTTAGAGAGAAGGATGTTGGGGGGGACCATGTCAAAGGCTTTACGTAAGTCTAAATAAATAACATCTGTAGTCTTCCACTGCCCACTGATGTAGCCTCTCCATCACAGAAGGCTGCTAGATTGGTCAGGCAGGACTTGCCCATGGTGAAACCATGCAGGCTGTCTTGAATCACCTCCTTGTCCTCCATGAGCCTTAGCAGAGCTTCTAGGAGGATCTGGTCCATGACCTTCCCAGGCACAGAGATGACTGGTTGGTAGTTCCCAGGGTCTTTCTTCTACCCGTTTTAAAGGTAGGTACAATGTTTCTCTTTTTCCAGTTACCTTGTGACTTCACCTGACTGCCATGACTTTTCAAATATCATGGAAAGTGGCTTGGCAATTAAACCAGCCAATTCTCTCAGGACCCCACATGCATCTCACTGGGTCCCACAGACTTATGTACATTCAGATTCATCAGATGGTCATGAACCTGATCTTTACTTGCAGTGAGAGGGACTTTGCTCCCCCAGTCCCCATCCTGCTGCCCATCCACTCTAGAGGCGTGCTAAAAGAGGTTACCAGTGAAGACTGAAGCAAATGATTTGCTGAGTACGTCAGTCTTCTCCTCAGCTGTTGTTACCAGCTTTCCAGCATTTTTTGTCAGCTGGGGTACACCGTCTTTGACCTCATTTTTCTGATTAACATATCTGTAGAAGCCCTTCTTGTTATTCTCTGCATCTCTTCTCAGGTTCAGTTCCAGCTTCGCCTTGGATCTCCTCACCCCATCCCTTCACAACCAAACTGGATCTCAATACTCTTCCCAGGTTACCTGTCCTTTTCTCCACTGCCTGTGCATTTGCTTTTTTCCCTTCAGTTTGACTATCAGCTCCCTACTCAGCCATGCTGGTCTCTTGCCTTCCTTGCCTAATTTCTTGTTCCTGGGGATTGCTAGCTCTTGTGCTCTTTGGAAGACTTTCTTAAAAATCTGCCAGCTCTGCTTCACTCCCTTTCTCTGAGGTTAGTCTTTCAGGAAATCCCACTGACTATCTCCCTGAAGAGCTGGCAGTTTGCTTTCCTAAAGTTCAGGGGCCTAACTTTACTTCTTACCTGACCCATATCCCTCAGCACTGCAAAATCCACCAATGCATGATCACTGCAGCCCAGGCTACCTCCAATCTGAAGGTCCCCAAGAAGCTCACTTGCACTGATAACCACTGGATCCAGTAACACATCCTCTCTGGTAGGGTTGTCTATTACCTGGCTCAAGAAATTATCCTCCATGCATTCCAGGAGTCTCCTGGATTGCCTACAGCTCGCCATGCTACTTTTCCAGCAGATCTTGGGGTGATTGAAGTTCCCCAGTAGGACAAGAGCCTGCAAGCACAATGGCACCTGTAACTGGAACAAGAAGGTTGTATCAATAGACTCCCTTTGGTCAGGTGGCCTGTAGTAAACACCAATCATGAGGTTTATTTTCTTGCCTCTGTCTCTGATTTTACTCACAGGTTTTTGACCCACTCATAGCTGTTCTTCAGAGATACTGTAAACATTTGTCATCAAAATTATTAGATACGTCAAAGTGGAAGTTTAAAAGATGAGAAAACATCTAGGTGATTTGGCAGGAGGTGTACTTTCCTAAATATTTCACGGTTAGGCCTGTGTTATGTGTGGTCATATATTGTATCTTATTTAGGTTTCATTCAATTTCTCTTTTGATAGTACATAACATTAATTCCATAATAAAAAACAGGTCAATAAATCTTATTTGGGGAAGTTATAAAATTTTTAAACTCACATTCCCTGAAGTATTATAGGTCATCATTGAAAAGATTTATTTTCCTATACCAAAGAAAGAGGTCATTAGCATCTTTTCTACATTGTTCAACATAGAAATCTTTCAATAAATGAGACCTTTTGAACCATTGAGGCACAATGCTGAGAACCACTGGTGCTCCCGCCAGCTTCTACTCCTCAGTCTTGTACAATCTTATAGGAAGAGTAACGTTAAAGCATGAGGTTCTAGCAGAGAAGAGCTGCCACTGAACTTACAGGATGTTTTGATTTTGTGAATGAATTATATACACATAAGCACACATTCTAAATATATGAAGGTGCACACTCTGCAAATTACTCCACAAAATGTTTTCTGGAGTAATCTGCCATCACTTTTCTATGGTTATTGTGCTTGTTTAATTACAGTAACTCTGTAGATAGAAGATATTAGAATCCTTGTAGATTTTCCTGTCTCTTCCCAGTATGATGACAAAAAGGAATGATTCCTTCAACAAATTTCATGCTAGAAAACATCAAGTGTTAAGAAGTCCACAGTTTGAACTCACAGTCCACGTCAGAAGATAAGTTCAAACAGAATACCTCGATCTAGAAAAATGAAGGCCTAATGGCTGCATTAGATTATTTCTTAGGCACCGTTATCCAAGCCTGAAGTCACTCCTTCAAAAACATTGTACAAACCTGCTAAAATAGTGAGATTTAATGGAAAAATTACTGTTCATTTAATTGATATTTAGACTGATAAATTGCCAACTTTTATTCATTATCTAGTGACAAGTTAAAGAAGACGTTATCATCTTACAGCGCAGGTAAACTTGAATCATTCAGTAGGTAAACTGCAAAGATCTGTTTGAAAGACTGGGCCTTTCCCTGATGTGGAGCTCATTCTGCTCATCTTAACCAGAGAAAAGTAAACAGCATAAGGAAATTATTTTCCATTTATGAATAGAGGGGAGAAAATTCTATTTGAAAGCTGTGGAATGACAGATTTTTTTTTTTTTTTTTTTTGAGTTCTGTAAGTCTGTGCTGTAGTAACTTTTGCTGAAAAAAAAAGCAAATAAATCAGTTAGGAAAGAGTAAGCTAACAGAACAAATAGAAGGAACTTACTGTACATGCCTTAAACGTCTCCTCCTTTCTCTAAGGAACTAAATGCAGTAAAATTTGGCAAGAAAAAATTTGTTCTCTTTGTACGTTATTGGCAAGCAAAACTGGTCTTCTAACAACTGCCACCAAAGAACTACTAGTTTTTCATTCAGTAAGTTTTATAAAATGTGTAATAACCAAAATTTGCGGGCTTCTTCTTGACCTATTGATGTCATAGGGTTGTGCCTGAATACTTTGTTGGACTGGCTTACATAGAGCATTACTTTCACCACCCTCCGTGTGGTCTCCCAGTATGTTTCCATCTTGTTGTCTATGAACCTATGAGGTTTCTCATTACCTCATTGTTTGAGGTATATACTATGATTTGAAAGTCTAATAATTTACTTTTCAGCCAGAATATCATGCATAACAGTATTCCATTTATTTTTATCTGCTCATTTGGTTACCATACTTAGTATTACCTCTGTAACTGTCTTACAACTGGGAAACTGCTTGTAAAATATGTACTGGCTTCATCCTGCAAACAGAGGAGACATTGCAATGATGACACAGAAAGTGCTCAGTGGAAGATATAAAGGGGTTAGCTGTTGAATTCAGAAGTGTACTTTCAGAAATACTGGGCAGTTGCAACCTGACAACTTTCATACAATTTTATTCATACTGCCTTCCTTTAGCATCATAAAGCTGGGGGTTGGAAAGCTATTCTCAAATGTATAGTAGAAATGTCAGATGACAATGAATCTGGAAGTTATAACTTTTATTCAAAGTTCTTTCCTTATCCTAAGTCAAACTCATATGAAGATCTACAAATTGTTCCCAAAAGTTTCCTGTCTTAGCTTCAACACAATCCTGACATGAACAGTTTTTGCATAAAACACTGATTGATTGAATTAATTCATTCCACTTAATTGTTAAATTAATACTAATTCAGTTTAACCCTTCAATGTGACTTCATCAAGGAAAAAGTTATATATATAGTGTAAAAAATTTACAAATGTCTCTTTTAATTTAATGTATAGACACTCTATACAGCAGAAATCAGAGAACCTTTCAGAGCAACTGTCCACAGTTATATTTCTTGTGGCCCTGTACACTACATATTGTCAGGTTTGTGGCTGAGTGTACTCTGATTATATGAGATTGTTTCAGAGCATGTATTTCATTGGTGATTGCTCACATAAGGACCACACACTTTGAATGACCACCCTATAGAATTTTATTTATATAAATGTAGTTTCTCTTCAATGTAGACTGGCCACCTGCAATTAAAATTAAAGGGAAACTGGGCCCATCTTTTAGGATCTGTGGGTTTGAGTGTGTGTGTGAGTTCAAGAGAGTAGCCTATGATGCTCTTTATGGTGTTAGCTGCAGTAATGGCCTGAATAATGAAAGAGCAAACTGTTCTAAGATTTCCTATCTCAACCTTGAAAAAAAGGAGATTATTACGACCAGGAGACTGAAATTTACAAAAGCAAACCCACCATAAAATGGCTAGGATAAATACACAGATAAACGGAATAAAAAAGCCTAACAAGAAAGCTGCAAAGGGAACCAAGACAGGTCCTGCAGGCCTAGATGGCACCTTTACAACTGATTGATGTTGCTCCTCAAATGTCTGTGAACAGAACAAGCAAGGTAATAGGCCTAAAAGAATGTGTGGGTTTATATTGAATGCTTAAATTCTGCAGGCTCAGCCTCAAGGGAACTGCTTAGTTGGGGAAAAGTCCTAAGAAGGTAGCAGTCTGCTTTACTGTCTGGTCAGATGAATGAAAAGCCTTAAACTCCCTTGAATGCCTAGCCCTGTAAATTTCAAAGTCCATTTCAAACAAGCTGTGGTGTATGAGGCATGTTACAACTGCTTCCTGTTGTGCTGTTTCCCAGACACTTTTAGAAGTCAGCCAATATGGTGTGCTATCTGAAATGCTATAGCAATTATGTGTTATTTACAGTAACCAGAATTGGCACATGTATGTCTGAAAGTGCTGGCTAATAACCAGGTTTCTTCATTGTGCAATGTAGGTTGCTTCTAAACATTCCAGAAAGTATAGATGGAAAATGTCAGCAAGGAAACGAGAGTATTTTGCATCATTCTAGATGTGACTTTCCATAGACACATCTAGACATTATCCACAGACAAATGTGAAAGGCTGCAAAGTCATCTGGGATACTTTTGGAATCCTATAAGCTAGACAGGATATGAAATTGTCACACACATGTTGCCTGAAAAAGCAGAGGTTGAGTGTGACTGCAGAGAGAGTTGGCTGGTAAGCACCAATACAGAGAGAGAGAGCAAAGATTCGAGCATGATCTTTGTTTAAGAACTGATCATTAAAGAATTTAGAGAATGAGAGAAATTATAGAGAGAGTTGCTGGTGAAACCATAGGTCCGGGTAAGACCCATTAATCTTAAGGTTACTTTGTTTAGTCAAAAGAATTTTATATAAGTAATAGTGAAAAATGAGTTTGAGAGACACCAGTGGAAGTAGCAGTTGCCCAGTGGCAGTCAGGCTCAAGTACCAATGAAAAAATGTCTTTATAGGAGGGAGGGACAGCGTAGCTACCAGCTCCACTGAACACTGAGCAGCAATAACAGCAGTTGGTGTCTGAAATCAGTTCCATGTCAAATATGACTACTTCCTATTGTTTTCTTCTTTTTCTTTGTGACATCTAAGTCACTACAAACTCTCCTGTACTGAATGCACTTAACACAGATGCCATGACTAATAATAAATGAAAACAGTTTTTGTTGTGTTTAGGTAGAATATCAGATGATATCTTTCTTTGACAAAGAACCCCCTTTTTTTTTTCTGATGCAATCTATGTTCTGGAACATATGTGTTGCTGTTGCAAGCATGACACCATGTTGGTTGTACTTCAGAGGTGTTCACTTTGCCAGCTCTAATGCAGCTTTTAACAGCTTGTCTTTTTGTGACATATTGCAATTATGCCAAACTATGTAATCACTTATTTCACATTGAAGTTTCAAGCTTTTGTACAATATACAGCCTTGAAACTTAAAATTCCACTAGTCAGTAAAGTAATTAACTGCCTTCTGGGGGTAAATTTCACCCAAAAAAATTATGATTATTCTTTAAAAAAATAATTTAATGATCACAGCTCCAGAGATGTTATCTCCATCTCCCTGAAGTAGGTGGGAGTTTTGCTATTGACTTCAACTGAGTCAGGCTTTTGCCTCAGGACAAGATGCTTCTCTGATGAATAATAATGAATTACTAAGAAAAGCTAAGCTGTGGACTATCTTGCTAAAAAAGTTCACTTAAAATTATTATATAGATTTCCTTTGCAGACTTTCAAGCTTATATATGCTTAAATTGTTCACATGTTTTTGGATGTGGCTCCATGGACTGTTAAGCAGTAAGAATCCATCCTTTTGGTTAGTGAAAGTAATGTTATTTAGCCAGAAAAGCAAAAATTTTACAAAATTAAAATTAAAAAAAGTAAATTACTGTTTCAAACTCCCACTCAAAGACATCCAATTATGAAGTAGCTTTGCTGCATTTTCTCAGCACTGAAGTCAAATCCCTTGAGAATTTTTTTGTAAGTCGAAAATATCAATGAAACCTCTCATATTAACAGAATAGAAATGTTTTCTCTTTAGATGTGGAGTGTACAGGTAGAATTTGTTAATTACCCATCATTCATTATGAATCTTTTTTGTTTTAATTTTTGAAGGATATGAAAGAGCTTTTGAAGTAGTACTGAATTTTGATCCATGTCCAACACAGAAGTGGGATAAAAATAAGCAGAAGAAGGCAATTGCATAATATCAAAAGAAGTTTCTAATGACCAGGTTTCAATGGGGACCTACTTTCCTGATTGCATAATTTGCTTTTATTTTTATTTATTCATGATCTCAGAGACAAATTTTAGTGGCTTGAAAGTTGAAATTACATAGATTCTCTCTTTTGCACATGTGGTTTGAAGTCTTATCTTGCCTTATCATCTTTTCATTGTATTAAAGTGTTCATCCTGCCTAAATCCTGCATTTAATTCCAGTGTAGAATTCAGACATACCCTGCTATATCCTGTTTCAAAGAGCTTTTAGGATAAAAATTAAATTAAAACTGAGGAAGTAGTTATTTCTAACAGGATACAAACAAAGGAATCAAAATGATTAAAAGTATTGTTTGAGTAAGAAAATGTCTAAATTTTGTAAAAAAAATATGTACACTGCAGCATTCAATTTATACATGTCTAATCTCTAAATTCTCTTTTAACTACAAAATAGATCTTTCAGAAGAGTGAGCCTAAAATCTGCACAATTCACAGAGAATTCAAAAAGCCTATTAAATATGAAATTTTCAAAATAATGTTGTCTTGAACTTCTGACTCTCTTCAAGGTTAGTTCAATACATGAGGAGGATGTTTTTCACTCATATGTATATAATCTTGACCCACTGATAGAACTGGGATATGTGCAATGCAACTATTTGCCATTTGATATAGCCCAGACAAAATTGTAATCCCAACCTGTGTTTATATAAATGCCTAATGACTAGAGCAATACCCATGGAAAAATAGGAGACTTCACTGAATTACCTTTCTTTTTCTGGTGCACATCAAACTTTCAGTACCAGATGTCCACCTGTGGAAAAAGGGATGAGGGCACGGAGTATGTAATTTTAGAAGTTAGTCAGTAATTATTTTCCTGGAAAGAGAAATCTTGAATTCTGCTAACCATTACCTAGTGTCTACATTTTCATTATATCTTTCATGAAAAGATAAGAAGCCTGGCTTCAGGAATCGAAACATGATATGCCCCCTCAGGACCATGCAACCACATTTTTTCCTCCTTGCCTTTTTTTTCTAGCATCATGAATTTTCCATTTCCTTATAGTGGTACAGCTTATGTCACTCCAGAGGCCTAGGTTCATCAAGAAAGATGTAAAGGGATCATTTCCCTAGTACCACTTTATACCTGGCTGGGGGGTGGAACAGATCACTTCTATCAGGTCATTTCCAAGTAAGAGCTTTAACCATGAAACTATTGCAAAAAACCCTTAGAATTGACAGTCACTGTGTTTTATGAAAGCTACAGTGGCATTTTGATACCTACTAGATGCCTAAACCATTCTTTTAATATGAGGTGAGTTCAGAGCATGTCTATTACATATGGCAGTTGTGCTCTAGTGTATATTGTACCTACCATGACAGTCTCATGTGTCTCATTCTTCTAAGAATAGCTGAGGTAAGTAAAGGTGCTTATGCTGGAAACAATGTTCTACAGCTACATTAGATATAAGCAGCGAAGAAAAGCTTGAGGAATGGTGGCAACTGAAAGGAGCAAATGATTTCTCAGCTGCTGCACAGGTAAACTAACTCCCATCAGAAGCTTCCTAGGGTCAGTGTGCCATGAGAATGGATTTTGTCCCTGACAAACAGGTGTTACCTACCTTTTAAGGAAGCTGGTAATGACTGGACTATTATATCAAATAGTCTTTGTATATGCAACACACAGTGTGCTGGAACCATAATTGATGGAGTTCAGGAAAAATAATTTTAGATCTTTTTATCTAAATTAGATCCTTTTAGGCATGGGATACCCATGTCATAAAAACTAGTTTTGAGTTACCACAAGTCCTAAGAATGTTTGAAGTATATTGTTTTCAAAATAGTTGCATAGTTCTCCTATAGACAAAAAGTAAGGGGGTAACAAGTACCTTCAATTAAAGAAAAAAACTTTGGTTTCATGGCTTCAAAAGCCCTTAGTAAATATTTTTTCAGAATCACTGCTGATGTCCAACCTTAAATTTCATGCAGTTCAGAGTTGAAGCTGGACACAGGGGCCCTAGTCCTCTTAGTCTCATCCAAGACACTGAGTCTGAAGGTTAGTCATAAGAAGTCACAGGTACGTGCCAAAGGCTTGTATAGCTTTGTTTTTATGAAATGTTGACTTAATCTGTGCAAAAATGATACCTTTAATAATGGTTAAGCACAAACTACAATAAAACTGTTCCAGTCTACTCTCCCTGTGGTAACTCCCTGTGGTTCCCTCTCCTGCCCATCATTTCTAATGCAGCTTGCAACCAGATAAAATAGTCTTTGTCTGTTGGTTTTTGTGTCAGCATGCTGTAATTCAGTAAAGTATTTGCTTTCTGATAATCCCTATTGCTTTCTCAGAATCCTAAACTTAAATTCTCTATCTATTTTCTTTTTCAGAGACATCAGGAACCTGTTTTGCAGCATAAACATTACTTTTCCTTCCTTGATTATTTTTCCAGTGTCACTAGTAACAATCTAGCCTATATTACTGTACTTGTAGTGATTGTTAAGACATCTCTGTTGGCTTATTCTTGGGGATGTCTTTTTCTTGTCAGTGTGAGACCTTTATGCTCTTGCTCAGCTGACTTCATTATCAGGTTCATTGCAGCTGAAAACAAAATAACCCACAAAATAGAATCTGTTATAAAGCTCCCTTCTATCTTTTACTCTTTTTTTTTTTTTTAGTCTAGAGGTCTATAATAAATATCATGAAAATTGCTTTATAATAGTCTCTCACCTGCTGCTGCACTATATCTGGTACTTTATTCCTTGTTTGGATTCCTATACCAACTTAGGTGGCCTAGTCTGGCCTGCATTATAATAGCAGAATGCTATCTCTATTAGAGGTAATGTTGAGAACTTAGTTCTTTTTCCAAGGTTGACTTCTTAACTGCTCTAAAATTCACATGCTATACCGGATTACCTTACAGCTTGGTATCCTCATGGGGTTTCCTATTCAAAGTTTGAGAACACATTTATAAAGCAGTCTCCTCCCAGCTTGCTCTCTGTCCCCACAACTTTTCACAAAATCAACAGATTATATTGATGTTTTTCTGCACAAAATAAAGATCCAACTATGGCTCTGGTCACATCCAAATCCTTTCAGACACGCAATTATCATTATACTGAGTGGATCTTGCTCATTGTACCTTCGTGGATGTAAAACTGAAAATGATAATTAAAAAAAACATTTTTCTCAAGATAAACATGAACTTAATACACATCAAAAAGTGATTGTGCTGCACAGGCTGAGTCATGGAAAGGCTGTCTGGCTTACAAATGTTGTCTAAATTGGGCAGTTCTGAAAGACAAGCTATTGTCCTTGATTCTGAACAGGACAGTAAAAATTTAGCTTAGCTTTTCTACACACTTGGGAAACCTAAGCTTGACTCTGAAAGAACCACAAAGGATTTAATCTTCTCAGAATTTTAAGTGAGCTTAAAAACATTAACATATATGTGTGATATACGTGGTACACATAATAAATATATGTTTAATTATGAATATTCTACAATATCATATAAGATATAAATATATAATTTACATGTAGAGAGGGAAGAGAAGCTCTTCCCCTACCATTCTATGTTTCTAAGCACCACTTTCTGTTCCTTACAGGAACTGTTGTCAAGAAGTTTCTATCACTCTAGGGATTCAGAGTTCATCTTCTTTCTGTCCTTGAAAAGCTGGGTATGTTTCAGATGCAGAAACTTTAACAAAAATTATCAGGTACAGGGGTACATGCAGTCTGATGGACTATCAGGGCAGTAGAGTAAAAGTAGTGTCGGGGGAGGGAGATACATGGGTGGGGAGGGGAGGGGAACAACTTATTCCAGTAGCATAATTAGGAAAGGATTCATTAAATACTAACTATTTAGCTCAAGCTATATAACTGATAGAATCTGTGGCCTTGAGACTCTCAATTAAGGTGCTGACCAAGATGCATGGAAAATTGAATTTTTAATTTTTTGATGGCTTATTCAATGGTAATGGCTTAATAAAATGGATAGGAAGATGCTCTAGTTACTGGAACCACCATTCAATAAACTGAAAACTTTGTTTGTATACATGTGGGTTTTCTCACTTTATCTGTAGATGGTCATAATTCTACCGAGAAAAGCATTAGGATTTCACAGTCCCACAGAATCACAGAATCTTCTGAGTCAGAAAAGACCCACAAGAATCATCAAGTCTAACTCTTGAGTGAGTGGCCCATACAGGGGATTGAACCTGTGACCTTGGCATTTTTAGCGACAGGTTTTAACCAGCTGAGCTAATTTCACAGGCACCTTCATGTTACCTTCAGCAGTAGCATTCCAACTACAAGCCTATCTATGATTCTATGTATGTAAAATATCACTGAATCTTGGGGGGGAAATAAATACAAACCAGAAAAAGAAATCTGGAATAATTCAGTTGTTGGATATACACACACACAAAAATATTCCTAGTCAATTTTCTTGCATTTTCATTATGTCAATTTCAGCAACTCAGACCTTGAATTTGCAGGAAGTGAAAGAAAGGCATTTGATAATTATAGTTTTTGATTAAAATACACAGACATGCATCCTTGAATTCTACCTTCTAAGAGTGACTTTCTTAACTACTCAGAATATACATACTCTTCATTTCCACTCTTAACTGTATTGAAATTAAGCTTCTTCTGCCATGCATCTAATCAGGAGGAACTCGATGCCTATTTCTCATTTTGTTGCTGATGCCACCTAACACAGTTACATTTCCTCACTGTTTTATTCCTGTATCACTCTTCTACCTCTCAGCCAACAAACCCCAGGCCAGGAAGACCCATATGCTCTGCTGACACAAACTGGACATTTCAATAATAAAATTAGATTAAGGAATCCCTTTCTTTTATTCAGTCCCTTTCATCATAAAGACGTCTGAGATCATGTCATATTTTCACAGGCAGCTCTGTAAAGGTGTTTTACTGTGCAGTATAACTCTATCAGCTACATAGTACAGTGAAATATCTGATGGTTTTCACTTTTACAAAAGTATCAGAATTAAGCTTATTTCTTTATTTACAAGAATAAATATTCTCTATTTCTTTTAAAATTCAGCTTAGCCATGTAGAAGTGTATAGTATGCAAATACTTATATTACCCTTAATCTCATTGTAAATATAGGTTACTTTATCATTTTATCATCTAATTTACCCAAAAAATGTTTTTATCTCCTCCCTGTTTTAATAATTTGTTAAATTATACCATCTGAAAGTTAACTACAAGAACTTATTGATAAACCACCTACAAGATACATCTAAATGGCATATCCTTTAGCCAACAACAGACACACTTATTTCAGCAGTCCAGAAGGAAAATAGCTGAAGAAGGAACAAAATAGTAAATAAAGAAGGAAGGAAGAACAGATAGAAGGAAGGACAAGGAAACGGAAAGGGAAAGGAGAAAGGGAAAGGGAAAGGGAAGGGGAACGCAAAGCAGAAAGGGAAAGGGGAAATTTTTGTACCTAAAGTACCAGATTTTCCTGGCAAGTTCAGAAGACCTTTGAAATTAATAACTTGTTCTACTTTGTGTCTTTATATTGAATCAACTTGATAGTCACCTGAAAAGCCATCACAGGTGACCTATTGCCTCCTGATATGGCAATGAGAGAGCACAGGTGGCACATAATTTTAAGTAAGAGGAATCTCTAAGCAGCCTCTGAATTTTTTTTCCTTACTGCAAAAGGTAAGTGGTTCTTACTATCTCAAGTATCCAGACTATACCACCATACATTATACCAAAAGTATATCACTGATATCTTATTTCATCCTGAATAAGACCCATCTCAATCTTAATTTATGACTAGGCATATATCAATTACTAGATGTTAAAGGGGTTCACCATTTTACAGATGGTGCATAAATAATCAGTGCTGAACCTCTGTCTGCTTCTCTGTCTTGTAAAAAGATGATGACATTAGGCATTGACCTGTCTGGAGAATGTTCAGACTCAATTCCTTAATACATGCAAAATTATTTTTAAAAAAAGAAGTTGATAAAAAGTATGACAGATGTGCAAAATTTTATAAAACACAATTAGAGGAGGTAAGTGAAACTGCTAGAATCTCACATATTTTATGATTTAAAAATGTGAAAGTACCTGCCAATGATTCACAGTTTTTGTTGCCAGGACCATTGTGTTTTGAAAGTAAAACATTTGGGTGTAATGATATAACTATCTTAGTTTTATCTCACTGTCATAATATTAGCTATTGAGCCACAGCCTAAAAGTAGCAAATGGACAATGATGGACTTATGAGTGTGGCAAGCAATGGTTTTGTACCTTTCACAAAGTTTCTTCTGACTTCAGTCCTTGTTGTGATTGAAGCTTACCATGTCTTGATAGCTAGAGTACGTAAAACCTATTCAAATCACTATGGCATATATTCTTCTGTGTAACCAGCTCAGAATGCTTGATGCCTAATTATGTGCTAAAATAAGAGTGAGGTGGAATTGCAGAAATTATATAGAAGAAAATTATCCCATCTGCTTCATAATAGGCCAAACTGAAGAATTCAAAGTGGTCCCTAAATCATGGCCAAACACCACTAAGAATTTTCTTCATAAACAATTCTTTTCCTAGGGAGTAGCAAGTCTCAATTATTTATACTATTCCCTTTAAGTCACATTTTTTTTGTTTTTCAAAAGGTAAAAAAGAAGAAGTTTTAATCCAAATATCATGTCTGCTCTAAAAACTCCAAAATTTATGAGTCTGAAGATTTTTGCAATAAACAGATGCTTCAAGCAACTTATGATATTCAGCAAAAGAATTTCCAAAAGCAAAAGATTTTGAATGGAAAACTGAGACAACAGAATTGCTTCTGTTTCCAGTGGGATGTCCAGTTTCTGCCTCTAATTAGCACTATTTAGTGAAGTAGTAGTTTCATTATCTTAAAACCAAAGATGTACTTTTCCTGGACCATACTGCATATGGTAACTGAACACTGTCAATATACTCTGGGAAAGCAGAGTACTCAAAATATTTGTTCATATTACTTATTTCATCAAATAAAACATAATCTTACTTCATGTTATTCAAAAATGCTTTAACATAATTTTTCAAGAAGGTTAAGTTTAGATTCATTGCTTAGCAATAGGACTAATGCAAGGTTGTGTGTAGTGCACACACACAAACTACAGTTTTTGCAAAAATAACAAAGTGGGGAAATCAGACTAACTTCTTGCCTAGTTTGGGGAGGATTTATGTGTTTGTGTCTTTTGTTACAAAGACTGAGGTAAACATGCAGGGAAAATATGTGACAGTAATTAGAGAAAACATAAGGGAAATGAAAACTTAAATTTTTCTCATTTTCTTCAAAATTGATTGTATTTCCATTTTAAGGAAAGAAAACTGAAAAGTGCAGCTTCCAAAAGCAATAGTTATAATCTATTTGGTTTTTAATTGTCTCACATTTTTTCCCCAAGAGCATAACATTTTGATTTTTTTCAAATCCATCAAATTATTTTTTGTAAAGCAAAATCATAGATCAATTGTGTTTAAATATTGCTTTCAAGAAAACTATAATGTTACTTCAGCTGCAATGCAGTGTAAATGTAAGACTTTTCTTCTGTCTATTTTTTTATTGAATGAGTTGAATTTCATCTCTGATAGTGTTTCAAAAGTTGCAAATATTATGGATTACAAAGGGTTTTGTCTTCCAAGGCACAGTTTCAACCTATAGGCTCCAGTCACACTAGATAGCAAAATCAGAGAAGGTTTTGATGCGTTATAGCCATAATCTCTGGTGACAAACATACTCCATGTGCTGAATTTTCTCCTTAGGGCAGACACAATACAGATAAACACCTAACCTACTCTCATAAAATGATTTTTGTGATTCTTTATGACAACTTGTTTCTAAAAACACAAGCATTTAAAAATAGTTGCAATTTGTCCAAGTAGCTCCTAGAAGTGGGAGTCATCAGATCCTTTCAATCTGGCAATTTTACGGAGAAGTATTGTTTACCATCGAATTCTTGCCACTCTACTGACTGTTTGCCAGTTTCTGATTAAATGTTTTTCTCACATTCCCTTCTACAAAGTGATCCTTTAAAATAAAGAGGTATTATGAGATAAACTTCTAAATAACTGCAACCAGGATTTTCCATTAACAAAATACTCCTATTATTAATAGCTCATTCCCTTTTAATACGCATAGGGATAACCATGTCTTCTGAAGGACAATTATCATGACAGGTTTTTTTATTTTGATTGTGAGGTTACTTTTCTTATTAGTCATATGTAGCTGTATTGCAATGTTGCCACAATGTTGCAGTTACAAAATCTAACAAATAATTCTAAAAAGACATTATCAAATGCTTCAAAAACAAAACCAAACAATATTCAGGATTTTTTTGAAGAGCTTATTCCTAAAACAAAAAAGCAAATTTCAGGTTTTTGTTTCATGCGTTTCACAGGCATCAAGTTCAGAAACAGAGTGAAAGCCATGCAGTGAACAGTAACCTTTGCTGTTCAAATTTTGAATTTTAAATATAAAGTTATGGGACAAACAATAAATAGAATGAGGTTTTATTGTAAAAAAGTATATACACTTCATAAAATAATATCATCTATTCATAAACAAGGATCAAGAATATTAAGACCCTGATTGTCAGATAAGTTGTTCTTATGAGCTATTCACCCTATTCTCTTTTCTACAGTATCACAAAATGAGCTGCTTTTCTTAAGATGAAATCAGTATGAAATCTGCCACATAATCCAGTAGAAGTATTGTTTCAATTCTTCTTAATATAAATTCAGGAAGTATGTAAATATGTTTTAAATTTTAATTCTTCAACAATGTGCATTCATTATCAGAATTTAGCTCAAATCAATTTTTTTGTTACTGAATTTAAAGATATGACAAAACCTCCTGGGTATCTTTCTCACTCCATTTCTGAGCATAGCTTCCATTAAGATTAATGGCTGTTTTGTATCTAATGGGAATATATCTTAAGAAAGAAGCTGATGTAAAAGCAAAAATTTTAGTGAAAATGATGAACAATAGAGGTCATGATTACAATAATTGTTGAATGAGAAATTTAACAAGATTCTGTGAAGGAAATGTTCCTTCCTTTAAACAAAAAGGCCACATGTTGACACTAATTATATTGAGTAGACCTGCTGAAGTTTATATTCCAAAGATTTCATTGGGGACCATTTTTCAGACTAAGACTGAGATTCCTTCACTTACTCAGTATAGGCTTCGCTGTATTATTCTCAGCTGCTCAGTGAGGCTGGGAGTCATCAATTTTCAATAGCTGAGTGGGCATGGAAATTTGCAAGGGCAAAGACATAAACCAGCTTAACATGAAAGACCATTACAGAAGCTGGCCAGAAGTTTTCATGACTAGTATGGGTTTTACAATGCAGATGATCTAAATGATATAAACTACAGATATGATACAATGATATAAATCAGAAATCAGTTTTAACATTTAAATCTTCTTAGATTATAAGAAAGCTACTTTGATCTATACTATCTGTGCCTATATATATTTCAGATGAGTATTCTCCTGGGTTTTGTCATTGACATACAAACACTTTAAGGATTTCTTTGACTGATTTGTCTTCAAAGTAAAGGCCTGATATGGGGGCACTAGAGTCAGATGCAGTATTGAGCATATACTCTGCTTCAGGCTCTATGCATCTTAACTTTTTTTTAAGGGTACAGTGTGTAGAAATAAAAAGTATATTCTAAATATTTTCATTTCTTTAAGTTAGAAGAACTTTTCCTGTTTTCAGCCTTACTTTTTAATCTTGAAGGCATTTCTTCAGTGTGTATACATTTATGCTAATCATATACTACAGCCATGGGTTCCTCTATCAATATGAAATGTTTTGTACTTGCTGTTTTTGTGCATCTTGTATTGTTATGTGCAATATACAAAATAATGTGTCTAACTATGCCATTTATGCTTTTGAAAGAAAAAGCAAATTACTTACTGAAGAGAATGGCATTTGCATGCATGTGTGTCAGCTTTCAAGCCATTTCCCTCTACAAAATATTGCTTTCTACACTTAGAAAATGCATCCATCCATCAGTTACAAACCATTTCAAAGCACTTTATGAATCTACAGAGCAAAATGTACTTATCTTACATTGGCAGTGTCCCAGCTGTTACAAAATTGCTATTGTCCTAATACTTACAAGGCAATTTTAGCATCAGTTAATAATTTTACAGGATAGATAACTTCTAAAGCATTATAAAATGACAGACATTAAACAATAGCAACTTAGCATTTTTTGAAACAGTTCATGACAGCTTAAAAACTAAAGTGATTTTAATGTATAGTCTATGCAGTTTTAGTTTCTCATTGACAATTCCTTTAGAAGATAAAAATGTGAAAAATCCTTTTAAATAGTGGGTGAAAGAATAAAACAAATTTATCTTTAAAACATATTCAGTAAAAATCTCAATTAGGAATAATGTCTCAAATCTTCCTGTACAGATAGTAGGTGACAAGAATTAGAATTTATTTAGGCAGAAAAAAAAATTGATGGTATCATTTAATGGTAGGGTACCACAGAATAAAAAAGGCATATCTATTCATTAAGTCTAATACAAAAAGGAAAATACAGTGAAGAGCATTTTATATAAATCAGTATGCATTATTTCTTCTCAAAAACTGTTTTCTATCAATCTTAGTTTAAAAGCTTCAGTTAAAGGCAAGTTCTAGTTAAATTGTTACCTTTTATCTTTTCTAAGTAGCCATTGCAGCCAAATGTTCACTTTTTGGTTAGACATTTATAATTTACCTAATGTGCAGTACAATCTGTGATAGCAAAAGATTTGATGATGTGTAAAGTATCAACTGTTCCAAACAAATTAAATTAATTGATATTTGAGGTATTATTTTGATAATTACTCAAAAAAACCTTTTCAGTGCAACAAATGTACATCACAGTGGCCTTTTTCACCAATGTACTTATTAAATTAAACCAGTTGTACCAATTGCTGTTGTATAGCACAGGTAACTGACCACCTCTTCAAAAGAGCAAAAAGAATCCCTTAATACCTAATTACTACATTCTTCTGTACTACTGGACACATTAAAGCAACATTAAAGCAACATTAATAATGCTATATATATCATAACCCAATAGTATTAGAAGGTTCTTGTACTGGAGAAAGGAATTTCGATTGCAGTACAACTATTTTCAAAATTTTGCCAGTTTAACTTTCAAAACACATAGTATCTTGAAGAATAGTTCAAATGGTTATCCAAAGTGAATATTTCAATTAATATTGCAGTTCCTCTTTTCCAAATACCATGAATGTTAGATATTTAATAAGTCTGTACAGTGAAGAACAGAACTTAGGGCTCACCAGAGTAAATAGTTGAAGTGATGACCCCAATTAAGAAGCAAACAGGTAATTCCTGACAAGTTATTACTTATTACTTATTTATCCCCAGATGTTTTACCTAATGGAACATTTCTTAAAATTTCTTGCATAGGGGTAAACCTACAGACCTGCGTCTAAATGTGACGGGAGAAAGTAAAATTCTCTTTCAGAGAATTCAAGTACACGCAGCTGCTTTATCCACACGAGACAAGGTTTCTTCTTCTTTCAAAGTCATGCTTACTATGTGAGCAAGTGTACCCTTGCAGATTTATTCTCACAAATAGGTCTGCAGGGCCAAATATGCAACTGAGTACAGGCAGAGGCACTGAATTTTACTGAAGTGGGCTGAAGACAAGGATCTCCAGAAGTTGTGCCTGTATGAGAGACAGTTCTTCAATAAGCATCTTTGTGAAAGATTACATGTCATCACCCAAATTCTTTAATAGTTACTCACTTTAAAAGAATCTCTTCTTTTGAAGCAGCCGGCTCATGTCATCAATTCCAGCAGCACAAGATTGCACTTATGTCTACATCTCATCTTTTTGATTGTCAGTAGACTAAGACCTCAGAAACTTCAGCTCTGGGGAAAAAAAAAAAAGTATGTAACTGCATCTACTACCTTGTTTTTTTGTTTCATGCAGAGGTTCTTGAGACCCAGCTGCTAAACCCGACATTTTTAGTTGGGTGTGTTTTCACAGAGAGAGAGATCACCTCATTATGAAAGAAAATAACGTACAGAGATAGCTGCCATAACAATTTACCCTTTTCCAAATTACTACAGACTGACTCATCATCCAGTGATATCACACAGTGGTAAATAAAAACTGGTGACAATAACCAAAATTTAACTGATGGAATTTTTTACAGAGAGTGACTTTCTGCCCAGCCGTTTTCTACCAATGTATAGCTATTAGTATTTTGGATTACTGCCAAAGTCTGGATTTTCTAGACTCATAACTAGTTACCTAAGAACAGGGGATATAAGAACACCAGCAACTACCTGTGAACCACCTTCAGACCCCACCATTCTGACATTCCTCAGTCCCTACTTTAGAGTCACAAGAAAAAAAACCTGAAAGATGCCACAAGACTTCAACTGGTTTATCCTCTCTAGATTGCTTTAAAAGAAAAGGAAATCCTTTTGAGGATAAGGTGCTTTCTAAAAGCCCCCTTCTATTCTCTATCACATCTTCACCTGGATGCAGCAGCCTCACTGTTGCTTCAGAGAAGATCTAATTTCTTCAAACACTATTTCATTTTAGTCTGATTGTACTGACTTTATAAACCCAATTTTAAAATTTTACTAACTGAATACATTTTCAAAACCGGTCAGGTAAGCTATTTTTTTCCCTAGAAAAGTAACAACTAAAAAGTTGTAAGACTTATGTTCTTTTTCCCCTCCCAGTTTCAACTACTTCTATAACAAATTCTACATCAATAATTAGCATCTGACTCATGTCTTCAGGTAATATTCAGGATGCATCACTCACCAGTAGCCTGGCAATTTCTGCATTTCCATCATAGAATATTTATTCTGTCCTGTATATATGCTATATTGCAACGTTTCTTCTTGGCAGAAAACATCAATAGTTAATTGGTCCATACTTAGTATCTCACACAGAAACAGTGACATTTTGAAAAACATAAATTGTAGAGAAAAGGTGTTGATAAAATATATTCTAGAAATAGCAAACAAATTGATCTGTGCTCCAGCCAACCATTTCAAGCTCATGAAAATGACTGTTTCAAAGAAACTGAACCTTTGTAGGAATGTCTTTTAATATTCTCTCATAATAAGAAAGAATGATTCTCTCATACGACGTACAGGACATATTCTATTGTTACTGATTTATTGTATTGCCAGAATTTCAAGCAAAATAAGTACTTATACCATCTCTTCTGTGCAAAAATTAACAACTCTTAATGCTGACATGAAAAACAGCTGTTCATGAAGTCACAAGGCAGGCAGGTAAAGGCAAAACATGGAACTCAGAATTATGTGGCCATCACAGGGGAAATGACATAACTTGGATGAAGCAATATTTTCAGTTCAAAATTCTAAATGAACAGTTGAAATGCATTTGTTTGCCCTTTATCTCTGTTGTTACTTAGACTGCATAGTTAAATGGCTGCAAAGATCAGAAGTCTGATCTTCAAGTAAAAATCTATTTATAAACTATGAAAAAATAGGAGAATTAAAATGCACTCATATATCAATGCATATATGCATAGAACTGAAATGACAAAATATTCTAATATTTAATTAGAACGCTTTGAATGTTCACATTATCTGGTGTGTTTTTTTCTTTGAGGTTTTATAAATTTATGTCTAAACTGACATTTTTGGTTATGAAATATTTTATAGACAGTTATATATTCTAATAATTGTTTAGAATAAGGCACATAACTTGAGATTCAACATAGCTGAGTAGAAGAAAAAAAAACTTTTAAGCTTAATTGATAATTTGAAAATTTTAGCTTCTTTAAAATGCTTTCCTTTAGTGTTAACAATTCAGGGCATTATAAGGATAAGTTATATGTCTAAAATTGAGTTTTCTTCCTGACTGAAATTTTCTTACAAAAGATACTAGTTCTTTCTCTATAAATAATAATGTTCCTGTTGCTTTTTACTAGGAATTCTTCTTGCTGATAAACTAGTTGTATACCATAGAAATTGAATAGCTCCTGAAGCAGAGTTGGATTCTGTGAAAATAATCTTAACCAGTCCCACTATATTAATCACAGAAGTGAAGGCAATTTACATATTTAATAGCTTTATTCTTATAATTGGAAATTATGTTCTGATGCTCTGCTTCTTTGTTTAGGTTTTAGTCAGGGTTTCTTAAGATTATGCTAAAGAAAACTTGTAGAAGATAGAATATTCTCTCATTCTAAATATGCTTTATTGTTCTTTATCTTACTTTATTCTTACCACACTCTTTTACGTTTCTAGAAGAATTTTGGTGTGATCTCAGTTTAACAACAGGAAATACCACAATGTTACACATTATTAAAAAAAAAAAAAAAAAGGAAATTTAAAAAGAGCCATGTTTCTGCTCTGCTGCAAAACACTGGGAAAGTTCCTTTGTATGTTGCTCATGACTTGCTGATGTGTTCCTCATTTTTCCAGTAGTATAAATCCTCTTTGATAATGTTTTCAGGAGTACCTTCCAGGACTTCCTGTTTCTTTGATGTCCTTTCAACTTTCCTTTCAAGGCCACTGTTATTTTGTACTTTCAGTGGGTCAATTCTATAGGTAAAAATAGTTAGAAATTTCCATATCACATTCTCCTAAGACTAAACAGGTAGAAATTCACAAAAAGACGAAGTCTTACTTATCACAGTTCAAAATCTACCAGACCTCTGCTTACCCTAAGAGGTCCAAAAACAATGCTTTTTTGTTTAATTTTTGTTTTAAACTGTGACTCCAGGGGGAAAAAAAAAAAAGTTATTTGACTTTTGTTGTCTCCTGATGAGCTGGTTGCCAAAGACAAGGGCTAACTATATGCAATCTGAAAATGTACATTAATACAAGAAAGAAAAAATAATCGCAGAATCATTGGATAGTTTGGATTTGAAGGGATGTCAAAAATGATGTTGTTCCAGCGCACTGCCATAAGGAGGGACACTTTCCACTAGACCAGGTTGCTCAAAACCCATCCAACCTGGCCTTGGACACCTCAAGGTAGGAGGCATCCATATGTTTCATCCACATGATTCATCATAGCATAAACATGATCTACAGTGATTTGAGGTTTTGGGTGAGTGCATTTTTTTCAGTTTTCCACACATCTCTTTTTAATTGCACTCCTGGATTTAAACTCAAGGAAAAAGATTTCCTGTAATTGGTAAACTTGTTCTTCCTATTTGAAGGTACAACGAACTTCAAACATAGTATGAACGGTGCATGCACCAAGTCAGACGGTCAAAAAGACTTGTACTATAGCTTGATGGTGACTGAGACCTGGAAGCCCCCATACATGAAACAGTTATCAAAAGCCCCATCCAGGTGAAAAAGAAGATGAGTAGTTTTGGCAGCATAGAAATAGGTCTTCCAAACCTGAGAGACAGAAATTGGTACTTTCAAGGAAGCATAAACTCTCTACCATTAGAGATTATCCTGAACACCATTGCCACAGATAGCAGCTACTGTTTTCTACAGCCAAAGCTAATTATTTGAACACTAGAATATTACCACCATGGGATTTTTCACTTTCAGTCAACAACAACAAAAAAAAACCTTTTTAAAACATTTTAAACCTCATTTTCCAAAAGTGGTATTATTTCCTTTACTCATTAACAGAAAAAAAAAATGCAACAAGAGATGGAAAATATAAACAAAATTTTGTTTATCACCAAAATAATTTTCAAGCTAAAATATTTAGATTAAAAAAAAAACCTTAATGATGAACATAGTCATTCTTTGGCAGAGATTACAAAGATTAATTTGGGGTTTATAGTGAAATAAAGACTGTGGCCTTATCTATATTGCCAGCTAGATTTCCTGAGTAGAAATCTACATGACTGATTTAAGAGAAGGTATTGGATTTTGGTGGATATCTCTGAAGTTATACAGAAAGTTTTTTCTTGAAAATTTCTAAAGTTGGATAAGGATTAAACATTTTGCGGACATCTTGTCATCAAAGGTGCATTTGTGACTCCTCATTAATACAAAGTGGAGAAACTAGTGGTTTTTAAAATCACAGAATAATAGACACATTAATGTTGGAAAAGACTTCCAAGATCATCTGGTCCAACCTTTGACCAAACACCACCAAACCAACCAAACCATAGCACTAAGTGCCACACCTAGCCATTTCTTGAACACTTCCAAGGATGGTGACTCCACGATTTCCCTGGGCAGCCCGTTCCAATACTTAATCACCACTTCAGTGAAGAATTCTTCCCAATGTCCAACCTGAACCTCCCCTGGAGCAGTTTGAGGCCATTTTCTCTGTCCTGTCGCTAGTTGCCTGGGAAAAGAGGCTTCACTACTTACTTCACTACAACCTCTCAGGTAGTTGTAGAGAGCAATATGGTCACCCCTGAGCCTCCTTTTCTCCATGCTAAACAACCCCAGCTCCCTCAGCTCCTCCTCATATGACTTACTCTCTAGACTCTTCACCAGCTTCATTACCCTTCTCTGAACAAACTCCAGCACCTCAATGTCTTTCTTGTAGCGAGGAGCCCAAAACCGGACACAAAACTGGAGGTGTGGCCTCACTAGTGCAGAGAGGGACAATTACTTGCATGTTTCTGAATTTCCCTCCTCAGGACAAAAGCAAGCAAACAAATGAAACAAACAACAAGAAAAAAACAAAACAAACAAAAACCACAAAACAACAACAAAACCCATAACAAAACAAAAAACCCACCCTGTTTAGCTTTCATTAGAACCGAAAGAGATTCAAAACAATAAAGCAGTGTTCTACAAGTGGCCAAGCAGTTTCTGCAAAGTAACGAATTCCACAGATTTCAGCTCATAAAAAGTGTTGGGAAACAGGTAGAATTAGGCCCATGTTTTATGGTGAATGTCCTTTACTTTGAAAATAAATTAAAAAATAACAAACAAGCAAGTGAGAAATATAACCCATTCATTTGGGCCAACAAAAAGAACTCAACCTTCTGATAACCAACATAAGAAGATTAAATATTTTTAAAAATATTTCCTGAAAATATGGGCTTTGCAATTTTGTATATGTGAAAAGAATCACATTACTTTAAAATTGACTTTTGTTTTCTTTCTTTATTTAAAAAAAAAACTACTCAGAGAAAAAGGAAAAAAAGGAAAAAACCTTTTTACTAGTAGTATTTATTTTCTATATCCACATAATTTCAACTGCCATGTTGACCAACTCAGCCTAACCAAACCTCATTCTTTCCACAGGAAACAGGCTGTACAGAAAGGCACTTGGGTTCTCTACAGAGAGCATGGAAAACACTGATGGTCAATACTATGCAATATATAGCGGATAATTATGAGCTGAGTGTCCAAATTATAATCAGTTTGACAAATGTCCACAAGTGTCTTCAGTCTATTTTATATTTTCACTAAGACAAGGCAATCATACAGCCAGACAATTCCATCAGGAAGCTTGTTAGCTGCTTAGTCTGTTAAACCCTGGTTGCCATAGCATCTAGAGTTGAAAAAGCTGCAGATTGGCATGAAAAAGCATGTCGACAATTGCCCTGTCACAGCATGCAAGCCAGGTCTGCTCAAAGGCAGCACACTACAAGTTTTCTTTCCCAGTTTGCACTACCCCATGCTGTTTAATAATATCCATTTACTGGTATTGGGATTGATCTAGTGCAGTGTAAAATCCACATCTACTGAGATTTTGCTTTTTCACGTGGAGGAGATTCTTTAACAAATAACCACAGAACAACTAATTTATAAAGGAAGTATTGTAAAAATTGTAGGAGGCATGCCTGATTTAACAGAGAAACAATCCAAACTTTTAATGATCAGATCTTTAGCAAGCTAATCAGTTTTACAAAGTTAAAAAAAAATAAATGGTCTGATTGGAGGTTTTCTAATAATTTTGTTACTGATAGTTAGTTTAATCAACATCGTAATATACCACTTCACATTTGGATTTTTATCGTCATAAAAACCTTAACACTTATAAGGCTGTACTTTCTTTTAATTATATGCTTTCTATAATTAAATAAATTATATATGCCACCAATTAAAGAGAATTCCATTCATAAATAACACACTATATTCAAATATGAATCCATGTAAGTAACTGAATAGCAACAAAATATTTTTATCAAAATAAACCTATTGTAATTGTAGTGTAATTGTAATAGAAATAACTAACATTATTGATAACATTAAAGAACCTGCTCCTTTAAAAAGGATACTTTCGGAACTCATTCATATTTACTCTTGAATATGGATCACTACGTAATAAAAAAGTTCATTAGTCATCATCAAAGTGTTGGAGTTACAAAATTAAAAAAAAAAAAAGTGTAACTAGTGAGCTTTACACAAGTGTTTCCTCTCAAAAGTTTACACTTGGTTTATTCACTTTCCCTTCCATTATCGCCTTCTAATCTGTTCTGTCACTTCATTTTACTTTTCCTTCAATGCCACAAGTGAAGAAATCTTGAAAACTACATACCCAGGAGCACAATTAAACTGGTAAACCCAAGAGGATTCTGGCATGGATCTTTTCCCACGTTTTCCAATAGTACTGCTTCACTTTTTAATCTATCAATATCATGTAGACATGTTTCACTAAATTCTTGCTATCAGTTATTTTATACTACTCATTACAGGTCTAGATACAGAATCAGAGAAAACACAGGAGAAGTTACATCTTTCAGTAGAAATGGCAGTCTATTACACTGTGCATAAGAAGTAAATCTTTTCAAAGGTAAGTTTCTAATGCATGTTTATGATCCCAATGATGGAAAGCATTCTAAATCTTTTTAAAACATTTTAGTGGAGATTTTACTCTAAGCTGCCACATGAATTGCAGAATCAAAATATCTTCAATTAATAGCACATTTAATCTTAATTTTTTATTGTGCTATGTATTTAATGTCTGTGATATTTGTATTTTCTTTTAATATTCTTCATCCTTGTACTGAGTTTACAACTTAACCATAGTTGTAAATATGATATATGATTAAATTTTTGCACAGGTTGCATTCAGAAAAGACTATTTTTTCTTTGAAATCTGTATCTGTGTGTATTTATAGTTCTTACTTCCTTAATATTCAGAATATTTCTGTGTTTACTGGGAATATAATTCTATATTTACTGAGAACTTTTAAGTATCTTAACAGAGTGCTGAATCTATAGTTCCCCAGCTGACACCATAGATTACAAGATGCACTCATTCAAAAAAACTAGTTGTAACTTATTTGGTTTTTAACTAATTAAATACTGTTTATTAAAGCACTTAGGCATTTACCTGCTTCAAACCAAACCAAAAATCTCCTTTTTTTTGGTGCAGAATCTTTTAAAAAAACAGTAGATTTTTTAGGACTGGCTAAACAATAAAATTATCCACTAAGTACAGTCCCTCATATAAATAAATCAGCAGCAGAATGTAGCTTAGCGCACAGATAAACTTTCTGGCACTTCACTTTCTCCTTATAGTGTTTCTCCTAATTAAAATAAAGAATTGAAGGATTATGCTGCAAGTATAAGACCATGGTTTTTTTCATGAATCCTCAAAAGAAAGTCTTTATGTGTCTGTAAGGAGCAGTGTTATCACATTAGAGTTCAGAAGTAAGGTCCAAGTATTTTCTTCTGCTTATTTTTGAGTGAGTATATAAACATGCATAATTCTGGATAAACAGACGAGAGCACAGCAAAAGAAAACCAGAATGCAGTCCTGCTTCACTTTGCTCTGATGGCGACTCTCACTGCAGACCCTGTGGGGAGTGCTGGGTGGACTGTGCAAGAAGGTGGGTGCAGTTGTAGAACACTAATACTGATGCCCCACACAACTCTGCCTGCACTGTGGCAGAATGACAGCGCAACAGCACATTGAGGGGAAGATGACTGAAAGGCTCCAGCATGTCAGGAAAATCATGGAGTAGGTCAGCAATGTTCCTTCACCAGAATGAACGTTTTCTGCAGACACTCAAGCTGCATGAGAAAGAGAAATAATCTCCTTTGCTTCCTGAATATCCTTTCTGAGGGAATGAGGCAGTCTCTGTAGGCCATCTCCTTATACAAGCCTTTGAAATGCCTTGAAATGGGCATATGCTGATTTGCAAATCTCAAGTCAGAGTTGTTAAGTTTCTTCTGGTGGCAATTAATTCTTCTCTGACATCCCTTTTTCTATCAATAGAGAAAATTTGGGCCCAATGTTTCAAATTCATTTTGCATATTCTATTTTTATGTGGTTGCTGGTTAGTAAACACACACCACACAGGGTCACATTATGCTCTGGAGGCACTGCAGTGGGTGGTAGAGAGGAACCCTGTCCTATAAGAAGTACCTACAAATGCAAAATCCCTGGACCCACTTCGGATCCTTGCTTTATTCTGGTATTGGTCTTTTCCTACTATTCCCAAGAATGTTTTCCTCCTTCCATGTCAATGCCACGAATACTTCCCCATTACTGTTAAATGTAAACAAGAATTTAATATGCAAAAAACTCCATTTGCTTATTTTTAGTCTACCTTTTCTCTATTGAAATGAATAGTGACAGATTCTCGCTTAGCTAAACAATATAAAATTTACACTAAATATTTTCATTCATGTTAGGATACCTATTTAGAAACAGGCTTATACCTTTTTGTCTTCTAATTAAAGCAAAAGAAGATTAAAATAGAAATTATTACACTTGAACTTCACTGACAGAAAAGAGTGGCTTAAAATAACAGGAAATTCAGAGCTTTTACAACAGATGTGAATGATACTGCAAGTCAAAGAGTTCTTTAAAACTCCCACTGCAAATTTTCTCATAACAGAGATTTTCTTTTTCTTAACTCTAAACCTTTTCTGCAGTTACTGTGAAGAGAAAAAGAAAAATAAAATTTGAATTACAGAACCGTTCCTACCGAGCAAAAAAAGCACTGCTCTGTAGTAGCTTATATTTTTTCTGTTACATTTTGCCTTATTGTAAAATTTTCTTCAGCTGGCTGAAAGGACATTAACTGCTAGATAGGCATCACACTGATGTCTCCATGCTGTAGCCTACAGCCGTGAATTTTCTACGATCTGTTTAATCATCAGTGTATTGATTTTCCTCAGCTTTCCTTCATTTTAGCCCCATAGCAGGCTTCTGTAATTTCCTTTGGACAAAGTGTAACCAAACTGTGCTAAGTGATGTTGATTTGCAGGCAAAAGTAAAGGGGTAAATATAAATTAACAAGCTATAAACATTTTACAAGTGGCGAGTCAATAAAAACAGTGTCTGCAGTTCTTTAAAAAAATGATTTGAAGCAGATTGTTAACAAAGGTGTCCAAAGAAACTGACATGAGTCTGAGAATAATTTTTGCGCTTTGTGATTAAGAATTGATCAGTCTAAAAGCCTCTGATGCAACTGAATCACCCATAAGCTGCTGGACTGAAAAGGCTCAGCAGGGGCTGGTATTTGTTTGTTAAACTCCCATGATTCCAAGTAGATAATTGGTCTGTGAAGTTCATGGCAGAATCTGAATTTGCTTTCTTGCTTCCCAGCTGGCTGAACACTGGTTTATAGACTTCTGTGTACAAATTTAGCCAGCAGCAAACCTCACATCTTTAATGTAAAAGGTGTTTTGTTGTGTTTTTCAGGTGCTGAGTGGAAAGCCCACACTCCAGAAGCTCATTAAAAGGACCAAGTTACAGTACTGGTTTATTTCTGTCACAGCGTTTCAAAAAACAGTGACGAGGATTAATATGTTTCTTTGGTACTGGAAAAAGCCTGATACGATCCCTTGTGAATTTGATCATCTGTTTTGTTGCTTGTATATGATTCAATCTCCTATTATATCCTGAAGTTACAGCTGTAAACCAGGGCTGATAAGAATTCAGAAAGCACTGCCAGAGCCTGCAGAGAACTAATTGTTTTATTAAGCAGCATCTTGTTTATTTGCAATTTATTTTATACATCACTCAGAGAACTGACTCTTCTTTGAAATAATAAAGCACGATAAATCTGCTGTACATTATCTGTGACAGGCACTATATTGTATAAATATGTACAAGTAATGGAGTTTAAAAATCTCTCAAACTGTTACTTCTATTCTGTTATTGCTTATGAATAGCTATTTTTGAACATTTATGGAATTCCTTCCAAGGCTTTTCATAATTCTGACAGTATACTCAGATCTACAGATTGTCTAAAAAGTCTTCTCTGTCTGAAGATGGAGCCTGACAGTGTAATTGTGTGCTCTGGCCTGATCTGGAGAAAACATCCCTATGCAAGCACCCAAGAGATTCACAAAGGGCCCCTCCTGCAGGAGCACAGGTAGCCCCATTCTAGAAAGTGCCCTGTGAATGGTGCACTCTCCTAAATGATGGGCAACAGAAAGGGACACCAGATAACTTCTGACAGGGGCTAATTCATGTCAGAGTTTCTCAGGAACCCTGAGCCAACACACTTGAGGGTAATGGTGGCTTTATCATTGCCTCTGATAACTCTGTGATCAGACCCAGAGACATTACAAAGAATTACAGTATACTATCTTAAATCACAAGATAGAACAGATGGGCTTCACTGCATATTTATGAACTACCAGTATAATGGGATCATTTCTGGGAGTAGGAGGGAGAAGACTTAAGGTCCACTTTCATTTACTTAGGATTTATGCAGGGAACAAATAATGCTGTCCTTTAAGGAAAGCTTACTTCGTATTCAAGCCTAAAGCAGGGCTCACTTTTTTTCTTGCTCACATATAGAAAAAAGCATTCATATGGATAGTTTCATTGGTTTCATGGGAATATTCACAAGAAAAAACACTTAACCAATGATCCCGTGTGTGCAATTTTGATTATTTGTCTTTTTCTGTGATTCATTATGGTGTGTATGAAAATATGTTTCAGTACACCATAAGTCAAAGCTCACACCCTTATAGAGAGAAGCATCTAAGGACTGAACATAATCAAACAAATAGATACAAAAGATACACATTTTACTCTGTATGTCAGAAATTAGACAATAAATGCACATTATTCTTAGGAGTAGTTCTTATTCCTAATTTCTAAAGTGCCATACCAACATTTTAACCCATAATTGATTGTATATGATTGTCTGTACAAAACACAGCTAAACAGACCCTTGTTTGCAGCTGGCAATTTATTGCCCTTCTGCATTACAACAAAGAAACCCAAAATGGTAGCCAAAGAGAAAACTGCCAGTCAAAACACTCTTGCTCTCTTATTCACACTGTTGCTTTCTACCTCCACACTCCATTTTTCTCTAACAACAAATTTAACTTATGAATGAGAAAGGTTAAAGAAAAAATATTTAGTTGCCAAAAACATGGCAAAAATATTATAAAAAGATCTGTTACTGTTAAACACTGTATGTCCTTAGAAAAATGCTAGGAACCACAAGAGTTACACTTTTATCTAAGAGGTAGCATATGTGCCATATAATACATATGTTGCAATCACAGCAACTTATTTTGCATGAACAGCAGCAAACTCTGAAAAAAAATTGTCCAGTGCTCAAATGAAAGCTGTCATCATGTCTTCATTTTAAATATGTATTCAAAGGAAAAGCAGTTTTGTATATTTTTTCTTAGGGGTTGGCTTTGGGGTTTTTTGGATGACAGTACTTGCTAACATAAAAAGAGAAGGACCTCTATGTTTTTCTATTACAGGCTGTTTTGAACAATTCCATAATATTAATATTTTAATGCATGATGTAAGTTGAGTTAAAATAATTATTCTTGTTCACATACTCTTTATTTCATTCTTCCAGTCATCACTTAAAATGAAGGTTCACATTTACCTCATAAGAGATGCCAAACATGTATTCACTTTAAATATTTGTTAATCCAATAATCAAGAATTTGTACACTCTCTTCTACTATAGAAAGGAAATATTAAAAATGTCCTGGAAGATTCTGGAAATCATAACTTGTGTAGCTAAATCCTGAGTAGTAAGTATTCAGCACTCCCTATTCTTCATGATCATTATGTGTCCATTTGTGACATAATAAAGGTATTTCATCCCTGTCCTCATATAATTTATCCACTGTTTTTATTGGGGCTCCACTGTACTAGCACTGTACAAGTGCTACATTCATATAACAAAGCCAACATCTCAAAGCCAACAAGACTTCTGCCCCTCTTGACAATGGGCTAATAACTCTCTCCCAGGCCATTCCTCAAAAAGGGGTATAGTTTTACGTAAAGGGGAAAACTAGAGTTCACAGAGTGACAAACTGTCCAGAGGGCAGAGTAGTGGAAAACCATCCACAGACCTTGAAGTCTAGATCACTGTTTTCATACATAAAAACATGCATTAATCTCAAAAGTGTAACACACGTTAAAACCAGACAGATTTTTCTCCATATTCCTCCCATTAGAACACTGTATCCGGAGGCTTTATGCTGCCAGCAATGATGGCAGATAGCCCAGCTACCAGCCTTTGCAGGTTACATTTGCTTCAGACCTCAGACAAGAATGATTGATATCAGCTTTTCAGGGAGGTCTTCCTCTTTAAAAAGCGTAATGGTAGTGATCATAGAGTTTAAAGATTTGATTTATTAAGCAGCATATTGATTTTAGTTTGTGTACTGTAAAAATTGAGTGCAAATGAAACTAGCAAAGACAAAGTGTATCTCTAAGCATTAATTTTATGCATAATTTTTACAAAATAACCCCAAATTATCCTGAACTATGGGACAAGTGTGTTTTGCTAACTAGACATGTTGGTACAGTTTTAAATATATCAGTATTCATTCTTAGTCTTGTCACTTTGAATTCAACGATCTAGACCCTCAAAAGACATAGGGGCATTTGGCTTCAAAAAAGACATTGCCCTAAATTCTTGTGATCTCAAATAGACAGTGTCTTAATGGGTAATTGAACACTCATGAGAAATTTTGCATTTTTAATTCAATGGTTAATTTGCTCACCAAGCACTGTCACATAGTGGAAAAGAAAATTAAACATGTCCAGTCTAGGGGACTGAAAAAAAAAATCTATATTTAAAGAAAATGTATAATATAAACTCTATTGATTTACAGTCTTTCCTGGCATTAAAATGTTGGGTATTTGTTTATTTATTTTATTCTGAGTTACACAGAGTAAATATTCCTAAAGCTTCTGAATTTCTTCACAATGCTCCTAAAACTCTAGGTTACCTTTTCTGACCACAACAAAGCAACATGAACACTTTCTCCAACGACCCACATCACTTTGTTCTCAAAACTGGGGAGAGAATAAACAAGATTTCCAAAGAAGCAAATCCATTAGGAAAATGTGAAAACACAATGCATAGGTTACTACAACACAGTTTCAAGGAAAAATAAGAGTATGGTATTTCACAAAGAAAGACCTTTTGATTCCCTGGAGGATAAATCAAAAACAAATATACTAACAGACAAAAATAAATTACAAACTTTTTCCAAAAGAATTTACTATATCATTTCCCTCACCAAAAAAAAAAAAAAAAAAAAAAAAAAAAAAGAAAGAAAAAAATTGACCCTCTAATTAAGAGATTTGACGGTTAAACACAGACTGACTTCTGAGACAGCTACTAGACCCTGTAACTTCATATAATCATGTAATTTTTCTCCTGACTGCCCATGTGCCTTCACAGTCACCACACAGTCTCAATGACACATAGAAGCATAGAGCAAGATAGTGATGGTGGAAAGTACTCTGTGACACAAGACCTTATTCCTTGATCCTTTAAAGCTCTTGGGATTGCAAGCAATAGGAAAGTGTTGGCAAAGTGCTAGCAAAGTGTTGGGAGAGCTTGCCAGAAGGGCAAGCAGATGAAGAGTTCTCCACTGACAGGCTACACAGCTGCTCTTTAGCCACATCATTGTGTGTGAAATACAATATCCAGAGCTTTCACAGAGCTTAACTGCTGAGCCCACCTATTCAAACCAGGCAGTGGAGTGAGACTGAGGTTTTATTCAGTGCTTAAATATGAAAATGACTGTAATGTGCATCATGGACAAGGACTTGGAGAACAGTAACTCCAATAGATCTGAGTATTTGCACACATACGCACTCTATTCAAAGCATCTGTATGCTATAGAGTGTTATCAGAAGACTAATATATCCCAATCAGACGGGATTTATTTATAGAGAACTCTCTTTTCGCAGTGTTAGATGCCTCATTAACTTGATTCAGCTTGCACACAGCAAAAATATTCCCTCCCTCTTCAGATTTTTGATATGGAATTATAATTTCTTGTTTCATTTGTTAAAATCCTTTTGCTATGAGGACATTTCAGAAATGCTTTATTGCACATGACTTTTTAAAATGCCGGAGTATTCATTTTGACCAAAAGGCTCTCCTTTTGATGATTTCCTCTTAAGAGAGATACCAGAAAAGGTTGTCCTATTTCTTCTTTTCATTTGCCTCTTCCAGAACCATTAATAGCCAACATTTGATCCTCCTACACAAAAGTTCATGATAGCAAAGTTGAAAGAGTGGGTTATACATTGTGCTGTGAACAGATTATGACTTTGGTATATATATAATTCTTTCAATCAAAGGTAAGTTTGTTGCAAGGCTACTTAAGGAAAGACTCCTTTATCAAAGAGTCTGTACAAAACAGCCTTGATTTTTCAAAAAATGGTAAATATGAAGTCGATTTTTAGAGTCAAGAGCACTCTAAAGACCAGTTGTGTAAAAAAACACAGAATTGCTGAATGTTGTGACTAACTGTCATGATAATTTGGAGGTTTATTAAACACAAGAATGAAAGTTCTGAATCTTAAATCTTACTGATTTATTTTAAAGTTCACTTCCACTTACCATGAAAATAATTGGGCAAAAAATCTGGAACATTAGGTCTGAATCAATCTGAGCAAAAAGAACCATAAATATCTCTACCTCTCTTTCTATGTCTGTCCCTGCCTGTAGACACCTTTGTCTCTAGTTGTGTCTTCTTCTTTCTCACTCTGTTCAGCTATGTCACAGTTTTAAAGACAACCTCGTGATCTATGCACCAACTACGTAGCTCTTGAACATTTCGATGTGTATAACATTTCTGAATCCAAAAGACTTGGAAAATCAAAGAGATTATTACAGAGTAATGCGTTATCAGACGTACTCTGCTCTGTGGCAAATACGTGTCTAAGAAATCCCATAGCATACATGATAAAGATCGTGAGCTACTTTGAATTAGCTTCACAATAAACATGAAGGTTCAAACACTTAACCTAGAGCAGTTGATGCATGATAAATCAATAATTATGATAATTGTACTGCAAAATTATTTCTGCTCAAGTGTTACAAAGTTATATGTACACTGCAAGTACTGTTTAGAATAATTTGTGTTAGAAAGGAAGTTGATTTGCTTTCTTCAGCAACTTTCTTGGTGCCACATAATCCAGGGGTGATAGGGATTTCTTAGCCTTTAAATACCCTAGTAGATGCAGAATGATCAGGCCAAAGAGCTTCTTTCTAAGCAATATTTTCTGAGAAAAATTTTAGAGATGTCTTTTTTATCCAAGCACGTGTTTGATTTCTATCTCCAGGAATGTTTTTTTTGTATTTTGGCAATATATCCACACTACATTTCTTCCTGTATTTTCTTCTTCGGTGCATTAATGCTGATGAGCCTGTGCAATTTTCTCAGTGATGAACAAACCTGCCATTAAAAACACTGTTTAACCTAAAATATATAACAAGCATAAAAACAGTAGCAGTTCATAAACGAGCCTGAGTTTCCATGGAGGTACTATAGATCTTACATGTGTCTTAATTAGATTCTCTGCTCTTTAAAAGTGCATTCTGCCTAATTTAATGGGCTACCAGCAGTACAAACTGGTTTTAGAAACATGGATTCCTCTTTCTTCCTGTGTATAGTGACTGCAATGATCAGGATGATGAAAAAACAGAATTTGCAGTCTGCTGATACAGCCCTCATCCAAATGAATTCTGCTGTAATGTGGCAGTAATAATAATAATAATAATGACAGTAATAACAATAAAGGAAGATATTGATATATTAGAAGAAACTCTTTTTTTCTCTCCCAATTGTTAAATTAAGAAACAGTAATGGTATTTTTCTCTCTAGTAGTTCCCCAACTAATGTAATCTTAAATAAAATCTTAGCAATAAGGAATACAAGATGGCCACAATCATCTGTTTAAATTAATAAAGGAGATTATATAAAGTAATAATTGAATCTTTCCACTAAAATATATTTATTGTAAACTTGTATTAAAATCTGGATCATTGCCACATAAAGGCCAACTACAAAGGACAGATGTGAGTTTCAGAAGCCCAAGTGAAATTTTCCTATCATCCTCTATTTTCATCTGTTTACCTCCTCAACAATCTACTCCAATGACATAAGAGCCTCTGTGTCATATTTTCCAATTTTTTCTTATACCTGTATATGCCTTCTCTTCTGGCTCACAAGAATTATATTCAGCATGGCCCAAGCTTTCCAAAGGATCACCAGCAAGATTGAATTTGCAAAAGGGTACTTGAGATCATTTCAATAACTGATCAGCTCTTATGTAAGAGAAGGTTCCACTAGGCTTCTAATATATGAATTCTATACACGTGCTTTTTAAATACCGGACAACCTCCTCTCAGGAACTCCAATTATCCTTAGTTTACAAACAGTACTTTCTCACCTCTCTCATGATTTTGGTTCACTTCCTTTTTTACCCTGTCTCAGCTTCAGGTTCTAATGATTTGTTAGATTTTGTAGTAGTTTTATTAGCAGTCCAGAATGCCCTAAGTCCTGGCATATACTTCCCTAATGATTTCTCTTCAGAATACATTCAGACAACTTTCATCAAAATGTGTATGCCGTTTTCTTCTCTGGAGCAATGAGATATCATTCCATACTGTGCCACAGCCAAGTCAGGCTTAGTTTCCATGCAATAGAATGCTACAATTATAGCCAGAACATGTTACAAGGTATTTTGTGTGTGGCAAACTAGTGCTGTTGCTGGGGGAACTAATTCTCATGTATGGTATTTTACTTTTCCTCTGAATACTAATCTGGGATCCTTGTGTATATTGTTGTCTTCACAGTTTCCAGGGAGTTTCTCTGTTAGCAGTGAATTTCAGGCCTTAGATTCATATGAGAGTATAATCCCTACTGGTCAAGCATGGATTGTCATTAGGATAAATTTATTTTTCTGCAAATACCAAAACAATATATGACAGATCATATAGCATCAGATGGGGAACTACTTGAGGTCAGCTCTCTCTATGTTAATCACCGTTAGATTTCAAGGTAGAATCAGAGGAAGAGTCCTTGTTAGATATGTTAGGCTACTGTGAAATTACTCCTCCTGCCTCTACAGAGCAACCTGAAGCAGTAAATAAGTGCCAAGAGGTTTGGACAACACGCAACAGAGGCACTCAGATACTGAAGCAACCATGTGGGAGTTCAGATAGACAGACAGATAAATGGACCTCAAAGAATCTAGTGTTGATGTGGTGGTATTCATGAGCTAAAAGAGCAGCCCCCACACAGCCTGAAGTGAGTCAGGCTGATTATAAAATGCAAGAGATGCAGCCTCCCACATCTGACTCTAAATTCCCATTTGTTCTGCTAAAAAAATGTCTTCATTTGCTTCAAACTCATTTAAAGACTGTAAGCACTTATGTGGTCAATCTGAGCCAGAGCAAAAGATGCTCAAGCCTTTAGACAACACTTCTTAAGGGATAAGGTTGGAAAAGACTTTTTGGGCCATCACAGTAAAAATTAATTTTAAAGGAAGGACGTGAATGAACGTGTCTAAGCAGCAAAAGCAGACAAGTAGGCCAGAAATTCTATGAGAAAAACTGAAAAAAAATCATTTGCATAGAAAACCTAGGAAGAAGAATGTTTCAGGGGCACTTAGATGTGGAAAGAGATAGAGCTACTCAAATCTGCAGGAAACACAAAAGGAAAACATGGAGCACTCTGGTTCATGACCTAAGTGGAAATATTGTTTACATGAATGGCTTCCCTCTATGATTTGTCAGATTGTCATTAATACTTTTCAGTAACCATTTTTCAAACTGGAAAAAAATTAGTATGTTTCAAGATGCATTAAATCCAGGCTGAACAGCAAGATTAAATGAGGTTGCTCTTCAAGGAACAGTGTTTGAGAGCAAAAGTACTTCATTCCCTTCAACTCACATAGCTGAGGAAGTGAAAGGACATCACAAACATAATACCAGAAGACATTAAGTACTAGCAGAGAAAAAACAAAATAATTTTTTGATAACCTTCCATTCTCCATGTCCAGTTCAGTGACTTCTGAGTTGTAAGTGTTTAGAACTGTGGTTAAGGCACCACAAACAGCTTTTACTGCCTCTTTACGTGCGCTCTTCCCTCATAGTGACTCTCACTGCTTCACATGTAGCCAATCTTACCTATATGCATGCAGGGACTGTAATTTAGAGAAAATGTACAATTAAGGACTGTATAGTATTAAAGGTAGGAATGACTGAAAAATTAACTAGAAAAAAATGAGATGTACTTTGAGAGATGCACTTCTGTAGTTCTCAGTCAAATCTTATTTCAGATTCTGTTTTGTCTCATTTCCATTTAATTATGATTTTGGATTGTATCACTCTAAATCTGTACTTCATTATTACCACAGCATATCTGGGCTTCTTTTAATGGCTCTAATTGGCATTCTTGCTGGCAGTCTCAACGAAGAGGCCAAAGACTGAATGTGCATGGAGATTGAAGTGTCACCTCCTATGAAACTGTCCTTCTGAAACAAGACAAAGACATGCTGAAGATTCAGGGTCTATGATCACTGGTGATGTCAAATGTGCTACCTGAAGGTAGGTTGATATGTATGGACCTCTTTCTGCTGGCAACCTACCAGCCAGACAGCAGCCAAACTCCACTCCGAGGGTCTTCGCACACCGCAGTTTGCAGGACTGGAGTGTAGATGAACAGTGGACTTCATCCTTAGACAGCTGTGAATCTTGTTTTTTTAAAAATCATAAAATGCAAGCATACAATTAAAATATAAATGTCCAAATACCTGCTTCTGCTGTAGCATAAATTGGATGAAGTCCCATTCATATTGAAATGTAAATGCAAAACATAAATCTAAAACGTTAAAAAAAACTGGGTGGCTTGGAAAAAGGTAACATTTTTCCTCTGTGTAGAAGATAATGATACAATATTCAAGTTTTCCACTCTAAAGGTAATATTTTTTGTCTAAGTCAACATACTTTACCATTTTTAAACTTTTCTCATCATATTTTTGACAGCAGGTTTTCCAATTTTGACAGCTTTTAAAAAGTAATTTTAACAGACGAGCGATTTCTCCTCTCAGCAAAGTCAGATTATGTGAAATGTCAATGTAAAAACTATATACTGTGACACATAATCATTTTTCATTGAATTTACTTATTAATTTTACTTGCTATTTCTAATAAAATGTAAGTGCTTCGCTAATTGTATTGCTTATTTAAATTTTTTAAAGGAATATATTTTAAAATTGCATTTTTTTTTCTCACTACAAAATTTCTGAGGCAGCTACAATTTGTCACCCTTCCAAATTATTTAAAGAAGAAGAATTGCTGCAGCAATTGATATTCCCAGCTGGGTGGCCAAAGAATGAAGCAGCAGAGAGAGGTTAAACCAGTCTTTCATCCGTAAGGGTGGGCTCCTTGATTTAAGGGTTGGAGCATATCTACAGAATTTTACAGGGAAGTTTTTTAGGCACGATGCATGTAGTTTATAGAAACCTGCAGACTTTTGGTACCTATGCTATCTGTTGGGCACGTTCAGTAGGAGTGAACTCAGCAAAGAGGGGGGAAATCAAAAAGGGGATGGAAGTTTTGGATAGAAGTTTTCACTTCTAAATCAAACTCACCTCAAGTGAGGCATAAATGAGTTGGATTAACTCCTACCTCTAAAAGAACACAGTTCTATATCTAAGTTTTGTAATTCCTGTACATTGAGTTTTATTTATAATTTTATACATCAGAAATCCAAAGATATTACCTATTTCTACTCTATAAGTCTAAATAAAATAAAATAAAAAAAACCACGAAAACCAAACAACTCACACTTTCAAGATCAATCCTATAGTTAGAGTGTGTCTACCAAACCTTTGGGGTTTAGGCCAAAATAATGGATTCACTGCAGTTTCACACAATTATAACAGACTGGAATGCAATCCCATCATAAATCTCTATATTTATCTCACTTCATCCATGAAAATACTTTAGTGCTTGCGGCAAAGTACCCAGATAAGAGAAAAATTATAAGAAATCAAGATTTCCCTCTTTATTAGCCTTAAACCATCAAATAATCTTAAGAAGTGAGGATCATGTGTCATAGGAAGAAAAAGATTCAGTGTTACGCTCCATATTTAAAGTATTTCTATATCAGCTCAACTTAGGTGTCATTACAATCTATTTTATATTCCGTTTTGATCCATCCACTTCATATGTCACTGGGCCAAAAGTATGCTTGTGTTTGAAACCGCTGACAAACTTACCACAATGTAGGCTGCTCCTTCACAGCATTAATGTAAAACAGTTCTAAATCGAGCAATGTTCAATTATCCCTGAAAGTACAGATGACTTAGTTCTTCGTTAACTTCATTGTTTTCCAGTAAAAGTGAAATGTGCTGTATGCAAATTAAATAATACTTAGTGTCAGCACTTAAAAGAAATGCTCATTTAGCTTCTGAAGAGTTTTTTTTGTTGCAAATTTTTTTCATTTATTTTAAAAGAAATTGTGTTTGTCTTAATTTGTTCCAAACACAATATGATTGTGAGACACAGTGCCTGCTGGCAAAGTTGGAATTGCTGTCAGCAGGAAATGGCAAACTAATACTAAATGGTGGTAAAATATTTATGTTATAGTTTACTGGGAAAATGAATACTGTTTTCTATTTCATTCCTTCTTGAGACAGTACACAATAACATAGTTGTTTTCAAAATAAGTAGATAGAATTCTAAACTCTGTGGTGGCTTATCTTGTAACCATCAGCTGAAAAAAAATTATAAAAATAAATCCTTTTAGTAGCTCCAATTTAAGAAATTTTAACTGGGAGTACATAGTGCAGTAATTAGTAGCATCTCACATTCAATGTCATTGGACACTAGTCTGATAGATCAAACGCTCGTGTATGTGGCCTACTTACTTAGTTGCTCACTCATAATTTTCAATAACAGTGCTGTTCTCATGTAGGGAGGGGTGGTCCAGAGCCACTAGATTACGCTGCAGAATAGTGATGTTCAAGTACAACACTATGTTTATGTACTCCCCAAAGTGTATCAAAGCTCAGATCCACAGAAATAAAAGAAAAGTCAAACAAAACAAGCATTAGACTGCGTAAAATAAGGTATGGACAAGGCAAACAGGTGAGGCATTGTTTAGGTGGCTAAGGTAGATCAATATCTGTGCTTGCAAGCCAGGAATTCTGCCTGCTTTCCTCTGGCACTATGCAGATCATCTTACGGCCTGCAGACAGACTGTCGCCAAACCCAATTGACAGACAACCTACTTCACCCTTACAAAAATCATACCCATCTTCATTCCTGTGGCCCACGAGGGAAAAATAAAAGCCCCCTGTGCCCATGGAAAGTCACACTGAAGAGTAGGGCATAAAGCATCATTGCAGCAAATTTTTTTGTTATTCTATTATGCTAATTACATGATGGAAGCAACTAAACTTTGTTTTCTTCCGTTACCAACAAGTCCCTGCATTTTGCCTGGGCTAGGTTATGAAAGCACAGTGCATTAGTCTTTCAGAATTTAAAACCGATTCATGTAACAGTTTGATTCTGTTGCCTCCTTCTCTTCAAATGATCTGTTTATTATCGGAGATGTTTTTTGATTTGAGACAAGGAGGCATCAAGAAGCTCTGACTGCATATCCTAATAACATAGATTGATTAAACCCCTTTCCCCTTTCAAAACATGTTTTCATTTCAAAAAAATAAATTAATATATGGTCAGTTTAAAGAACCACTAAACTCCTTCAATAAAGTCCTGAACACCATGAAGTACTTCATTTCCAGCACCAGAACTTCTGATGAGAAAACCTGCCTGCAGCAGCGGATAGGCTTCAGCTCATGCCAGCCTCAGTCCTGGAGAGACCAATCCTGCAGCTTGCATCTTTAGATCTTAGACACACAGTATCATAATTTGAGATTGGGGAAGGAAGCAAGGATAAGACCTTTTAAGACCCTTGAAGAAAACTTCATTCTTGCTTTTATTAAAGATGTCGGTACAGATACTACATTCTGTTCACTTTTTAAATTGAAAATCTCACACTTTTTCTCTTATCTCTGAACTGATTAATTATTAAAATAAAGTTACAACTTCAAAATAATGTCTATTTCTGTATTTTAAGAAGGTAAAATGTTCAGCTTGAATCTCCAGAGTGTAAAAGGTCACCTTTGTAGGCTGATGCATATCATATCTCCAAGTAATGAGAGCAAGTTTGCTTCTCCTCAGTGCAACGACCTTAGTTTTTCTTATATTGCAACCATTTTCCTGCCTTACCTTTCTTTATGGTAGAGGAAATATAATTTACTTGTCAGATTGAAATGTTTGATATAAATCTTTAGCCTTTCTTTCAAACAAGTATTTCTGTAACATTATATTATAAACAACTGGCATGTTTAATTAAACAACTGCTTTATTTTCAGCAGAAGAAGAAGGTATGATTATATTAATTAAATAGTAGGACCTGTGACCAAATTTAAAGAAAACATTTTCAGCTCAACAAGGAGGCATGATTATCTTAATTTCAAGGCAAGGCATGTGACCAGAATTGAAACAAACTGTTTAAGTCTCTGTCTTTATTAAAAAATATTTTCATTGAAAAAAGTGAATAAAAAGGTAATTTTAAAAGTCTCTTCCCATGATAACTCCTGCTTCAAATCCCAAGCTGGCTAAAAAACTGAAACAAGTTATATGAAAGTGCTAGAACAATTTATTTCTATGATGAAGTGTGTTTTAAATAATTGCAATTATAGCATGTTTACTGGTATTTTTGAATTAAAGTACTATGTTTCTACAAATGCTTTATAACAATTCTGCCCTGTATTTTATAAGCTTATTCTTGTATCTAGACACAAAAACAATGCTTAAGCCCAAATGGCTTGCTCACGTAAGAAGTTTATTTAATATAAATGATTTCACCAGTGTGAGAAAAGAAGCAAAGTTTTGCCTACATGAAGGAACAAATATGGATTTTAAAGTTTCAGTCCTATCAACATTGTTAATGGGTTTTATTCTGTTGTCTCAAAAGCAATTTCTGTTATTTTCTCTGTGCATATAATTATTAAATTTAAATTACCATGATTTCCCTTGAAGACAAAAGAAAGTTTCAAGATCTTAATAGGAAAAGGCATGAGACACAAGAAAAAAAATTCTCAAATCCTCTTTTATTTGTTGTTTGAAATAGAGAAAAGCAAGAGATACATCATTTAAAAGTTTATGACCAAATGAAATTATCGGTGGAAAAGGAGAAGCTTGATAAAGGAAACATACATTCAGATACAATCCCAATTACCTATGTTTGGGTATGTTTATTTAGGTAAATAGATGAAATGTTTTTGATCCAGATGTGACAATTTTCGGTGCTGTCATTTACCTTGCAGAGATTATTGAATTTTGCTTTTATCACATTCCCTGGAGTACTTTTGTGTTTTCATTAAAAAGCAGTAGTTGAGAAAACGTGTCAGATGCTAAGCACGAAATCCACAATGCAGCAACATGGAAAAAATATAACAAATTTTCTGGAAAAAATATCTTTAAGTCAACCTACATACAATCTTAAATGACTTGCCAATGAATGTTAATTAGCTTTAAAGTTACACTATGGCATGCCTTCATGTGCTAAAGAAAACACTTGCTTATTTAGCTGGTGTATGACCAAAGAACAAAAATTAACAGATACAAATAACTATAGCTAAACTTGTATTGGTATTTAGGATGGTTACTCCAATGATAATAAGAAATTAAGCTAAACACTAAGCAATGTCCACTGGTGAGTTGTGATCATTAAAGATGTGATTTTTTTTTCTTAAAGACTGACTTAAAATGAAGCTTATACTGAAGTGAAAAAATGTCACTGTCTGAGACTAAAGTGTTTCTCTTCTTTCTAAAAAAACTTCATATTTTATTCCTACTGTAGCTAATGAGATTCTTCAGGGATTTGAGTATAATATAGCAGTTCTCTGTATCATTATCCAACATATATAACAGGTTGTAGGTTGCTCATTAAGAATATTTCCAGTCACAATTAAGTTGAACATAAGCATTGTTTAGGTAACCTAAAAACTTCAATAAACATCAAAAGTACTATGTTCCTTTGTCAAATGTGGACAGTAGACTAGTTCCTTCTAATTTATTTATGTTTATACAAGCAAGTGCAATATAAAAGGACAAGTCTTCTCACCCTCTCACACAGAAATTGCTTAGATGTCAGTGGAATTATTCATGAAGAAAGTTAATGAAGTTTAGTGCATGATTTTGAATCATTAATTTACTTGGGAGGAAAAATGTATATGGGTTAACAAAGATGAATTTTTCATTTTCCTGATAATAGAAGATTTCCTTAGAGTCTTCCATGACATATCTCATCAAGATTCATCATTCTACAAAGTGTATAAAGAAATCAAAGGCAACTATTCACATTTGCTAATATATCCTGTGAAGTCTGCTGAAGAGAAAGACGAGAAGACTTTATTATTGTGTTTCAGTACAAGGCTCAGCAGGCAGCATAAATGAAATCAACTGGTTGGTAGGGGATTGAGGAGACAACAATACTAAAAAAACCTTCATAGTAACCTTCTAATATTTCTCTGAAATGTATATTTTTAGGTATAAAATTGTACCACTTAATCTGTAAAATGATTTGCTGATTCAAGTTATACTTTTAACTAATGACTCTACTTCTACCACCGTAATTTTCATCCCTTTATTTCATCCCTTATCTTTATTTCAACCTCAATAAACCAAAATACGTGGTTCCAAAACACAAACCAAATGTTAGTTTACATCTGAGGAAATGTCCTTTCCAAGAAACATGATAATTCTATGTCTACTGTATCCTGTACTTTAAAATCCAATAAGTTTGTTTTGTTAAAACACATGTAGGTAATGCAGATGGACAGAACATTTGGTAGTCTGCAATGCCCCAAAATTTGAAGAATCCATCCTTCAAGGCCCTGTGCTGATTTATCCCATGTCTGAAGAGCAAACAGCTAAATGGGCTAGGAAATGTAGAATATCTTTTTAATTCTCCTAAATACAGAATGACTGTTGGATCAGATCTTTGGTGTTATATCATAACTTTAGCTTGTATCTTGGACTTGATCAGTTTTCTTCTTGGGTTCTAATGTTTTATGCTATCCTTTAGAAATGTTGGTGTCTAAACTAACAATCTGATCATTTTGAAATTACAAAAATTGAATGTAAGGATGTTTCATATATTTAATATTCCATTCATATTAGTAGAACATGCTCTTCCAAAGGCAGGAATTGGTTTTCATTTGTAATTGCGAAGAGCGTAAGATGTTCTCTACGGGAATATATGAGTTTCTTGTTATGGGTGAGTATTTTCCATTATTTTAGTTTTAGTGTCAAAAAAATGGCTTATTTTAGAAATACAGGATTTCCAAGTAATTTATTATTCCTGCATTAACCACTTTCTGTGTCTAATATATTTGCAGTTCGGTAAATGGAAAACTAACTGTGAACATTCTGCACTGATTTCTGCAGATAATGATGTCTATGGCAATCCTGTGGCCATTAAACAATCCCACTGACCGTAACAAAATCTAGTCGGTGGTAGGTTCTGAGCCCTGCTGGACAATAACCAAGGCAGGACTACAAGAAAAAAATGTACTGTTTTCCTTTTTTTTTTTTTTCTTGTAAACAGAATGCTAACATTAGGCTAAGCTATATTAAAAAGAAAAAACAATAACTGATAGCTAATGAAAGGAAAGCTTCAATGGGGACTGTGAAGGAATTCTGTCCTTAGCAAATTTAATAATATTTAGATATAGTCCCTGAAGTGACCATAATACAGTGAATCCAGTGGCAGAGACTGCATAGATGAGAAAGTACACTGGAAACATCATGGCTAGGCTTCGCGAATGAAGATTTGAGAAGGGCTCTACCCACGCTTGCTACAAGCGCACTGATGGCTAAAAAGGCCAATGCGTGATAGACAAGTCTGGTTGCAGAATGCACAGCAGAAAGACTACGCGGGTGATATGTACAGCTTCCTGCTCCCTCTGAAGTCCAAATCTATCTTACTGCAGTGTAAGATATTTGTCAGGTAGAGAGTTGTTGGTATCACTCAGATCTATTCAAATTATTTGGTCTGAGGAATCTTTAGAAAAATCTCATGTAAATATTAACTCAAATTTGAACTCGAATATCCGTTTGGATTTATATTTAGTTATACTTTAATTGACTTTTTTTTCTCATTTAAATATGTCTTTCCGTTGAAGCCAAAATGTTCCATAAAAATGTGTCAGTTTTAATGATGTTTGTAATGGGAATGTTCTTGGTTTGTCTATTTAGTAATTTCCTAATGAGAGAGTGAAACAAAGGATTGGAAAGAGAAATGCACACACACACACACACACAAAAAAAAAAAAAAAACAAAAAAACCAACAACAACAACAGCAAAAATTTAACCCCAAAACAGATATATGCAATTTTATGTAATAAAATGTATTTCAAAGAGTCCTGTTTTATTTTCAGTGTAAACAAAAAGACATCTCAAGCCATACCTATATTCACAGACTGGGAAATAATACAGTGCCCTTTGGTAAGCTCTAGGTATGACATTTTCTATTTGCTTCCTGAAAACAATACAGTAGGTTTGTAATACGGAATACCTAAAAAAATATTTTTCAACTTGAATTCATTAATAGTCCCAAAAGCAAGTTCCAGTTTACTGTAATTTTTACATCTACAATTTTTTGCATATGTTGTGTTGGCCTACATAAGTCAGATGTTTAGTGAAAAGAAGCAGTACTTGCAAACACAGTGAACCAGTACCATATACACAGGTGACACCAAGGGTTATGCTCAGTTGCTTTTTGAATAACATCAGTTATTTTGACTGCATGTATATGAAGTATCAGTTATATTGCCTGCAAATAAATTTTAATTTCACATTTATACTGACTTCTACCAAGTTGCCCTGCTCTTCCTACCCCGAAGGAATTAGCGTGTGAGCTGATGTATGGTCAAACTGTGTCCATGGGTCTTTAAAAAAAAAAAAAAGAAAAAAAGCTTCCCCAAATCATAGGATTAACTTCATTTAGGATTTATAGTCAGAGGCTGAGAACAAATGTCACAGGTTCCTGAAGTAATAAATGCAATATGTTAAATAAACTGCCAGATAATCCATAGAACACAATATTATTCATTACAAAATGAAAGAAAAAAAACCTCTTAGTTTTTCCTCTGTTCAGATCTGGGGACAAACGGTCTTCCCAGTTGAAATTTGGCAACTGGTTTTACTTCAAAACCATGATCATGACATGTTAAGACTTTTGAAAATAAACCGGTACAACACAATTTTGTGTCTCTACTCAGTTTTTCAGCTGAGGCAAGTTAGCATAATGTAGACATATTCATCCCGAAAACAGAAAACAGGAGTGTAAATCAATTTACATATCTTAATTAATTAACACAATGTGGAATACAAGTTGCCAAAATTCACAACAAACAGGAGAGTCTATAGGTTGAGGATTGTCCACTGAAGTGATTTACAAATAATTTTGAAGTGTAACAGTAGTAGAGAATTTTGTAGCCTGTTTGCAGACAATTGGAGAACAGGGGGAGAAAAAGCAAAATTTGACACCAATTATCCATTCTGTAACATCAGTTGACTTTAGTTGATACTATACTAGAGGCATTTTCTATAAGCTTTTCACACTGAAGTAAGGTATGCACACAACATAAGAATAAACGGCCATTTGTTGGCCTCATCATTTCTTTTTTTTTTCCTTTCTTTCATAATCATGTAGAGATTCTTTGGATTACCAACACTGTTTACAAGGCGATATATGTATCATCTAGAAAATACTGGTGAAGCACAATATCTGGTAAATTTTAGTCAAGGATTGCTTCCTCTCCAAGTGATCATTGATGCACTGTTAAAATAGCTTATAAAAACAGCCTTTTGTGAAAAGATTTATAACATTCTACTGCTGTTCTATTACACATTTTAAAGCTATTTTTAGATGAAATCTCAATATTGCCAAACAATTTTTGATCTAATTACAAATGCCTATGAAATCTAGAAATAAAACAATATTTATATTTCTATAGAAAGGAAAGATAATATCCAGGACTGACTTTTAAAACTATTAATGAGCCCTGGCAATGCAAAAAAGAGATGGATTAGGTAGATGTAATGAGATATGATTAAAGGGTGTAGGCACTGAAGGGTGTTGGAGAAATTCTTTTCAGAGGGAGTATAATTAGTGTCTGATAAAAGTACTTAGTAGATAAGATTTTTGAAGAAGAAAGGTTAAGATAAACACATACCATATGACAAACCTGTTTAATTTTTTTCCTTTGGTTCCTGCGTAGTCAATAATCTGTTGAAGTTTTATACATAAATAACATTTGTTGAATACTTGATGAAACTCCATGAGACAATTAAAGGTGTTTTAGTTGCAAAACATAGAAAGCAAAGAAAATGTTGAAATGTCTATTACATTTCCTTTATGCATTTATCTTTCAGTTTGTGCAACTTATATAACAACCTGCAACCTTTTTCCTGAAATTAAACAAACAAATGGACTTCTTAAAAAGCAAGCTTTCTAGAAGTTGCCTAGCAAATTTCAAAGCACTTTTTATTACATTGAATGATTTTTCTCTTAGTTCAGGCTTTAAAATATGTAGCAACCTAAAGCAGACCATCCAAGACACCTTTATACAAGTCCTGAGCAGAGCCTCTTTTTTGTCCATTTGGCCAGTAATATTCTGCATACTTTAAAATAACTGTTAGAATGATATATCGGGCCTTTGGTTTTCCACTTTTAAGTGTGAACCTTCAGCCCACAAGTGGAGTTTGAAATTGGAGTGACAAATGTTAGTTCAGTTTGAGCACTCACGGATGAATTGCAGGTAAGTATATTAGATACTTACAGATCCAGAAGAGAGGTTCAGCATGTGAACTTACCACGTGAAACATGAAAATCTGAACTAAAAGCAAATGCTGCCTCCTGTGCATCTGGAGACTCCTCACTGAAGGACAGATACTGTGTCATGGTCTCTGGTCCCTATTTTCAAGATCAGCGATGGTGAATTCCCCTCTTGTTTCCTTGTCTTTAGGATATACTCTACTTTTTACAATAATTCATTGCAACAGAAAATTTTTTAGGACTTCATAGACTCATAGAATGGTTTGGGTTGGAAGGGACCTTAAAAATCATCTAGTTTCAAACTCCCCTGCCATGGAAAGGGACACCTTCCACTATCCCAGGCTACTCAGACCTCCATCCAGCCTGGTCTTGAACACTTTCAGGAATGGGGCGTCCTCAGCTTCTCTGGACAACCTGTGCCAGTGCCTATACCTGCACAGTAGAGAATTTCTTCCTTATGTCTTATATAAAATTCTATTCTCTTTTAGTTTGAATCCATTCCCTCTTGCCCTGTCACTACATGCCCTTGTAAAAAGTCCCTCTCTGTCTTTCTTCTAGGTTCCCTTCATCTACTGGAAGGCTACAATGAGGTCACCGTGAAGCCTTCTCTTTTCCAGGCTGAACAAACCAAATTCTCTTAGTCCTTCCTCATGGAAGATGTGCTCCATCCCTCTAATCACCTTGATGTCCCTGCTCTGGACTCACTCCAGCAAGTCAATGTCCTTCGTGTGCTGGGGACCCCAGAGATGGGTACAGTGCTGCAGAATAGAGGGGCAGAGTCACTTCCCTCAACCTGCTGACCATTTTTTTGAAGCAACCCAGAACATGGTTGGCTTTCTAGGTTGCAGTATTCTGCAGTATTCTGGACTTTCAGTATTTCAATTGTCCTTTACTACTCATGTCTTAATAAAGAGAAGAACTGGTAAAGCTCAGCACTGGAAACTCTAGGCTGACATATGACTTCTGAAATATCTCCTCTGGAAGCTAATTCAGGCCCATGTGCTAAGAGAACCTATCTCAACATGGCTGCTTCCTCAAATTCAGTTACTGAGCCGAGGAACGTACTTGACAGTAGCAAAGCAGAAAAACAAAACAGAGCCTGACATCAGGCTTTGCATGCAACCCACATGCTGATAGCACTAGCATTGTTTCAGTGCAGAGGAATAAACCATTATCATCTTTCTCATCCTCAAAAGTATGTCACTTAGAGGACTGCCACACATGAGGAGCAGGTTTTCTTCTTCTGTCTGTGTACATGAATGTCTTTGGTTTTTATGTAAGACTTCCTGTTGCACAAAGCTCATGCAAAACTCAAGATCCTACATGGCATGGAGGGTGGTCCTACTTACAGAAAAAATGCACAGTTATACAGAACAGTCTCTAAATTCTCTGCCAGGTAATCCAAGTGTACTCATTCAGTATATAAAACCAGTTCCCACTGGGCATATAATCTATGCAGAGAACATCTGAAATTTCTACTGACTGCTGAGTTCAAGTATCTTGCAAAAACTGCCCTAAAAAACTTATGGTTATCAATGAGCAAATAAACAAAACAAATAATGCGTTTGGCAAAAAGCTTCTGTCCCTAATAAGGAAAAACCAAGTACATACATCCAGACTTGAGCTTATTTCATGAAGATAGATATCAGCAAAGGGAGCAGTGTTTTTCATGCTATTTTAATAGTAGATCAACATCTTAAAGAGAAATGGAATAGATCTTTTGTCACATGACTTTAGAAGTTTATACAGTTCCTACTGGTTCATTGCCAATTAATTAATTATTTGTGAGATTTTTAGCTCCTCCAAACTTCAAGTAGACTTTTAAATAGCAGTGAATGAATTCTAGAGGTCAGAAGGAAGCTTTAAAGTCATTCCTAACCAATAGCCCTAAAAGAAGACCAAAAAACTCCATTTCTTGACAGTAGCATTATTTCTGAAGTATAATGATAACACTGTAAATCAGTTTTCTCAACATTGTTCTTTGCTGCTTATTTTTCAACTTCAGATAAGTATGGTTCCTCCCAAAATCTGAAATAATTTATTTTTTAAATAAGCATACCGAGATGGTATATATCTTGGTATATATTTTTGTGAAATAAATTCTAAAAATTCACAGAGGAAATATGTTATTAGGTCATCTATTCCCTGCCAACGAAAGGATGTTCCTCATATTACATATTCTCTAGGAGTTTGTTGCAGACTTGACATCAAATGATTAGATTCATAGGGCCTCCAGCATTTACTTGAAGAATCTTAAGAATCTTTTCTATGAGTTTCCATTAATCCATCAATAAGGAACATTTCAAGAACATTTAAACCTTATTTAACAGCTTTTTAGTGTTAGTCTATTTCTTCCAGTGATAATCCAGGGCCATCAGGCAAGAGGGCAAAGATTCAACGAACTCTGATAGAACAGGAGTGAAAATGGAAATGTTGGGAACTCTGTTGTGTTGTAGGAAGAGAAGGTAAGGTGGTTCTTTGGAGGTGGTAAGGCAGCAAGGTCACTTCCTTCCCACACACACTTCTTGCACACACCTGTTCACACAGGTCCTGATGCCCAAGGTTTTTCCTCTAAACCAACACTATTTCACAATTTCAATAGGGACCATGGTGGAGTTGTACAAGAAAAGCTTGGATATCTTTAGGATCTACATGAAAACAAGGCAGCAAGCACTTTTCTGCTTTTCTTGTAGGGGCATGTGTCAGAAGAGACATTGAAAAATGTGGCTTCATATGCTGCAAAACAGACACAGTGTTCAGACACCCATAGACCTGCACTACTTTCTGTTGTCCCCTGTCTGGGTCCTACAAGCTGTGGCCCGCTCCATCTTTGGGGTAGAAATCATGTAGACTGGAAATAATAGTACCATCCTATTCTGCAAAACATTTCTACTCACTTGCCTTCACTTCTGTTAGGCTTTCTTTTCTCTTCCTTCTTTTTTTTCTCGATATTGCCTAATGTTGCGGTTGTTGATGCTGCTGTTCTGTTGAATCAGGAACCAACCACTTTTCTTGCTTTCTCTACCTTTTTTTGCCATTTCTGCACCACTCAGACTGTTGGCACAGCCTCCAAAACAACAACTCTGGGCTTTCCATTGGTGAATCTTGAAAATGCAGTACAAACACACTACAAAGAGAAAGAGAAGAGTTTGCCTATGGGTAATCTGCACTTTTCCTGAGTTAATTTAAGCTTATGGGAATTGGTTGACGTGTTTGAGTGACAGGATTTACTCTATACAAAATAGGAGTTGGTGTAGAGGAAGGATATCCTGTTTGGAGAGAAAGCTATGGAATGAGCCCTGCTGGCCATACATGTTTTAGGCCTTTCTACAAACAGAGAACTGCAATGCATCACTGATTTGATTTTTTGATTATGACTAGTGTTTTCTGTTGCTGGTGTGTTTGGTTTAGTGCTCCCTACTATTGTTATACACTGATTCATGATTTTCTTTAAATGTGAAGTTAAAGAGACTCTCTCCTGCTGTGTTCCTACTTGCTTTTGACTTTGGTTTGGTTTGGGCTTGGTTTGGTCTACGTGTTTTTTTGTGATTTGGGGGGGCGGTTGGAATTGGGTTTGGAGTTTTTTTCTGGTTGCACTCAAATATGTTTTACTTCTAAGTGAAGGCGGTATTATACTCCTCCCCTCTCCCCAAATTAAAAAGTGGCTCTTCTGAGTGTCACTCTCCTTGAGGAAGGTCTGCACAATCTGTTGAGGATTAGGGACACATTGTATGCAGGAAGAAAGTTGTCAGGGTTTAGATCAAAGTCGGGGTGGAGAGGGGGTGGAGGGTGGGCAGGGGAGTGGGTAGAAAAAGAAATCACCAAGCTTATCTCAGAGACTGCAAGGCATCCAGCCCCTTCTCTCTTAGGGTAACATGTATCTTTTCCCCATTATTTTCAAGGAGTTGAAATAACTATTTGAAACATAAGGAAAATCACTCCTCACATGAGGCTTCAAACAATACTGAGATTTAGGCACCCATCGTTCCAAGCTGAAGCCTTAGGAAAATATTGGACCCTTTTTTAACCTCTCAGACTGTCAGAAAATTCTTTGCATTTTCTGTTTCAGAAAACCCTACAAATAATGGACAGTTCCTTTCAGAAACTGACAGTAACACCCCATTCTTCCCAGGTTTTCAGAGCTCACAGTAGTGACTGGATAGATGAGGCCATCACGAGCCATCAGCACAGAACACTCTGCTATTTATTTAGACTCTGAAAAAGAGCCTTCTTGCTTATTTTCCTAAAATAATTAAAATGCATCACTTAAGTTCCGATTTGCTAAAAAAAAAAAAAAAGGCGTGGGAGCATAAATGTTTTGGCTCTGAGCTGACAGTAAATATATCTTCACATCATGTTTTTATTTTACCGTTTAAAATGCATCTATCCTTCCTAGCTCCTTCCCCTCCCCCATTAATTTCTGAAGTGTCTGAAAGAGCCCTGGAACTCACAGCATTCTCTCTCCCCTCTTTACGGCGAGATATCAGATGTATTACCTTCCCCTTCCCTGATGGCGGGATGGAAGAATCCGTTCAGCCGGTGTATATGGGTTCGCGATGGCACACTGGGCCAGCGCGGTCCGCGTCGTGCGGCCGCGGAGGCTCCGCTCAGCGGGAGTGAGCACCGCGGAGGGCGAACGCTGCGCCGGGGGCCCGTCCGCGCTGCCGGCGCGGAGCCTCCCCGTGGAGGGGCCGTCTCAGGCAGCGGAGCCCCCCGCCGCTGAGCCGGAATCGTGCTTACCCCGTCTGTGCGGGTGTCGGGCCCGTTTCGGGATTTTGGTGCTGATTTGTTGATGTATTTTTTAACCCGCAAAACAGGTCCTGGGGGCGTTACCCCAAATTCCTCCACTGCTTACTGGCTACACCAGGATAAGAGTTTCTCGTATTAAACTAGGGGAAAATATATGTACAGGTTAATTTCAATCCTCGTTCCCCTCGAAAGCTCAGAAATGTCTGATATTTTGCACATTGTGCAGAGAACCCAACTCAATATTAATTTAAGAAGAGTAACTCCAGAACTGCTGGTGATGTTCATTTGCAATTCCTACACACAGGCTATTATGTGCAGGGAACTAATCCTGCCTTCGCTTGAAAACAGAGCTTTCACTTAGCTCGCTGCGCTCCTCAGATTTCCTTTATAAAAGAGAGCCGTTGTTTTCCTGGGATTTTATAATTTTTAATAACATTGCATAGATATTTGATTGCTCCCAAGATGTGTGTAGAGTTTTCTCTCTCTCTTTTTTTTTTTTTTTTTCCTGGCTTTTTCTCCCCTGAGCCGTGGGGGTCCTGCCGTGCTCCCCCGCGTGCCGTGGGACGGGGAAGTTGTGAGCACTCCTGTTCCATTCCTTCTCCCTGTTACAGCTGTCGGGGATAAACACCAGTCCATAGGCACCGCATAATGGCCAACCCTTTTGCACCCTGGATGGGTGTCTGGTCATGGAGCACCGCCGAGGTTTAACTGCATCCATCTGCTGGCATTTGCTGAAAGGGTGAGGGATATGGGCTATACTACACACCAGGAAATTCGTCCCTGGGAGAGCTGGTAGTCCTTGTCCTCTTAGGCAGACACTAAGTAGGGAAAAATCAGGCAGGGTTTTCTTTGGTCGCTTAACTCAAAGTCCTGAAATCCTGAACCCGCTGACATGAAAAGCGAGCCTTTGCCTCTGCGACCACTTGCAAGCCAAGACGAAAGAAAACCCAGAAGTCGGTGCAACAGACCCGGCCCATCCAGTCACATTTTCCCACAGTACCAAGAGCACCTGAAGCTAGGGAGTGACCCAGCTGTCCAGGGCCAGGTCAGAACTCGTTAAGGCAGGGCCTGAATGGCTGGATGGTCGCTAGTAAGACGCGTTTAAAGCGTTTATTGGCATTATGGCAATACAGTGCACGGTCAAAAACATTGAAAGAAGTTACAGGTTCGTCACGCCAAGTTCGAGGAATAAGCCCCAGATCTGCACGAAGTCACCCAAGAAATGAAATGTTTGCCTTTTTAGCAGGTTTTAGTCCGTGTCGTCCTGTCTCTCCCACTGCGCACCCTCCTCCCCCATCCTATCTCCTGCCCCAGGGTAGATTTTTTTCCCTATGATTGTTTGGCGATTATCGAAGAGCCTGACTTAACCTCGGACACCTGCCCGGGAGATTTTATAAAGTACTGTCCTTCAGATCCCTGAGTCAGCCGGGATCCAGATTTCACGGCAGCATCTCAGAGCGCTGTGATGGCGCCTCTGCCTCTCGTCAGGGCTCGTTTGACAACGCAGCCTCTCCTTCTCCCGAGGACACGATGGACTCGTGTTAACACTCCAGACAGCCACTTCTCCGATCTCTCCCTCCCAATCCCCATTGCCCCACTCCCCGGGGTCCCCCCTCCCCCACCCTACCTTCACCACCCCATTTTTCTTTTTCAGTTCCAGAGAACAAAAACCGGTATTTGGGTTTGCCAACACACTGTCCTGTTCTGCTTTTGCATCAAGACTTCGCAGACCTCATTCATCACGGATCCTTCTCCCGGACAATTCCCGCTTTGGCTGTCAGGCTTTCCTCGTCACGTCACCTTCTTCCTCCGCAGATACCTAATCAGGGAGAGAGCACATCCCAGGCACAGCCACAGGCAGAAAAGTCCGCCCACCCCCACCTCTCTGTGGTCCCTGCGACCGCCCTTCAGGCCCCATGGCTTGGGTTTCCCAGGACTCAAGAAATACAGGAACAGAGAAAAGGGGCCCACCGCTGCAGGACCCGGTGCTAACACAGCTTCCCCGGGTCGCAAGTGACGAATTTCCCCAAGCATGGCACGACAGCACCAGGCATCTTTCTGATGGGGCTGTTCACATCAGTCCCCGCCAAAATATTTGCAGTGCTGGAGAAGGATGCTGCTGAGATAGATAATGGCATCTGAAGGAAGGTTAAGAAATGCTGAACGTCTGGTTAGCAGAGAGTGGAAAAAAGGAGACAACGAGGAGTGGTTTTTTAAGAGCTCTTAAAATAAAGCCCCACTAGATCACCATTTTCCTCAGAAGAAAGGTAAAGGTATGAGGACATCTATTAAATTCTTTTATTAGTGTTTCTAAAAGCAGGAAAGAAGGTACAATCTTTAAGACATGGCTTATGATTTAAGTGGTTAGCAGCTTTTCAATTATCGGCTACTGCAAGATGTACATGAAAACGTTACAAAAAAAAAAAACCAAAACCAAAACCAAAAACAAAAACCAAACAAAAAAAACCCACACAAAAAAAAACCCCAACAAACAAAAAACCAACAACACTCAACCCCAAGCAAACAAACAAAAAAGGAGATGCAGGGCCAAACTCCCGTGTTTAATAACTAGACTCAGCTCTGTGTGTCTGCGTGTGTTTGTATTTTCATTGTCAAAGAATAAGCGTCTATGTTCTTCACATGTTAGATTTCAGTTTCTTGTTCATTTCGACATTCCCTAACGACCCATCCCACAGAGGTGTCTAAAAGCACCTACAGATTATCTGCCATCTCTCTACTACTCTAATGTGACACACCTACCTACATTTTAGGGGCAAATAATTTGAGACAGATTTACAGTTCAACCCTCTCAGTAGACAGGAGGAGAGGTCTGTGTGGAATATAAATTCAATAATGTAATTCTTTCTCAAACAAATAATCTGTTCCCTTTCAAATATAATTAATGTTTTGATAGTCCATTTCTTGTGTGAGAGAGATACAAAAACAGAGACAACCTCTTGGATCTCTGTTTGTATATTTTCAACAGGAATTTACAGTACCTATCCTGTGAATGTGACAGATAGAGTGTTTTAAACATTTAGAATTTTATTTATTAGCAGAACTGCAGCAGGAAACTGATAGATCCTTACTATCCACCGTGCCCATTTAATGCACTTTTTTATTGCAAAGGAAATTACAGTTGCAGGAGGAGAGCATTAGTCTTTCACTGGGATGAGAAATGTTTCCTAGCTCCCAAGATGCAGAGACTCTGTCCTATTGTACTCTGTCTTTGTGCTTTATCTTTCATTCTCCTCTCTCTTTCCTCCGTGGGCCTGAGCTACGTCCCTTTTTCTCTCACGCAGGGGGTTAAGGAAAACACTGGGAATATTTCGGTTTTGACGATCTCCAGCGTTCAGACTGGTCCGGGAAACGATGTGTTTCAAGTCACATAGTCTGAACAAAGCCATGTTTGAAAATGTCCAGAACATTCGTCAGATGTTTGTTAAATACTGTTATATGATCGCAAGGGTCATTAGTTATAGATCTGCTACCAAATCCCACGGAGGTGAGTTATCTTTTTTTTTCCCCTCCTTCATTCTCTCCCTCTCATTTCTTCTCTCTCTCTTTCCTTTCTATCACGGAGGAAGGTTTACAGAGTGATTCTGCCACTCTTTGGGAACACAAAAATAGTTGATATTCATTCTCAATGTCTACATCTAAAGCACAACACAAAATTGTCTTGATTGGAAAAAAAAAAATTCAATGTTTTAATCCAAATGCTACAAACCCTGGAGATCGGCTTCAGACCAAAGCCATATGGACACTCCTATCCGGTTCATCAATGGTCGGATTCGAAGTCCACAACTATCAAAAGTAAATTTCACATTCGTATCACTGCATTAGGTCCCCATTGCAACTATACCCTGCTAATACATCTCGTATTAATTTTCCAGTATCATATTATTTTTGAAAAATCGAGTATTAATCAGAAGAATGGAGAAACTTTAGAAAACGTTTTACAGCTGCGGTTGCCTTGCCTCACCTCACTTTGCTCTAACGGGCATTTTCAAAGAAAGGGAGGACATCTGAAATGAATCTTCATAGAAAGAGGCAGACGTATAGTCGGTATGAAAGTCTTTAGCAACAATAAACATTAGGAATATGCGTCATTACTAACTTTAAAAAAATAATCAATGGACTTAAAAGAGTGGAGTTTGCATTTTCAAAATAGTGCAAGGCCCTCTAGCTGTACAGGAAACAGACCTAGCTATTCTGATATCAAGTTTTTAAAAATTAAAAAAAAAATCCTTCAAATTTTTTAATCTTTCTTCTGAATTTATGGTTTCTGGATAAATTATTACAGACCCACAGAGTGTTATCTTCCTACATAAGAGTAATATAACTTGGATTTGGAGTATATAATATTTCAACTCTTTTTAATTTTATCATTTATGTTTTCTGGATTTACCTTTACTAGAAACTCCTCAAATGTCTTGTAAATACCAGAACACTCTGACAAAGATAACCTTAGTTCAATACAAAGATACCAACCTCAGTCATTGAGATCCAATTAATTCGATGTTTGCCTCCAGTGATCTGTGGAAAAAAAAAACACACACACACAAGAACAAAAACAAAATCAAAATCAAAAACAAAAACAAAACAAACAAAACAAACAAAAAAAGAAAACCACAAAACCACAACCCCACACACACATACGGAGAGGAGGGCGATGAACTAACAAAATAGGAAAATATTTGCTGCATTGATCTGATATCTCGGGGAAAGTCAGAAAAAGTCAGATACACAGTTTCTAACTATTGTCTTTAAAAATAATAAAAATAACTTCCATACCTCTGGGACATGCAACTGGTCTTTTTTCGCCAGAGGCTAACATTAGGGATGATCGCACTTACGTTCAGAAAATATTGTTATTTTTCTTAATGGGGAAAATTGGACTCCCGCGACTTAGATCTGTGGTTTTTAGAACTGGGATGGAAATTGGACTGACACCACTTTGCACTTTAACAATCGGATTTCGTCAGGGTACAAGTTGTTTGTTTAACCCGACAGCTCCGTGCACCCCGTCGCACGCTTTTACACACTCATTAAAACGATTATTCACGACCTGTCGAGTGTTTTCTCGTTCATTCACAGGAAAGACTTAGCGCTCTAAGATTCAAGAGCATACGGTCAGCTATACCACTGGCCGAGGGGAAAGATTACTTATCTCTCTGATCATCTGATGCGATGCCGTCTTATCTCTACAGGTTGTAAAGCAGCAGTTCCTGGAGGTAAAAGAAGGGAGGGAAAAATCCTCCCCCCTCCCCGACAAAACTTGCCTCAAGCAAAAGACGAGGAAAAGAACGGAAGAAGGGCTCAGTACTTGCTCAGCACCGCGCGCGAGTCCTGTTCCCGCTTCCCACCCCGTGGCTCAGGCTCCCGCGAGCCGCTCCCCGGGCAAGCGGTGGGCAGGGCGGCGGGGGCTGCACCCCGTGGGGAACCGCGGTCGGCGTGGGCTGTGGGGAGGGGACCTTCCCTCCCTGCACCTGGCTGGCTCTCATGCCGTCCACCGCCAGTTTTCTCTGGTCCCGAGCTCGCTCCCTTCTGCCGAGCCGCCTCTGTCAGCGTTGTCGAAGCGGAGGGGGGGGAAATACTGATAAAGCAGAGCCCTCTCTGAAACGACTGCGAAAGAAAATGAGAGTGTCCGGTCGAAAAAAGTGTTAAAAAAAAAAAAAAAGTCAGCCTTCTGGGGTCCTTGGAGGGGATATGGCTGGGAACCAGGCCGTTTAGCAGAGTCTGGGACAATTCCTTTTGGATCGATTAAATCACTAAGCACAAAACCAACTCAAAATATCACCTGCTTTGAGCACTCTGATATTTGGATGCCAATCTCTCTGTTTTGTTTTGGTTGGTAGGTTTTTTCCGTTTAATATATTGATTCCTGGTTTCGATATTCAGATTACCTCCATCTATGGAGGTTACGTCTCATCTATGAGGAAACCCCAGGGCCCACTCTGTTGCTGGTAAGGTGTTTTACACGTACAGCGGAAGCCAAGGGCCCGGAAGGCGAAGCACACACCAAATCCTGTTCAGCCTCTGCGGATCCAGAAACCCATTTTTCATTTGGAAAATATCTAAACATAATGCCCCTTTATTTAAATGAACCGACCCCGAATGCAACAAGGGGTTTTAATCTGAAACGGTTTCCTAATTGCTCGAAAGGCAAGCACGTATAAGTAATTTGTTAAACTTATTGGATTGCAATAATCCACTATCAGGTTAGCTAAGAATGGATCTGTCAAGTGTGTTTCCCAGTCTAAGCTCTTTCTTTCAAACCAATCTGGTAAAATAATTAGCAGACAAAGAACCTGAAATATGTAAGAAAATACCTAAAGATCTGCATAAATAAACATACTAATCAATAGCAAGCTACTCAACACTTGTCTTATTGATGAAGAGACAATCGATTTTGCTGTTCCAACCTGCAATCAGAGATCTGTATTTAATTATTAGTACTTTTACCTTTACTGATTTAATAATAAAAATAGAGCTAATATGTCCTACCCTTCCACCTAAATGCAAATTATAGTGATGACATAACCAAAGTCAACTTATGCTTCCCAGCAAAACAAACAGCTTTGCTCAGACAGAATAAACAAGTAAGAAAGAAAAGGAGCATCCAGAGTGGCTTTTTCTGACTTATGCTAGAGGACACCTTCACAGTCAGAAATAGGACAAATATATACATGCATATACACACACGTATATATATATATATATATATACAGAGGAATAGATATAGTGGGGAAAGTTCATTGATAAAACAACAATACCGTTTTTATTTGAATAATTCTCATCTGTTTTCTCATGGACTACTATGAGTGCGGGTATACAAAATGCTAATAAAAATACCCTTGCCATTATGCACCACTCTAAGTGTGGTACAAAATCTAGACTGCATCTTAAATCCCAGAGATGCATTTGCCATCAGAAGTCCAGTTCTGAAATCTAAAAGGAGATTTGCTTACCACTAGTGTATTACAAAGTTACCTATGAGCCACAGCATTAAATATATAGATGATTATGTGATGTGCTTAACCATATCACCCCATAGACCCCTGCAATAATCTGTCCCAGCTTTGTTTCATTTGGGGTCTACTGAAAAGTCTAATTGGTGCGGTCATCCCCTTTTGGAAATAAACTGGTGTGGGGATGCAAGAGTGTTTGACTGTGCAAGGAGCATTAAAGGAGAAGAAACGCATCTTCTAGTATAGCATCACCAAGAGTTTTGCTTCAAAAGAATAATTTTGTAACCAGTTACCAGTATTTAATTTGCAAAACAATTGCAACCTTTTGGGGCATTCCATGCTTCACAATGAGGTTATGCTTATTTTTTTTTATGGGAATGAAACTTTTCTCTCTCTCTCTGTCTTTCTTTTAAACTGTTTTCCATGGCTGAGAAATAATTTCTCATTTTTTTACTCTATAGCCAGGCTTCAGCCAGACTTTTTGACAGATACCTGTCTCCTCTTGGGTATGATTAATTCAGCAAACTACCTAATATTAAATACTTGTGATCAGATAAATTCTGAGTAAAAGCAGAGCAGACAAGGTGGGAGTGTGGGGACGGGGGGAGACGAAGAGGGGTTCTCTTCCTTCCACTAGCCAACAGTACTGGGCTAACACTTAGCTTGGAGGGCCGCCAAGTTAATGGGGAGTTGGGCGAGGTCTTCCCCGAGGGCCAGTCGCAGCAAGCCCCGTTCCTCCTCCACGGCTAAGGGAGAGCTGCCTTGAGAACCCTGAAGGGGAAGGGCTCCTTTCACATGTTCCTACCTCCCTGTGGAAGATGCTCCTGAGAAATCATTCATAAAGCTCTCTGAATTTTCCACTCTGGGGGAAAGACGGGGGGAGATTTAAAAAAAAAAGAGAGAGAGAGACAAAAAAACCCCAAACCAATCAAAAACATCCCACAAACAAAAAGTGACCAAAAACCCCCAAGTGAGCTCAGGCTTCATCTTGCCTTTTTAGTTCGAAATTCAGGTTTCCTGGTCAGGCAGCTCCGGGTTTGGAGAGTTTTCACCTCTCGAGCTTAGGGTTAAGCAGTTCTTTGCAGCTAACTTTGCAGGGATGCTTTACTCACCTTAGGGTAGGGTAACAATAGCAGGCTTTTCTCAGACTCCCTCTCGTTTAGTCTTTCCTCTCAAATCACGGATAACCCCAAATACACTTGGAGGACTCCCTAGAGACAATTCTTTGAAATGGACTTTGCATTCATTTCCCGACTAAGAGCAGAAAAGCCGCTCGCTTTAAGTCCAATTCGTTAGCCTGATACTATATTCTGTTAAACGGTATTGAAGAGGGGGAGGAGGGGAGGTCGCTAGTCGTTTCTTTGGTTATTTATTTATTTTGGCAGTTTGATTTATTTCCTTTATTTTTGTTTTTCAAGGTTTTTTTTCTGGTTCGTTTTGTCTCAGTGGAGCGAGAGGAGTGTTTAGGGAGTCTGATTCTGGACGGAGCATCCCGGGTCAGTTCTTGGGAAGAGGACTTAAAACGCCTTTCGCTAGGGCAACCTCTGTCTCTTAGTGGCTACAAGAACACAAAGCTAAGTCTGCGTGGAGCAGGACACCTCACATTTTTCCTCCTTTCTGAAGGGAGGGAGGTGGCACGGACTCAAGCCCTCTGAGTTCAGACCCCCGCTGCCTGCAAACCACCGTTTTAAGGCCGGGCGGGGCTTGCGGGGCCTCGGAAGAGGCCGTGGGTGAACAGGGCTGTTTTCCGGGGCTCCAGGCCCTGTGCGGCGGGTCCCGCGGCCCGGCGGGGCCGCTCTCCCGCGGGGCAAGAGCGCCCCCAGCCCGCGGGACGCGCACCGTCGCCGCCGCTGCGCCAGGCCCCCGCCTCGCCCCGCGGACACGCGTGTCCGAGCACGGCGGCCGCGCCGGTGCGGGAGACCGGGAGCGTCTGGCAGAGCCGGTCGCTGGCGTTCCGGAGACACGCCAGTGTGGGTGCCGCTCCCTGCAGCGTGGGAAGCTCCACCCGTGCCCTGCGGGACCCACGGGACATCCCCGGGCAGGTTTGAACCGGGCACACAAAACGCCAGCGGATCTGACAGAAGTCACTGCCGGCGTGTGCTGTGCGTGTGCTAGCGCGCGTCCCCGGGCGCGGGTGCCGGTTCCTGCGATGCGGGGGAGACAGGCGCTCGGTACCGCTGCCCCCTGCGCTGGAGTGTCCCACGCACAGTGTCACGGAAAACTCAACTTGCTGTATATTAAAAAATTAATTATTTTCGTGAGGTCAAAAATGGCAAGGAGCAAATGGGTCAAAGTTATCGGCCGCGTGGGACACGTGCCATGGCTCTTCCCCTGCACCACGTCGGAACAGCAAAACAAGAACAAGTCGGTCCACGGAGGACCCGTCCCGGGTCCTGCCCACGCACCCGCACACCTGCCCCCACCCTCAAGGATGCGCACGCCGAGCACATCGGTCGTATCAGCCGTTTAAACTTCCGCCCCTATTCCGAGATTTCGGTTTGCGGCGCCTAAATCTCCACGCATACAGAAGGCAGTTACGGAATTTGGGAAGTGGGAAGACAAAGGGAGAGTGTCTGGAGCTCTCCCGTGAACATGAACGTTGCCTGCGATCGGTTGCAAGGGAGCAGTTTCTCCACCGGGGCACTCAGAGCAAAACTCAGCTCAGATTTAGATGTACGGCTCTTTATCGATCTCCTCGATCTCCCAAAATTTTTGGCATTTAGTCGCTTTCTTGGAAATTTAGGGATATTAGCCCTCTTTACACAATCCCGAAAGGTGGGAGAAGCCTGTAGCTTTTTCTCAAATGACAGGCTTAGATTTTTTAGAAATAATTCATTACGGAATCCGCCTGTACTCATCATAGTAAAATCGTTTTTCATATAGCAGAGATGGATCAAAGACCAAATTTCCGCCCGCCCTGAGTAGTGGCGGGGAATTTTGCCTAGCCCTGTAATATTTCTGGGCTGTGACAAAAAAAGGCAGAGAAGGCTTAGGGATCTGCTGAAACCGCACTCTCTCCCGTCCTGGTACCAGAGGACAAAAATCGCGTGTGTAGTTACTTGATTCCTGAGGGTAAAAGAGGAGTAAAATCCGCACTCACCCAGTGCCGACGGAGGACTCCTCTCCCCAGGTGCCAACGTGCGCCTTTCTTGCAGGTAGAGGCAGTTTCTCCTGGAATCTTAAAAAGGCAAACACAACATTGTACCCGTGTGACTTTCTCTGACATTAGAGGCAAAGAAGCAAACAAAGAGCACGTTAATGAAACAAGCTAAAGTATCTACCGGTTATCCATAACAACTGCTAAACCGGCGAAGAAACTTCTAACTTACCGATGGAAACGAAAGAGCCAGAGGGGGAGGGAGGAGGCCGGGGGAGGAAACACTTTGAGGAAGAGACCAAAACCAAAACAATAAAAAGAGGGAAAAACCACAACAACAGCAACAAAAAAAAAAAAAAAAAAAAAAAAAAAGAAAAAAAAAAAAAGAGAGAAAATCCTGACAGTAGGCACACTCAGTTTTGGTGTAACTGGTGCTTTGAAACTGTGCTTCGGTTGCACGGGCGATCTGCTTATCGTGGGGCACAGGGAAACAGTACATTTAGACAGAAGTCTGTCATCTCTATTCATTCGTATCACATGGGTCTGCCTGTGGGGAGAAGAGGTAGGTAAGGTTTTCTTGAAGTGCACCTACCCTTCTGGCGGGAAGGCTTGCTGGGATTGCTGGGCAGGTTTCTTCTGGAGGGTCCCATCTCTCTGGAGTAGCTGCAGTGGAGTTGAGGGCAGGTTCTCCGGTGAGGTAGGAATGTGCAGGAACTCCGCCCTCTGGGCACAGTCACACAAACCCAGCAAAACATACAGCCAGCCCTAAAACCTCCATTGATCTTCACCTTCACCTCTTCTAACCCAGTTCTCCACCACTTTTTGACCCATTTACCCAGACACCTTCACCATTGGGAGGGAAGGGGGGGTATTCAAAACAAGAACATTTCACTGCGTAGAACTGCGGAGGAACTACTACAGACTCTAGTGCAGTGGATAGACACCTCTGCAGGGTTGTGTGTGTCTATATGTATATATACATATTTATTGCCAACCGCTGAATTTTTATTCTTATAATACATATGCACATATACTTTCTCGGGCGGGTGTGTTATTCGCGATCACACAATTAAGTGCAACAGTGGTGATTATCTACAGGCAGATTGTTTGTTTGTTTGTTTGTTTCCTAGTCTAAGGGAAAATATGAACAATTAAAGAATATAGTCACTAATAAAACAACGAGTCTCGATCAATGTTCTTCCTTAAGCAAAAATCTGATGTGGTTCAGTCAAAATGTAACTGGAGTTCAGTGGGAGTTTTGCTTGAGTGAATAGTGAATACATCGTGATTGAGACCTCATATTAACACAAGTGCTGAGGGGGTGTGTACCTGAATCATGATTTCTGACATAAATCTTAATAATCAACAGAAGAAGTTATAAAGAGCAAAATGACGTTCCTGTTAAACTAATTTTTTTCAAGTACCGGATTAAAAAAAATATCACTCCCCCAAACATTAGTTTTGTGCCATTTAAGGCAAATTATATTTTTGTTAACTTTCTTTTAAACCCTTTCATAAGAATACGTTCCACATAACGGATGCTATTTTACCATAACAAAAGAAAAATATCTAAAATATGGCAAAAATTGTTAGGCCAAATATCACGTTGAGAATTCGAGTTACTGTTTATTATGCCTCAAACATATTTGCGAAGGCAATCTTAAAACCGTAATTGGATGTTTCTTGATGAGCAGATTTCTTCTCCTACGATCTATGTGAGCAAAGTTAATCACCTCAAACATTAACTAGGAATATAACAATAGTTCTTTAATTCTATAAAGACCGCCCGTCCTCCATAAACACTCTAAATTAGGAAAAGCCAAGAAAACGACGCTAGGACACCTCATCATTCTAGAAATGTGCATATTAAAAAAAAAAAAACATCCGAAATCTTGAGGATTTGGCATATAAACCGCTGCGGAAAAAAAGTATCAGATAACAGAAATACTGTATACCAAAAAACCTAACCAACCAAAAAACCAATTAAAAAAAAAAAACCACAAAAATAAAAAACCCACACACACAAAAAAAACAAAACCCAAACCCCCACAAACAAACAATCCACCCAACAAACAAACAAACGAAACCACACCAAAAAGCCCCCACCACCTCACATTCAGTACCGAACTAGCCTGTGCAAAGATTAACCTAGGAGACATCCTCAGCGAACAAAAGAATTTATCTGGCTGGAGAGCAGGCAGAGGTAAAGACATATTTGGGGCCTTAGTGGTCCCTCTACCATTCATGACAACTGTAGCGGTTTATTGGTCTTATTTTGGTTTGGTTTTGGTTTTATTTTTTTTTCCTTTACAAAAATAATCTCTTTGCTGGCAATATATTTATGGAAACGTGAATAAATTACCAGCTCAGCAACCACCCCTGTGCCCCACGTAAGAGAAAGAGGGGAAAGTCTGTGGCACTTAAACTTGCTCAGACAGTACTTTGCTACACAGAGCCTAAAGGAGAGCGCTGGGACCGAGTGCTTGCTTAAACTAAGTCTGAAGAGACAATATCAGGGCTACCCTTCTGAGGAATTATTATGCATTACGCTTTCCTAATTAATGCATATTAGCCAGCCTCAAACTCTGACATGGCGGGATTGTGCTTTCCTCCAACCTGACTGTCTTTTCCTCCTTTCAGTACAGTGAAAGCAGACTTTTTTTTTTTTTTTTTTTGACATTCCAAACTAACTAATACTTTACGTATGTGCAATAGGATTTCCTATAGTATACAACATTTACAAGTGGTAAATAATAAATAATTTCCTTTGTCATCTGCACCTGATGACCCTTTTTTAATTTGCACAAGTACACAGAATTGGGTCTCCAGCCGTCAAGAGTTTAAATCACACCTATTGCATTTTATTATTTCAAATAGGTTTGTTGCAAAGGAGTTTTGGGTTTTAGTGGTTTTGCATTCCTCATTTTAATACAATAGAGTGAAGAATATGGGGGAGAGTAGGAGTTTCCAAGTGGTGGTATCATCTCTTCATTCCCCAACAAAGCAATCGTTTCCTCATAGTGATGATTAATTTTGAATTGCAGGACTGAGAGTGAAAGCCAAGAATATCAGAGATTTCTCTCCTTCTCCCCTACATAGTGCAGAGCTGGGTGTCCCATCTCTCATCCGTAACCTTTCGGTCCTTTCTTTCTTGCAGATCTGCTTGCATCTGTTTATATATTACTTATTTTTGGGAGATTTTCCCTTCCTCCTCTTATTCTTTCAGCTTGACAAATATTCTGTTTGTAAGAATTCAGATTTGCTATTGCTTCTTTATTCGCCTCCCGGCACTTTTTTTCTCCTTTTCTTCCTCTCTTCTGTCTTTCCAAGATAAGCTCTTTAAAGTGCTTGCGATAACATCTCCGACCCAGAGATTATTTTTCATTGGGCCTATTGTGAGCAGTCACCGACTTATTGCACTGCTGCAGAGCCCAGTCTAGGCTACAAACGTAACAAATGAACAACTTGTCCTCTGCGGTCTCACCGCGGGATCCAATTAGTTCCTAAACCTTTTGCACAAGTTTTTTAATTATTTTCAAGAGTTGTGGCTTTTATAGGCTTCCCTAAACTCTTCAAGAAACCAATTCACTTTAGGATTAAATGTTTCTTAAAATTACTAGCAGTGTTGCTCCCTTAAAACTAATGGATTGATTCTCCAGGCAACGCAGCATTCTTATGGACGCTGGCGTGGGTTACTGGGCTTCAGTAGGAACTGAGAAAAAAAGAGCTCTGTTTCAAAACTTTGCATTTAAGTGCATCCATAAAGGTTTGATTTGTTTCCCTTTTTTTCCCTATAACGTTTAAACATCGGTATGCAAGGCAGGGTGTCACGTGACTCCCGGCCCCTGCCTCCTTGCCATGGACTGCGACTTCACCTCAGCCTGCTCGGCTCCTGCCCCCTCCGCCTGGCCGCAGGGACAGAGGAGAGAGCTGTCTGCCCAAAAGAACACCGCTACTTTTGCAATAACTAAAGCCAAAGTGTTTGCAGCATCAAAAGTATATAAATACATATAACCTAGATACTTCAGGAACAGTGCTCCTTTAGGATAAGGATTATATTTTATACACATACATATCACAGCTTGCTAAATTTCATCAAACGATCATATGATAGCTAATATATGTATGTATATACACGCACATACACATCCTTCGTTAATATATCTCGAGTCATCGTAGAGACAGAATTTATTTCTTTCAGGATAATAAGTCTTTGAATGCATTTCAGAGATTGCAGGAAGAACATGTAGCTATATAATAATGCACTTTGGCTTTTTCCCAATGTGTACTTATACACTCAAATAGTATACGAATGTATGTATACATACATATGCGATTTTAAGCATCTTCAGCGTAAGGCAGTTTCTGAGCAAGACACCCTATCTTGTACTAACAATTTTTAAACAGACTTGATAAGAGTTCTCCCCAAAATGGACATCACAATTACTGGCCATGATGTTTAATTAAATACTCTGATCTTTTACATTTGAAAATACTGTAGTTAAAGACAATGGCAGAGAAGGCGGGTGGGGGGGAGGGAAAAGAACATGTGAAAAATGGTGGACTGTGTAATAAGCAGAGCTCTGATCTCTCTGTAACTTTCAAGCCTCTGCCACATTAGGGTTAATAAAAGAGACAAAAAACTATCACGTATATATGAATTTAGCCTATTTTTTTATTTCTGTGTGTTCATAGTAAACATTTTTGTAAGTGACAAACACGGGCATATGACCACAGTATCACAATCAAGAAATTTTAAGACGACATTAACAATCACTCAAATTTATGCGGCTTTTGCGCAACACAGGTTACATATTTGCAAGGTTTACCTATAAGTACAATAGGTATTAACATTTCACTACATTTAGAAAAAAAAATAAAGGTGACCTGTTAGTGACCACATACATCAAAATATACACAACACAAACTGAAGGCAATCATTAATTTCGTCCCCTTCTGATTCATTTGAACGGGCAGTGCTGCAAACTGAAATAATGTTGCTGTTTTTTTAAATTACTCCGTATACTGAGTGCATTTTCTAAAACCCAATCTTTGGTCTAAAAGTAAACAAAAAAAACCAACCAACCAACCAAAAAAAAAAAAAAATAAAAAAAGGAATAGAACCCAAAAAAAGCAGTTCAGTAAAGAAAATAATAAAATAATAAATGGCCAAAAGTAGTTCTTGGGCATCTTTCAGTATTAATTCTGCGTAAATACAAATTACATTTTAAGGATTTTTTTATAGTTTTAATAAATTTAGTTTGGTTTTGGTTTCTTTTTTTTTCTTTCAAGGTCTGCACCCACCGACATATCCATGATAACTTATAATACTGCAAACATGGAGAATCGGGCGGCTTTTAGTGATAGACTTATCATATTTGAATAAAAAAATTGCAAAAGCAGTCACTATTTAGATACACATTCTACTATAATTTTGTCTTCCAAACTTCGTAGACTACAATGCAATCTCCCCACATTGCACCTTGCTGACACTCCTCACCTTGGTGGAATAATAAACAACCCTAAAGACTGAACAAACGTACAGAAAAATGGGGGACTTAATAAAAAATACCTGGACTTTTTTGTTTTGCTTTTTCTTTTTCCTTTTAATTATCATTTACAATGCAAATGTGTGTAAAATGTTCACTTACAGTCTGATCCCATGGATGTTAATGTATTAAAGGGTTTGAAGAAGACCCCTGATTTTGATGTGTGAAATAATCAGAAAGTCCTCCGGAAAGTCCCGTTGTAAAACTTGGCAAAGAAGGTCTTAAGGACTCACAGGGGAGAGTGGAGGGCGCCTGTGGCGACGTGGAGGAGGAGGCTGCCCTGGCCGTCATTGAAGTGCTGCTTTGAGAAGTCATTGAAGGGTGAGGAACATGGGGGAAAAAGTAACTCGTCTGTCCTGCTAGGAGATTTACAGAGCAGGGGTTTAGGGAATAGGTGCCGGAGCAGGGAACTGACAAGCCACACGGCACTGAGGCGGCCAGAGCTGCTGCTGTGAGGTGATGAGTGGCATAAGGTATCTCTCCATTCACTAGTCTATCAACACTTAACCCATTAGACGTGGAAAAGGAGTGGTTGTTTCCCAAGGAGTTTTGAGTCAACACTGAGCTGTAGGGCATGGGGTGGCTGGGATAGGCGGACGTGGTCCCATTGTAACTCAAAGTGCTGCTGGCCCGGGGGTGGTGCAGGGAGAGGAAGGGGGACATAGGCCAGTACAAGGATCCTGCCCTATCCATGAATGTCAGTCCAGTGGAGGTGAGCCGGGCGCCCCTCTTGAAGGCCAGCTTGGCCCGAGAGGTGGTGGAGCGACGGCGAAGCTTGCCAGTGGTACCACCAATGAAGACGTCGTCGCTGGAGGGGTCCAGCATCCAGTAGTTCCCTTTCCCCGGGTCGTCGTAGTGGCGGGGCACCTTGACGAAGCACTTATTGAGGGAGAGGTTGTGGCGAATGGAGTTCTGCCAGCCCTGCTTGTTCTCCCGGTAGTAGGGGAAGTTCTTCATGATGAACTCGTAGATGCCATTGAGTGTGAGGCGCTTCTCGGGGCTCTGCCGGATGGCCATCATGATAAGCGCATTGTAGCTGAACGGCGGCTTCTCGTACTTGCCGTTCTTCTTCTCCCCCTCCTTCCCGCTCTCCCCGTCCTTGGCCCCCTCCGCTGCCCCCTTCTTCTCGTCCACCGCCTTCTCCTTCTCCTCCAGCTCCGCCGCCGCCGCCGCGCCCGCCTCGCCTTTGCCCGCCAGCATGTCCGCCTTGGCCACCTCCAGGGCGCCGGAGGCGGTGGCGGCGGGGGGCGGCAGAAGGTGCTGCCCCTTCTCCTCGTCCTCCTCCTCTGCTGCGGCCGCTCGCTGGGGCTGCTGCGGCGGCGGGTGGTGATGGTGGTGATGGTGGTGGTGATGGTGATGGGGGTGGTGGCTGTTGTGGTGGCTGTGGCTGCTGTGGTTGTTGTCGCTCTGGACGGCTTCGGGTACCAGGCTGTTTATGCTAAAGGAGGATTTCGGCAGCATTTTCACTTCCTTCCTATCTCCCATGTCCAACATCACACACTGGTCTGAGGGGGAAAGTTGCGGCGGCCGAGGGAGCTGCGCGCGGGGCGGTGGCGGAGGTGGCGGCCGGAGCGGCGGCGGTGGCCGAGGCGGAGGCGGCGGCACCACCGGCAGCGGCAGCACAGTTGGACCGCAGTCTCAAGCACTGGCAAGTCATGTAGCACAGACAGGAACCGCCGGGGAGGGGAAAAAAATAATAGTCATAATAATCACCGATCAGAAAAAAATCAAGCCGAGTCGGAGCGGAGCAAGAAAAAAAATTTAAAAAAAGGGGGAAAAACCCTCTGAAACCCAAAAAAAAAAAAAAAAAAAAAAAAAAAAAAAAGGCAACAACACACAAACACACACACACACACCTCCCCCCCAAAAAAAATCTACTTCATGGTGCCCGGTTCCCCCGGCACCGCAGCGCAGGGGGAGGCAGGAAGGCGCAGCAGCCGCGGCGGGCCGGCGCGGAGCGAGGCAGACGGGCGCTCCAGCCCGCCCCGGCCGCAATTAATTTCAGAGCTGCCGGCACGCACCGGGGCTGTAAAACATTTTTTGGTTTAACCTTTCCCACCGGCCACCCAATCAGGGCCGGCGGCGTGCGCGCGCGTCTGCCCGCCCGCCGGCCAACGGCGGCGCGCGCCCGCCCGCCCCGCCCCGCGCCGCCCCGCCCCCGCCGGCGACAGGGCTCCCGCCGCGCAGGGATACCGGCGCAGGGGCGCATCACCGCGCCCGTGCGCGCCCCCCCCCTCCGCCGCCCCCCCCCGCTGCCGGCACGGGCACAAATGCCCGCAGGCCGGACATCCCGCGGCACGGGTCCGGCCCGGCCGCTCGTGTCCCTAGATCCTCCGGCACACCAAAGTTGCCCCCTCCTCTAGCGTCGAAGGAGGCGGGGTGGGAGGCCGGGCGGGTGAGGCGGCCGCCGCACAGCGGTGGCGGCGGAGGCACTACTTTGCGGATCTAGCCGAAGTCGCTCGGCGAGTTTATTTTCCCAGGCCCGGTTATTTCTGTTTGTTGTTTTACCGAGGGAGAAAACAAAACCATCGTCCGGAGAGGACGCGGGCGGCGGGGTGGGCCCGGGGTCCGGGTGCTGGACGCCGCTGTCCGCGGCCTGCCAGGGAAGACGGGTCTGCTCCGGCCCGCCCGGCCCGTGCCCGCCGCGCTCCTCACTGTGAGTTGGAGGGCTCGGGAACGATCGGGCCCTCTCCTCCCCTGCGCTCTCCCTCGTGTCACGGCGGCCGCAGCCGGGTCCGCGCTCCCCGCTCAGCCCCGCAGCGCTTCGCCCGCGCGGTCTCTGGAGCCGCGCGGGGCCGTCGGGCTCGGTCCGTCCGCTCCTTCTCGCGGCTCCAGCCGGGGCCGCGCAGGCCGCGCTCCAGGCGTACCCAATAAATACTGACACTGGTGACCCGTGAAATACATTGCGGGCCCTGCCCGCCCGGCCCGGCCCGGCCTGGCCCGCGTGGTCTGGGTTCCGAGGGGTTCAGCCTTGCTGGCGGATGGGAGAGGGCGGGCGGCAGCTGACCGGGTGCTCACGGAGCAGGCGAAAGGGTCTGGCACGGCCGCTTTCCACCAGTACACGCGGTGGTAGAGACTCGGGCTTACCACCACGGTTTGTCGGGACCAAGTTGTTGGGTATTAATCGTCCACGGCACATCATTTCCTGCTGTCAGCACGGAAACAAAAATATCAACCGAGAAACAAAGCGAAATACATCGCACAGCTTCTTACTGGGAAAGTAGAGGGGGCAATGTAATGGACAGAGAGCTTGCTGATCTCATTCAGACCGAAGCTGTAGACAGACGTAGCGCCGCGTTAAAGCTACTTAGCGTTTGTGCCGGAGGAAAAGATGCTCCGTAGAAACAATACGTGCAGCTCAACCGCAGCTAAAACAATTTATCCCGAGGAAATTCAGGTTAGAGCTCAGTGCAGAGCTACGTGGTTGTGTGTAGATGTGCGTTTTATATATGTATTTGTGTATGTGTGTGTGTGAGGGAGGGAGAGCGAGTGTGAGAGAGTAAATAACGAGAACAAGTACAATGGACCGGTAATAAACAATTGCAATTGAGAATGGCATGAACTTTGTGGATTGGATTAACCTCAAATGACCCTACTACAATTGTATTTATTTAATCAATTTCATAACAGGTTGCTACTGACACACACACACAAAAAGATAACGATCAACAACCACTCTTTTTTTAAAAAATATAAGTTTGTTAGGTTTTTAAATCATGTCAATTTGTAATTATTTCGTGTCTCAACACTGAAGTCAATGCATGGGATTTCTTGAAGAAGAATGCGATGTGGAGGACATTAGATGACTCTGCCATGGCAAGGGGTAAGGGGAAAGGTAAGCTTCCTGCATATTATTATGATTATGATGATCATTAACTAATATGTGTCATTATGGTGCACTAGGATCCCATTAGGGTGGCTGGGCCCAGTGCGTTTTCCTACTCGGTCTAGCATGTAATGATTCCATGTAACCAGATTCTTGAGAAAGGACAGGTTACGTAAACATTTACTGATGTGGAGTAACTATACTATTTGTACTCTGATATGCAGGAAGGAAAGTGTTGATTAACACAGAAGAAAAAAAAAAGCGAAATTAGCTGATTGCATGCTCATAAGTGCAAGCTGTCATTGAACTGCTTTTAAAATAGACACAGCTGGGTGTTTGTGTTGAAAAATTTCTTGTGTTTTTGCTAATACTGAAATAAGCATGATTTTGTATACCAAACATTTTCAGATCATTAAAATTTGTAATCTGTGCTGGTTTTAAACACAAAGAAAAGAAACAGATTCATTTCGCTGTAAAATTTGCTGATATTATACTAACTCAATCAGGTCTGTACAAATGGTGCAGTATGCCTTATCAAATCTCTTTGATCCATTTAATACACAAAGTGCCAAACGTGTGTATTGTTTGTTAACATTGAACATTTTATTCAAATCCCAGCTCTGTAGCAAACTGGAGGAGTTCTTGTTTAATGTAACACTGACATTGCTTGTTGAAATTTTAATGCCTTGAGGTGTTTCTTAGGTCAAAGCTGAGTTACTTTGCGTTGTGATCAGGGATGAAAACGTAACAGGAAAGAAAATAGAACTTTTATCTTTTTGCGTTTTTAAGCAAAAGGCTAAAACACAAAGAAGCACACTTTAAAAACATCTGATGATCTAGATCCAACATTCGGTCATTTGTCACGGGTGCAGAATAAAGGTCTGTGCACAAACTTAAGATTTATATTTTTTTTAATACCATGGATATACAGTTCTACCAAAAAAGGAAATGTTTTGTCCAATATGTAGTACATATCTTTCTAGGTCCATGAAGATTAATTCACTGTTTACAGGACAGAAAAGGATATGTAAGAGAAACCACGTCAATTATTATTCCTGCTGGACTTTAACTTTTGAGTTTTTTTGTGTGGGTTTTGTGTGTGTGTTGCGTGTGGTGGTGGTGGTGGTGGTTTGGTTGGTTGGTTGGTTTTTTGTTTTTTGGGTTTTTTTCCCTTCGGCAGAAAATTCACCATTTACAAAACTGGAGATATTTACTTTGGAAATACGGGAGTCTTGCTCTAACGCCAGGTCCTCCCGGAGCTCTGCTCTGACCACGACTCCCTTTCACTTTCGTGGTACCTTTATGCGTCGGGGTACTGCAGTGAGCGGCAGGTTTGACCCCTCAGGTCTGGCTAAACTCTAACTCTCTTAAGATAAGTCCGTCATGGCAGCATTTTCGAACCGGGAAGGTTTTGCGGGATGTCTGGAGAAGAAGCTTGAGCTTGGAACGGAGTCACGCGGCCCCAGCCGTGCGAAACACGGTTGGTTGTGCAGAGGGGAGCCGGCTCACTGCAGGGTGTGGATGCTCCCTCACCTGTGCGCTCGCCGGCGCTGCGGATCCGCCGAACCGAGCGGCGGGGATGGGCTGAGAGTATCCAACTCCGGGGTCAGGATGGGGGTGAATAGTTGAGCTAAAACGTCCTGGCTGAAGTGCCATTCAACAGCGATCTCCGTACAGCTCTTGGGTATAACTCGGAGGGATAGTGTTTCGACCGCACTTTTTTTTTTTTTTTTTTTTAAATTCTTATTTTATTTTTAAATTAAAGGCCAAAGGAAAAACAGATCCTCTCAATTGTACACTCAATTGATACAGCGTACTGCCTTTGCACGTCCCCCTTTCCCCCCGCACCTCAGCTCCAGCGTTCAATCCCCCTTCACATGGGTATAGTGACTCTGTACTCTCGGGCTCTTTCAAGGGGTTAAGCTGCTAAAATGTACTGACAGCTTAAGAAATGAATGAGGTTTTTTTTCAGCCATGAAGAAAGGGTATTTAATAACCACGCTTCGATGGCATTATGCTTCTAGGAAACGAGTTGGGACACTTTGGTTTAACAATCAGTAATATCACATTCCTGACAGTAAATGCCTCGATGTACGCATATATAATTCTATTCCCACTTGACTATAAGCTTGCCTTATTTATTCCAGGTTACCTGGGCAATTAAGGTAAGGGCTGCTCAGCAGACACTGATACCCTGCTGCTAAGGCATGGCGAATGGGGATGGAGCAGCACGCTAACAAAGAGAAAGAGGTAGTCAAACATTTTGAAGAGGGGTGAATGGGACTGAAGGTGGATGGATGGATGAATGGAGGCAAAGAGGGAGAGGAAGAAACATTCAATGGTCCACATTTCTATCTGCATTTGTAGATTTAAGTTTAGGTGTCCGCCTCTAGCCAACTTCCAGTTAATCCTCAACAGTTTCTAGTGATTAGAAGTTAGTCTATTTAGCATGCTGTATCCTTCTTCCATGGGTTTTAGTTACAAGTTACACGATTAGGATTGCGAGAACAGTAGTGAACTAAACTTCCCAGTAAGAGGTCTTCACACCAGGGAAGTGTTACTTTGCTGCAGCAGCCCTGCCTCGTCAGTCATTAGGAAGCTGCAGGTTGTCAGAGGCTTCTTTTGCGCGCACACAAGCGCAGACACACACACACACACACACACACACACACAAAACCACAGCACTAAAACTAAATTAAGAAGCCGATGATTAAGACAACCGTCTACGAGGCCTGTCATTTCAGCATCCTTCCATCATAACATTGTGGCACTAAGAAATTTGCTTGAAAACCCTGGAAAAAATTGTCTATGGGAGAGCCTCATGTTTGAGGCTGTTAATATCAAATATAGACTGGGAACTGCCTCGGATGCAAGATAGTATTCCACAGGGAAAAGGAGCACTGCAGAGACCTTGGAGCTATCCACACACTCCCGAAATTCTGGTAAGCATCTCTACTTCTTATTGCAGCAGGTACGCTCTGTGTGACTGGAACTGGACCAGGTTTGAAATCCGCAGCTATGTACCTTTTGGGGACTTCGGGGAACTCACCCTAAAGTTAGGGGGTGAGTAAGAGTTATTGGCACTCGGTGCCTCTTTAAGGAGAGCAGCTCATATTGTGCCGAAGACCTTCCAAGCATCCTTTAAATACAAACATTTAAAGTTCCCCTCCCATGCATCCTCATCCCTGTTGTTTTCGGTCTAGTGGTGTTGTGTCTCTCCCCGTTCCCCTCCCCCCCTTTAAGCTCTCTAGTCTTCCCTCCCCCTACCCTATTCAGAACTAATTGCTCAGTTACTTAAATGTTTCAAGAAGAGCTAAATTTCTCCATCCGATGATCTTTTGAGAAGCTGCGCTGTACCATAAAGAACAGCCAGCGGGGTACTGTATACCTTAGAGGAGCCAGCGCAACTAGGGAAGAGGTAGCGTTAAAACAATGACATTAACAAACTAAGTGCACAGAGTTTTGATTCTGATGAACTTTAGGGAGTTTCTTGGGCGGGCAGACATTGAACGGAGAACGTGGAAAGGGGAAACAATGGTTGTAGGGTCCAGAAAGCTTTGTTAATGTCGTAAGCGTAAAACAAGACAGAATAGTGACAGAAAGAGATCCGAGTAAACATTGGAGTATACATTTCCCACGGCGGCTACGCTGGGTAGAGAGGGCTGAATTAAATCGCCTTAATTAAAAACTGAAGATTTTATTTATTTAGTCCTGTAGATGTAGAATGTCATCGACAGAAAGTCTATGTAGGGAGTGAAAAGCATCCACTACATTTATCGTGTTCAGCTGCTATTGCCAAAATTTTTCAGAACAGAATATTTTTATACTCACTGCCAACTTTAAGATGTGCAGTTTGTTAGATCCTAAATGTCGCTTTTATTTTATATGCCAGTGTGCAAAAGAGAGCCGTCACACCTGCCTAGGCAATAGATGACCCCGTGTAATGAAAGTTCCCCCTAATTTAGGACTCAAACAAAAATTAAAATATCCATTAAGAATTATCCACAGAGTTATGCAGAAGATGATAATAAAATGCAAGGAAGAAATGGGCAAGTCAAAAACCTTATTCTCTTATCGAGGTTTAAATACATAATTTTATTTTCTGACGTGTTTACTGTTAAAACATTCTAGGCCAGTGTTTTTATCGGCGTTATGATATTGAATTAAAGAACAGCGAAATAAAATACGAGGGAAAAGAAAGACAGGAAGGAAAAAACCGATAAGTAGTGCTGGAAGAAGACTTCTAGCTACTTTTTGACTCCTAAGAAAACTGTTACTGGAATATTTTCATGGTGTGGTTCTAAAGCTCTTTAACCTCTTATAGAGGTAATCTTTGGCAAATGACAGATGTATCTGGTTTTGCAGTTTTTCGGTGACTCGAAAGAAAAGACGCCCTCTCCCCCGCCCACTCGGCTTCCACCCCTTCCCCAGCAAAAGGGTAGATACGGTCGCTCTTTCTCCCAACTCTGTTTCCACCCCAGCCCTTAGCAAAAGGCATCTGGGCGCGGGGGGGCGCCGGTGCCCGAGGATGCCGATCCATCCGTCCGTCCCTCCTCCCTACCTGGCCGTGTCGCCCCCGTCGCTGCCCGCTCGGTGCCACTCCGTCCCATCGTCGCCCTCTCCCCGCACCACATCTCCACCGCACCCCTCGGGTCGGCGGGGTCTTGGACTCGGCCAGATCACCTACGGATCCAATTTTTAGGGCCTACAAAAGCACACCATCCTCCCCTATCCTCCTATTCTACCTCCCCCCACCCCCGCCCAGCCCCGCCCCGGGGTCCCCTTGTAAGCATAGCAGAATGACCGGTGTAACACGAAAGCCATAAACAACTGCACACCCTTCTAGAAGAAAGCGTTCGGCAGTCTCAAACTAAAGGCGGTGTTGGCTTTCCCCTTGCGGGGCTCAGGCGTGAGGACGTGCCGGAGCGAAGTGTTGGTTCTCACTCGCGGCGGAACCCGCGCTTGGCGGGTATCGGGGCTTGGCGGGCCTGGCTCTAGCGCCAAAGAGGTTGCCCGCGAAGCAGACCCTGTTCTCCTGGCGCAAGTAGGGCTCGCAGGAGCTGCCTCTTTATGTAGGTTGTTCTCAACACTTTTTATAACGGTCAGGGTGGTCTCCATGTTTTCTTTCTTTCGTTCATTCTTTCTTTCTTTAGTGGAGCGAGGGAGGAGTGATGGCAAGGACCTTGTTGGATGATTATAACCGCAACCACTTACAAATAAGTTTCTTGGGGAAGGGCTGATATCGTACCCTTGATATCAGTGGGTGTGTCCATGTATTATTTTAATATGATATGCCTTTTATACAGAGCTTGTTTTCCTCCTCCTTCCCTTCCCAACCGCTCCCCCTTCCCTCTCTCCACCCCCCTCTTCTCTCCCCTCCCCTGCTTTGTTTCTGGAATTTGTTTCGCTTTTAAAGCACCAGCACAAACAAACAAACACACAAAAATGACTGGCAACAAGTTAAACCCCACTTGGGCCCCTCCCATCGAGCACGGACCGTGCCTTGCTAAAGCCTGGAGTTCGTAGTTTTGTCTCGACAATAATTTGATCAAGAAAGAGAAGTGGCTGTAGACAGACTCTCCTGGGAGAGGAAAAACATAGAAAGAGTTCTCCCGGGATGCATCTCCTTTGTGTGTTTCCTTCTCTCTGTCTTTTAGATGGAGCATTCGCATAGGCACTCACACACACAGAGGTTATGCTTCCTAGGAGTCTTTAGAAAACAATGTTGATTATAATCGAGTTATAAACTCCACTTAAATAATGAAATCATGCCGTAGCTTCAGAAACTCCAACAAATAAGTAATTTCCATTTGTTCTATTAGCAGAATATCGCAGAAGATGACATTACACTTTATTTTCACATTCATTTCAAAACACCAGTGAAAGGGCAAAGAAAAGCTCAGAAGTCGTTGTACACGTTGGAATCAACAAAACGATGCTCGTAAATAGGGTTTTAATTTTTTTTTTCTTCCTTCAAAGGCGACTACAATCTAATTTCTGTGGCTATATTAGAGAGGTATCCGCAAAAGCAAGAAGCCTGGTTCTCACTGAGCATCGGGATCGTGTCCCGCTGTAGCTTCACTGAAAGCATCTCACAGTGAGCCACCCGCATTCCCGTGCCTTCCCTTAGTTTCACCTTACAGAATAGCAGAGAAAACAGTCGAGTTTGACTGTACCTAAGAAATACCTTTTTACGCAATCACACGGTTTGCAAACGACAGTTTAACTTTATCTGTTGTTTTGTCATATGAAATTAACTTGTGAAAGCCTTTATATAATTTTTTGATTTGTGTTTGTCGACAACGCGGATCGTATCTCACCGCGCTGATACAATTGCTAAATTAAAGGCATGCTTTCGGCTTTGGAAAACAACAACAAAAACCCAATCATCTGAGAGATCATTCTCAGCGAAAAAATCCGAAGAGTAGCAGAATAAGTCAGCGCAATTTTTCTGTAGGTGTATGGTGTCTTCACGTATTTCTGTATCATTCTACGTCTCTATTGTCTTTTCCTAAAGATAACCAAGTCACTCCTGAGCTTCTCACCTATATTCGCCACCTGAAAGGACAGTATATGATGACTCTAAATTCTTGAAGGAATATAATTGACGTTGTATTTTCCCCGTGTCTTTATTCTTCCGTGGTAAATACTAGCAACTGAATTGACATGTTTCTATGTTTGAGGCACAAGAAACTCACCAAAATCATTGCAATAAAGTCATCAATCCGTCTTATGCACGTGGGAGATTTTTTTCCTCTCTGCTTATGTTCTGCTTCTCATTTCCGAGGAGGACACCTCATTGAGTCCTGCTATCTGGTTGAGGCTCTTCTCCGGACTTTCAGATTTTCAGTCTAAAGCTTTCAGTATGTTTGGGCTGAAATTATGATTTTCCACATTTCAAAAGGGACGAGGCTCTATTTATAAATGTTGCAGAAGGTTTCGTTACTTCAGGAACAACAAAACAGGAATAGAACTGCAATTTTCAAGAAAATAGTATTTCAAAATATAGAAATAAAAAAGTAGCGGAGATGATGTATAATTCAATCAAATTACAGAAAATTGCTTTAAAATCCAGAACAGTAGCGACCCATTATGTCTCTGTTTTATTAGTGACAAGTACAATTACTCTAAAATAAAGAACACTGGTGAATATATAATTGGCTGTAATCATGTTAGTGTTTGAATAAAAATGACGGGGACATTTAACACTTTGACAACAAAATGTTCAGAAACAACTTATTTATTCAAACAGTATTTATTTGCATCCACGTGAAGGAGAAACACACTTGCTTACCATAAATCAAGGAGTTTTCACTTTAAATAAAAATATAACTAAAACCATACTAATTGTTTTATTATCCAAAGCTTAATAAAGTCTCCTGAGTATGACTTTACTATTATTGATTACTTAGTACCCAAAGGACGCCATCTACAGGAAAAGGTCTTTAGGCTGAACGCCTATCTAATCACTGTTGACTTAAAAAAAAAAATCTGAGTTAATATTCCTCTATAAACCCGGCTCCGATTTTACCCACAACACCGATCACAATATTTTCTTTGCAATTGCTGCTTGCGATTCAATTCGTTATAATTTGACATGACCTAGGAATCTGTTACAGGAGGCCTTTTCTCTGAGATATGGCATTTAAAGAAATAAATTGAACTTTAAGAAGTAGCAATTTTTCTCCTTCTAAAGCGACTTTTTTTCCTCTCAGGATTGACTTGGTCGTCCCTGAAAATGCGGAACAACCCATGAGATCTTTCCACCAAGCGTGGGGAAGATGCTTGCAAAAGAGCCCTGAAAACAAAATAACTTGATTAAAGGCAGTTTGTGCAACAATTGTGTCATGGAATACCGAACATTTCTTTGTCTTTCAGTTCTTTCCGTTTAGATAGTTCAATAAATATCAGCTATACCCAGCATACTCTCATCTGTTCTTACAATGCATCCTTTGCCCCATAGCTTGGTACTTAAAGGTGCTATTTAGCCGTAGCCCAGCAAAGGCTCAGAAACCTATCGCAGTAGAAAGAGTATCCCTTACTATTTGACCATATTTGACCAAACACAGATCCGTGGGGATGGCATATTCCCTCCGTGATGCAACTCCAATAAACCAGTACAAAATACAAACTACTAGAAAATACGATGAAAGCTAGAAGAAACTTTCAGGACTCTACTTTCTAGGGACTTAAAAAAAAAAAAAAATCGGGTTTAGTCCCGAACGATTTTTTTTCCTTTGCCTATTTTAATTTCTTATATATCTTCCCCTCTCAACAAATCTCCAAACTTCTGCTCCTAGGGAGTATGTGTGTATGCGTGCTCATAGCGGGGTGGACCCCACACCGACCCGAGCGGGTTCCTCCTGCCGTGCGGCGAAGCTGAGCTCCGTCCGACCGCGCCTTCACTACCGGCTCCCAAGGGTCTCTCCTACCTAGGCGGGTTTCGTCAGCACTTGTAAAATAAAGCAACTCTGATTTCTTTCTACCTGAGGCCAGTGATGTGAATGGGCTTGTTGAAATTCAGGGGGGGATTAAACTATGCAGTGAGGAGTCCAAAGCAGACCCATGTTGGCGCAATGGCCGAGGAAAATGTCCCATGGTACAACCTCGATTTTATATGTTATTTTGTAAAGTGGGGACAAAAGCTTGGTAACTCTTGTTATTTGTGCTTCCACTGGAATCAGGTTCAAACTTTATACCAAAGGTCTCCCTCCGTCTTTTCACTTCTGGGCATTGACGGTGAATGTTCCAAATCTAGAGACTGTGTCTTATTGCTGTTTTCAGACTTAAGGAAAGCTCAGGAGAGGAGGTTTCCTTCCCTGGGGCTAGCCGCTCCCTCAGGCACCTCTGGCGCCCGGTGGGTCCCTCCCTGCCGGGAGCCGAGGCGGGTGCGTCCCTCTGAACCATGAGGTCTGTCATTTCTCGGGTGCCTCGTACCAAACCACAGATGTCAGCCTTTCCACTACGTGTTCGGGTTGCTAATGCGGCCACTTCACACAACAGAAATGCTCAGCTCGGGAGCTTTTCCCATGGCCAACCGCCGATTTCGCGCGTCTCATCTGCCTCTGGCGGCACCGGAGACCCGTGCGCAGTAGCCTTTGCCACTGGGATCCAAGCACTCCCAGTGCAAGCCGGCCAAAGCAGAGACTGCTTACTTCTCCGCGGGGACACACTACAGAGGTTCCCGCTTCGAACCTCCCCAGGGTCGTCAGCAGAGACCTTTTTTCCTTTGTAATTCACACCCAAACTCGTCTCACCTAGCAGCCCCCCGCCCTTCTCCCACACCGCCAACCAAGGCAGCCGAGGCCGCGGCAGCAGAAAGCCTCGCCGTCCCTGGGACCCAGAGATTCCCCCCTGGGACCCCGTCCCCGCGGTGTCCAGTGGAGGGGCAAGGGCTGTCCGGTTCCGCCCGTGTCGGGCCGAGTCGAGCGGTGCCCGGAGGTCGCCCCGGGCCGGGAGCGCGGCGGCGGCGGCGCCTCCGGAGAGGAGGTAGGGCGATCCAAACAGCGCCAGCGCCATCTCGCGGCCGGGAGCCGCCAGTGCCGGGCGCGCCGCTGCCCCGCCGTGCCAGGGGCGGCCGGAGCCGGTGGAGCGGCCGCTGCCCGGCCCGCCCGACCGCGGGGGAACACGGCCCGCACCCCCTGCCCAGCACCACGCCGCTACCCGCCGGCTTTCCAAGCGTCAGGCACCGCTGTGTCCCCCCCCTCAAACACCCCAAAGTTTTCGGTGCGGTGTTGGTACCGGTACAAAACGCACGTCGGTTTTGCGTTTACGCACACGGAACGCTGAGAAAAGAATGATAAGCACTTTAGTCTCCCCCTCCCCCCTCCAAAAGCCCTCCATGAAAACAAAGCAGACACGCAGGAGTGGCAGTCCCTGCCATCTTCCCTCTGAGAGATGTCCCCGAGGGCCGGCACCGTCCCTGCACGCACTGCTGGGGCACTTCGCGGACCTGTGAGGAAGGAGAGGGGGAGGGAAGAAAAAAAAAGAAACAATGTTGTGAAGACACTGCTGGTGAAAGGAGCCTTCACTATTTAAATCCTAGTGTCAGCTCTCATTAACAGCTCAAGTCATCTTTTCCCCGGGGCAGACCTTGTCTGGTCTATCGACTTAATGGAAAACAAAACACATGTTTGTATTCTATTATTGCAGTCTCGTTCCTTGGCTTGCAGAGAGGGACAGGCTTCGACTGTTCCATGAGGGGTTTACCGAAGCGACAACGCTTTCCCTTCGTTCCTCTCTCCTACCCTCCCAGGAAAAGATAAGGATTCCGGCGTCCGTCTCCTGCCCTCCCTCATGAATAGGGACTGCAATGGCAGCCACAAGAAAAGGCTTTCGCTGAAGCAGCGGAGGCTAAAAATAGTCCAAGAAAAATAGTTACTGGTATGTTCAGTCAAAATTAGCGAAGCACAATAGTCTCTGCGGGAAACTTTGGGGTTATTTGTGCATAAGGTGAAGTGTTCAGAGGCTCGGATCCAGCTGCCAGGACCACAGCATCTCCCAGGGAGGCCGGCCGTGAGGAGACGGGCACGCTAAGCAATAACAAGCGACAGACTGAGAGTTTCGAGACAACCCGAAACAAATAAACAAGCTGTCCCTAGTCTCCCACCAGGAAGGTGGCTTTTATAAGGCAGCAGAGAAAGTTTTGAAGAGCGACAGACATTTTTGCAAATGTATTTTAACTGATCTGAGCAGTTGGAGCAAATTGGGTGGTTGTTGATTTGTTTGTGTGGTTTTTTGTGTGTGTGTTTTTGTGTGTGTATGCGCGCGTTGTTTTTTGTTGTATGGTTTGTGTTTTTGCCTTTTTTTTTTTTGTTGTTTGTTTGTTTTTGACAACGGTAGGGAGAGGGTGAGAGTAAGAGCTTGATGAAGGATAAAGGAAGGAAGGAATAAATTTCTCACCCAGGGAAAGCAGGAAAGGTCCGTAGAAGCGGCAACCTGACTTGAATAAGGGAGAGGATTCTGGGGTACGGATCTGTGCGGAGTGTCAAGTACGGGGCACTTGAACATGACAAGAGTAACAGATAGAAATGAGTTGTCTTAATGTTCATCTCTTTACTCTCCAGCCGTCTCCAGCTGACCTTCCCCCTGCCCAGCCCCGCTTCAGGACGCACAGGTCTCAATAGGAAAGATGCGAATGTGAAATTGCCCAGAGGCAGCACCGCTCACTGGGCGTTCCTTGAGCGACTGCGGAGTCCCAGTAGAGGGAGTGGGTCTTTGGGCCTGAGCCCCTCTCCCACAGGGCACCCCGGCACCTCGGGCATAGAAGGTAGGGCCCCTAACTTTCGCGCTTTCGAAGTGTCGTTTGCTCTCAAGTGCTTGACTGTAAATAAACGCTGTGGCACTGACAACACAGCCGTCCTGCAGTCAGAGCGGAGGCTGCCTCTGCACCTTTCCTCTGCAACACACGCCGTCAGCGTTTTAATTCCAGCTCCAAAGGGAACCTGCAATTATGAGCCCCCCTCGTTCCCTCCCGCTCACATTCTCTTGTCTGAAACATTCACTGAGGAAGGTTATTTGGATTGAGAATAAAATCAAACAGGGAGTGCTGGAAGAAAAAAAAAACACACCAAAACAACATAAGCCCAACAACCCAGCAAACCCTTCCATTTGCTATTTACAAACCTCATTGTCATGCTTCACTCAGGCTGTCTGCCTAGCTTGGGGAAATAAATGTGACTGAACCAAAGACAAAGCCGATGCAGCTGTATTTGAATTTCTCAAACACTGTCAAACGTGCTCTTGTCTCATAATTCTCGGAGTTGTTGTTATTATTATGAATATCATACCTAATGTGAACACACTCGAAAGAGGGCTGCTTGGCAGCAGAGAGATCTCGTTCTGATCGGAAATGTACGGAAATTTCTTTAACAAGGAACTAAAGGTTCCTTCTCCCTCCTGCTTGGAAGCCTAGGCAGATGAACTAAGGAAAATTCGAGACCTGTAATTTCCTTCCCGCAGAAGTGGGTAGGTTTGACTATCTAATTTCCTAGGTGATAACTCACTTCGACAGCCCGGCGCTGCAGCCGTAGTGGAGAGCAAGACGAGTTCACCGGTCCCTTGCAAGGCATAGGTGACCGCTGGCTGTCTTGTCCTAGCCGTCATGTCAGCTTCCCTCTCCGGGGGTTGTTAGGAGACTGCCGGTATGCTTGGTGTTACCAAGGCTATCAGGAAACGGAGGTTCCTGCCTTGGACTGCTTTGGAGAGGAGGAGGCTAAAACACTCCGAGGCCGCCATAGGAGTGGCGGGGCATATCTGGGAGCATTCCCATATACCTCGGGTTAGCTGCCCTGCTTCTGACGGAAATGGGCAAACCCTGTCGGCCCCGATTCCAAGCCCTGTGATCCTGGCAGGCCAGGCAGAGCGGGGAACGCCACGGAAGTGCCGGGAAGACAGCCTGCCCCGGGAGTGGCCCGGTGGCCTCTGCGAACAGCCTCCGCCCTCGCCTGGCTCCGCTGCCTCCTCGGGCAATGCCCCTCGACGTGTCGGGAGCGGCGGCGCCTCGGGCCCTGACCAGGAAGGAGTCCCGGGTCTTCGGCGGCTGCCCGGGTCCAGTCCTTGGGTCCCCCTCCTCCACCCCCGCCCCTTGGTACCTTCTCCAAGATCCACCGCCGCCCCGGGTGCCGCTATCATGTCAAGTGGTGCCTGACTCCCGGGCTTTGGGGAAAAACACGGGGTCTTAAAGGCCGGGGAGACCGACCTCGAGCCTCCCGGTGTAAGCACAATCCTCGCAATTCTCCTGGGCAGCATCTGCCCAGCCCTGCTTTTTTCTAACCAGCTTCTTCGTTGCCACACTCCTATGACGGCCCTTCCGAGCTGTCCCACGGGGAAGAAGTCTCGTGTCACTCTCCCCGACAGGACCACCGCCTGCGAGCAGGGCAGCCCTCTCTACCCAGCTCGTTTAGCTCTCTCCGTGCTGTCGGCGGTTTTCGTTGCACGGTGTTCTTCAGTGAGTGGAAGCAGGAAAATGAAAAGTAATGTGATCAATTATTGGTTTCAGACCATATTTATGGACGGGTAGAAGTAATAACAGTTATTTACCTTGCCAAAACGTTTATTTTACACTTAGTATATTTCCTTAGAATCGGAGAACCGATGTGGGAAAAATAAGCACAACTAAATCGACGTAGGAAAAGTACAGTTTTAGCAAAAGGTGATCCTTCTCCTGCCTAATTTTCACGGGTGCGTTTCTTCCTCCTGACATCAATTTAAACCAATGAAAGGGCTAAATAGATTAATCTCTAGCCCTCAAGTGAAGCAATAAGTAAAATAATAATTTACTTGTCTACCCCCTTCATAAAAGAATATTTTCCCCCTTTCCTTCAAATCGTGGATGATGAACAATCAAAAATCAAACCAGCCAGGAGGGCAGGAACCCGGGCGGGTCTCCCGAGGGTACAGCTCCTGTACTCCTGCTCTCCTCCCGGTCCTGCGGTCGCCCCTTCTCCTCCCTGCCCGAGTTGCTGGGTATCACCTACCCTCCTGGGCACAGGGTTGCAGGCTGCTTTAACGCCTCCTGACCAGGCTTTGTCCCTTTTGAGGCTTGTTAGAGTCTGTAATTTGTTAGCAGGACTTCGTCTGCCTTCCCGCCAGCCCCCAGTGCAAGCAGGGTAATGATGCCAGAGGCAGGGAAACACGCACCGTTCTGTGATTTCACAGTCTTGGTGATAGCTCTTTCACATTCACATGTCGCATACATAGCTTACATCAGGGTGACCTTAGCGAGGGGGACAGGGAAGGGTGGGGGAGAGGAAAATTAAAAGAAAATACACAATTTTACTGTCTATGTCAAGGATTTCAAGCAGAATACTGCTTGATACCAATGTAACACTTCCCTGTTGAGAGTTCTTGGTCTTCTTTGAATTGCTTCAATCCCCATATTCCAGCTGTTTATTTTATCACCAGCGACTGTGTGCAACAGTTGCGCAGGTTGGGTGACCCGTGCTAGCCACGGGCAAACAAAAGATGACTCCTGATTGCCTGCAAACGCTGTAGAGAGAGTTGTGCGACGGCTCAATTCGTCCTTCTCACACGGAGCAGCCGTTGTCTCCCTCCCTGTCACCTGTTAGGGTCTTGGAGCTGCCCCGGGCCAGGGCTGCGGGTCTGCTCCGGGCAGAGAGTGGGGCTGGGAGCTCAGCAACCCGCGCTTCTGCAATCATCCCTTTCTCCACTCATTTTCACGCCCTCTAATAGCTTCTTAGGTAAAATTGATACTTCTTATGAACCATAGCACCTCACTGCTGCATTTCCCAGGGCAAGAGCAAGAAAATCCCTAAAGGACAGGGAAGCCCATCAATACCTACAGCTATCATTTTTGGAAATGTGTTTTTTGTATTAGCCTGTAAGCCCTCTGTAAAATCTGCAGTCTCCCGTCTGTTCTCTCCTTTGTTGAGAGCAACGTGCTGCTCTTTTCCCTAGCTACCTAGTCTATGTGCATTGCCCATAAACAATAAATCAGACAGTATTAGCTGGATTCAGAGCCTTCAATATCTTCCTCCCTGTTCTGTTGTTGGGGTTGCCCCTAGATAAGGTCCCACCAGCACTGTGAGATACTGACTGCCAATGTGCTTCAGGGCCCTTGCCTTGTGCCCTGGTTCTGAAGTACAGTGAATAGGGCTGAAGATGAAACTCAACACTCAGCTGGACCACTGTCCCAGACCTACAGATCCCTCCATGCAGTACAGAACTCCCTTTTGCAACACAGCCTGTTCAGGACTCCAGCACCAGACATTTCCAAGAGAACCTGTAGAGCTGATGTTGCACTGACTGTTTGGTTTCTGGCCCTGCTTTTCATTCCAAACTGCCAGCTGGTCCAGCTGGAGGGTTCCTCAGTTCCTGCAGGAAAAACATGGTAGCTGGAGGTATCTTTACGTTTACAGTCCCTATAGAAAGAACAAAATAAAGGAGGAAAACATTTGCTCTTCAGACCCACAGTTCTGGGGCTACTTTGGCACAGTGTTACTGCTTGAGCAGTTTTTCCTCCAACAATAGTACACTTCACACCTAGGTAAAGTTCTTACAATTTGTGAGCCAGTTAATTCTCCTCATAACTGTCTGATGTTATAGCCCTATCTTTCAGGTAAAGTAAGGCAGATAAGTTAAAACTTTATAAACGCAAATTACTTGAATTTTTTTTCCTCAAGTGAACTATTTTAGTTGATTCAGACAGACCACTTTAGATAATAAAATACCATCTGAAAGGTAGCAGAAAGTTTTCAATATATAAAAAGATGGTTATCTTATTTAATCTCTGGGAAAGATAATTGTTTGCCCTTGCTGTTTGCTTTGCATTCTTGAAGTATATCTTTTAAGGCATAGTACAAATTTTGAAATTCTATATATACATCTTTACAATAGTAATGACTTTCCACAAGCTCTGTGGGAGGTGACATTTCAGCAAGATACTTCCCCTTGACTTTGTTTATTTCAGCAGTTTAAATTCTACCTCTGGTGATAGCTGTTAACTTGGCAATGTGAAAAGTGCTACATGATGTGTACTGTGCTCAGTCAGCTCATCAGAAGCTTACCAATTATGACTGTGGAGCCTATTCTTCCTGCCACAGCATGCCACCCACCATGCATAACCAGGACAGCTGATCTTCACATGCGCATAAAATCTGAAAGTATGCACACATTTACACAGAACCTATACACAGCAGGCACAATAAGTCTGGTGCTTCTTAGAAGCTTTTTTATTTCCTGCAATAGCTCATACACAGGCCATTGTAGATAATTTTTTGCTCCCTGCCTGCCCTGGAAATGTCAAAAAGCAGAGTTTCAAAACCCTACCCTGCGAGACGATGAGCTTTGTACCTGTCAGGCTATCAGGACACGTGTTGTGGCCAGACTTTCAGGATGGCTGTGGAACAGGAAGTTGCAGCTATCAGGTTTATCCATTTCACCTGGGACTTGGTCTCCATCCACATCTCCAAAGTTCTTGGGAAAGGAGGTAGTGGGAAGCAGATTGTGTACTCAATTAAATAATTGAAATATGCTGGAATGGCCCATGAGTTGGGCTTCTAAGCACTATGAAATGAAGAACTTTGTTTAAAAAGCCTTTGTAAGCCTATTTCTACAGGATGAAATCTGATCTCTGTTTAAGGTCTCCTAATGATATTAGTGAGGCAAGATTTAATTCTAGGCAGATGCTATTTGTCAAGCACATAGGGAGCGTTTGAGCTTCAAAAATAATGCTACCTTTGAGCATTAATTTTCTTTCGGAATATCCAGCTGAACATACAAAATCCAGATTGGGCTTCTTGTTAAGCTGCAATTTGCCCTTATCCAAAGATATTTATTTTCTTTATTTGAAGCAACTATTTACAAAGAGATTTGGTGCCAGACTCTGTCACCTTTGACCATAGTTTCTTTTGCATCAGCTAAAATAGAAGTAACTCTGTTCAAGTAAGCAGAGTAACACTAGTGAAAAACCAGAATAAATAATCAGAGAATCAAGCCCTTGGAATAGCAAATGACTCCATAAATAGTCCCATTGATTTCAGCAGTATTTCATGGCATAAGTAGCTACATTAGTGGAAACAGCATACAAGACCCTTAGTGCTCGGACAGAGAAAAAAACCCATAAAGTTATTAAAAAAAAAAAATCCATAGTGTATCACTCAGTTGATACGTTACTAGCTTATTGCATGACTTACCAAGGACAGAATCAAGTGAGTCGATGAAAAGGATGACTCCTGTGTTAGCTGCTGTGACAATTCAACACACCTGTGACATGAAAGCTTATTTAAAAAAGAAGAAAAAGCAAATAAAGCCACACCAGTGAAACACCTTTCATTACCCCTAAGTAAATGCCTCTAAGTCAGGAAGAACATTTTAGCAGATGGAGTTACTCCTTTCTGGGAGGTTTATGGACAGTATCAAAATATGAGAATGTCGTAACATGGTCTCCCCTGGCTCTATTGCACTGGATGACTTGGAAAAATGCTTTTACTTGCTTTTCCTTGAAACTGAGTAAAGAACTTAGGTGAAGTCCAAACGTGCTATCTTAATTGTGTGGTTTTTTTGGCTGAACACATTTCTTAAAAACAAAGAAGTGTTCTCTAGAAATGTTTTGCAGCATCTTTAAACCTGAATATGAGAACTGTGTCTGGATCCAGATTGGTAAAACACCTACCCAGCTTAAAGTCATCTGGAACCAAAAAAACTGTTCCTGGAATCTAACTGCTGTGCTGTGGAAACATTTCTGAAAGTGACTCCACTTAGGGAGTGGGAACATGATGCACAAGAGCAGGGGAAGAAACCACAATGACCAGGGAACGTATCAGCCTGACTAGAAATGGTATCAGGTCCCCATAGCTTCCTGCTAGTACTGTACTTGATGTCATCATTCTCGGGGAAGCAGGTGATGTATTTCAAGTATTCAATAAAGAACTGTGCACCCACGTACATGGTACTGCTGAAAACTTTTGTAATTACAGTAATTCTAATTACTCTACACATCAGCTCTGTCCTTGCCTTCTCATTTCTTCCTTTGTATTCTTTTCTTGTCATATTACATAGTAACTATAGAAAACATTTTGTCCAAATACAAGCTCCTTGTCCCGAATGCTGCTCTGCTGTCAGCAGAAACAGTATTTCAAATAAGATACTGGACATTTGCCTCTATGAATATCTACCTCTTTGTTCATGCTAGACTGTGGAAAGCTTATCTATATCTTTGGAGTGCACATTTTTCATTGAGAGTCTCTAGAGCACAAAAGGTGAAAAAAGGAGATCTTTAGCTTTATTGTAAACAGTTCTTTGTTGTGTTGCCTCAGTTATGACGAAGGTGTGGCTATTTTCTATTGAGCTTGGAGCATTCTTATTCCTAGAAAGTTTTTAAGGGAAGTACTTTGAATAATATTGTACAGTGCTGATTTTTCAATAGCAATCTGAAAGTAGTCTACCATTTCTTCTCTTTACATACAACAGTGAAGTGATACAAAATGGATAAACATTTTTCTCTCTGTCAAGTAAGGATAAGGCTAACAGCCTCTGCTGTTATCCCATGCCTGAAGGGTAGGAGGGTCTGCTTAGACCCCCGGTTTTGGGTAAAAGGTCCTGTTTAGTGCTCTCAGTGTACATTGCAACTGAGATTGGAGTAGGTTAGGAGGAGGCTGGTTGCCTATGGTTGTTTGACTTGGTTGGTAACCCTTTTGGATTAGGAATATTGTCTTGCTGGTATAGGCTCCCTACTGAATTATTGATATGCTTGAAAGACAGAGGACAAACAGAAGCTAATGAGGTATTTTTTAACTAATATAGCAGTAAAAGATTCCAAGGAATGGATTTCTCACAATCTCACTACAAGCCTGAGATGTATTTGGTGTTGGCTGCAATTCTGGTCCCTAATCTCATAAAAACCCAACTCTATGTTCTTTACAAAGTGGGACTCTAATGTTAAAAGGACCTTTCTCATTTACTAGTAGAAAGTTTTTCCAAACTCTCAGAAAACATAAACGAATATTTAAACCATACTGTTTTCTGAAAATCACTTTTTTCTAAGCAAACTCATGACATTTAGGGAGGGGACTGATAATGCTTGGTTTATGGTTTTGTGGTGTTTGGATAATTATTTTCATACTTATTCTAAAGAATAAAACAAAAATCGAAAAGGAACTCTCAAAATATTTCCTTTGCTGGGTGATCTAATTATATCTTACTATATTTCAAAAAACAAACAATGTGTAGTATGAATTTGTGTGGAATTTTAAGGGGTCTTGTCTCTAAAAATTTTTTTCCTTTTTATTTTCTGGACTGAAACAAACTTCTTTCCCTTTCCCTTTCCCTTTCCCTTTCCCTTTCCCTTTCCCTTTCCCTTTCCCTTTCCCTTTCCCTTTCCCTTTCCCTTTCCTTTCCCTTTCCCTTTCCCTTTCCCTTTCCCTTTCCCTTTCCCTCTCCCTCTCCCTCTCCCTCTCCCTCTCCCTCTCCCTTCCTTGTTTCTTTTCCTTTTTTTGTCTTCTTTTCTTTTTTCATTTTTCCTTTTTCTTTTAAACCAACTGACCAAACGATCAGCAACGAGCCAAACAAATTTTTACATAAAAAACGATGGGTGAAAAAAATCAGATGGAAAGAGGAAAATATTTCTTCTTTCATATGCATGCACTGTGCTGAGTGAAGCAGGGTGCTGAGATGGACTCCTCAGATGCTATCACAGTAACTGCAATATCATGTAGCTGTATGTCTTCTTCAAGATGCTCTGCAAAATTCTATGGTGTGATCACTTAGATGGCTATGTTCAATCTATACAACCCAAAAGGGGAATTCATTTTCTGTTAGATACTGAGCTTATTTTCTGTTCCCATTGGTGTTCAAAATTCACTGTTATAAGGAGTCTTTTTATTGTCTTAGTACCCTGATTGTGTTTTGGTTTCTGTTGTCTTTATAGAAACAATAAAAACATATATTCTGAGAACAGCAGAACTAATGAAGTGTTATTTTGAGGATTTGTATTTGATAATCTTACATCCCTTCTTTTGCCCCATTGCCGCAGCTTTGACCATTTATGCTGAGCTTTATGCCCAACTCCATTAGACTTCATTTTCCAGTCCTCTCAGCTGTCTTTCATGTCTGCAGATATTGGCTGTGCAGAGAATCTTATATGCTTTCAGTAGTTCAGAGGTACTTTTGCACTGACATTCTGGCAGAATACTTGCTGACTGGATAGCAAGAGGTCAATCAGAAATGATAACTGCTGAGCTGTTGTGGGACACTGGCTCTGTGTCCTCTATCTAACAACTAAATTAAATGACACTTGTGAGATTTCTCTTGAAGGCTTTGACCTCATTCTTTTCTTTGTATGAAGCTGGCTAGCAGTTTTGTAAGGTAGGAAGAGTATGAGGACAGACGGCCAATGTATCTCAGGTGGATCAATGATAAAATATGTGTAAGGGCTAATTAAAAATAAGAAGGTAAATTTCCAAAACAAATTTTCTCTCAGAAACAATTTTTTTTAATGGAATTTATATCAATCACTATTCCATATAAGTACTTTGAAAATGTCACTAAGAAAAAATTTTGTTAGAGTTGGAGTGAGAGAAAAACACATCTTTTAGAGGCATGATAACAAAATATGCTAGTTATGAGTCCGGCTTGGCTGAGAAAGGAACATTTGAATCATGGCACTGACACTGAAGTGCTTTCTTTATTTTAAATTTTCATCTGGCTCAGAACCTTGCACACTTGTGAGATTTTAACTATCTGTTAGCGCATTCAAGCTGTATCATAAATAGCAGTATTGAAAACATATGCCACAGGGGAAAGAAATCTGTGATAAAACCAGCTGTCATTATGCAGTAATGAATTTCAGTCACTACTAACCTGGATAAGTGTCTTTCATAAGGGAACAAGTGGCTAATTCAGCAAAGAGAAATGTGTGTGTAAAACTTCCAAGTTTTTAAGCCAGCCCTAGAAGAGATAATTCACTTTTATAAATGGGAAAAATCATCTGGTACTAATTTTGAAGCTGAATACATTTAGTTCATTAAACAGTGAGAAAGAGCAACATGGTAACGGTTTTCACATATGTGGAAGGGAAATCCTTTTAAGGTAGCAGTTTTAATGTACCTAGTCATAAAAAAGAAGAAATAAATCACAGAAAAATTTAAATGGAGTGTTTAATCATCCTAAAGACAGAAAAGTGACTTGAAAAATATCAGTAAAGGTTTCATTATCTGGGAAAAATGAAAAAGTTTGACTGCATTATCAAATGTTTGTACTTAGAATTATTCTAGTTTTGGAGTGAGAAAGCTTAGATGGTCTCATTATTCATTCACAGCTTTAATTTCTATGATTCTATGACTGAACCTCATGTTGAGGTCACTTTCCTCTCCTGTAGGTAGCGAGCAGAGGAAATAACTATGTATATTATGGCAAATAAGAAGTCAGTTTAGTGTTTGCATATCATGGACATTGAGTATTTTGCTATTAGGACAACAGTTTGTATATTTCTTTCAAATTCTCCGTTAAAAGTAGGTTGTACTCCAACTGCTGACTATTATGTTCTAAAACAGTGTTATTATCTTCAAGGGAATTCTGCAAGAAAACACCTACTTCAGGAATCTTTCATTAAGGGCGGAGTTCATATACACACTCCCCCTCCCACCCACACACCCACCCAGCTTGTATACGTATAGATATCTCCTTTATCGTAGAATTATAATTGTAGATCATATTTTAGCATAGCTGAAAGCAAATAATTTCTCTTTGGAAGGATGTGGGTTCAGTTGCAGGATCTAGGAACAAAATCAGCAAAAATAAAGCTGCTGATTTCTAAATGAGCAGTTCATGAAATCCACATGACTAAACACCCACATGACTGAACTTGCTTGATTCAGAGATGTTTTCAAGATACACAAAGGAGAGTGTCAGTTCACAACAAGAAGAACAAGAATTTTGGAATCAGATATAGTTTAACTCAGGGAGTAAGCTTGCAAGGTCTTACTGAATTTATCAGAGTAAAAATAATATATTTGCACTGTTAGAGTATTCACTGGAAAATATGCTCACGTAAAGCATAATGTAATGTAAAGTAGGATGCAAATATAACTTTCATCTGGGATTACAACCTGTAGGTTGCTTGGCATAGTGTCATACAAGCAGTAGCAGAAAACTTTAGCTTCACTGCTGTAATTTGGATTTATGTCACTGTCTTAGAGTAGACAAAGTCTCAGGGATGGTTTTTAGAAATTTTCTGAAACCCATCAACTAGATTTTTTTCATTGTGTTTTGGCCTCTGATATTTAAGGCACTAAAGAAAACTATGGGGTTTGATAAAGCATAGACCTTGTTCTGTGTTGTGCAGGTGACGCAAACAGGCCAGCACAGGATTATAAATTCCTCATTTAGGGTCTCTTGGTCCTGAAGGACCCAGATGGGCTGCTATGCAGGGATGGCAAAACCTTTTCCTTCCACGTGTGCTGCACTGAGAACTTTGGGAGATACAGGCACATCCAGAGTTTCCTACATAGTGCCTAGTCCAAGTGGAAAGACCTTTTCCTGATACAAAGCTCAAGCTACTTTCTGACAGACCCATGCCAATCAGTCATAGCACAGACATTATACGGTTAGCATAAATAATGCCCAACAGTGTTCACCTGACATATAATTCTTCTAGAAAAGGATTTACTTTACATCATTTACAGCAAACCTGAGGTACCATTAACCTATGCTGAAATACAGGATTGTATAGATCTGTTCTGCCAAACTGATCTATGGCAAAACAGATTCCCATGTCTTTGTTTTCAATTTGGAGAGCTGTTCCTTGTTGAATGGTTTGTTTTTGCAGCACAAAGAAAGGTAAATCAAGATTTTCAAATAACACACATATGTACCAGTTTTATTAGAATTTGTCTCACTAACATTTTTACAATGGCCCAGGAAAATCAAATCAAGATAATAGCAGAAATAATTGACCAAAGAATAGCAGTTTCTTTAATCAAGGGAACATGATGATTAAATCAAAAGCTTTAGATCTCTGTATATCATCAATGGTCTTTTGACTATTAATAACAATATGTCATCAGTGAATTTTAAAAATACATTGTTAGAGGGTGAAATGTCTACATCTAGATGGAGAAAGGTCAGAACAGTAGTATTTGTAATTAAATCTATTAACTGTATTGTTGACAGTTTTTCAAGTGATTTAGATTAAAATATACCACTGAAGTACAGCAATAATTAGAGAGAAGCTCAAGTCCTACAATTTCTTAATATCAGGTATGTTTTCCCTGGAGTCTTTGATCCTAAATAGTATCTGAACTGTATTTTTTAATAACAACAACAACAACAATAGAAACCAGAACAACAAAATGTCATTAAGGAAAGGTTTGCTTTTGCTTTAGAAACATTGGCAGAAATATTCCACAACACTGGAGCCTGAGAGACACCACTGCTTTCTGTTCCTGTGCTGTAGACACAGGGAGAATGAGCATTCTTGTGTTTTGTGCACAGCATAACACAGCCCAAGAACGCATTCAAACCTGTAAGGACTTAGTAGTCTAGGAAAGCAAGAGAAAGCATGTGCTGAGTATTAGCTGTTCTATGACAGCATGGAATTTTCCAAACCTGAGGTATACCTGTGCACCAAACACCATTGCTTGCACAGTGCAGATATGCTTTGTGTATATTAGTGCATTAAAAGGTGTAGTAAAAGACTATCTGTATATACAAAGGACATGAGAATGTGTGAGTCTTCTGTTTGCTGAGCCTGGAGGGAAGGAGGATTACAAATATTCAGTGGCATGAGCTTAGAAATTCTTTTTTTCTTTCTCTTCTCTCTCTTCTCTTCTCTTCTCTTCTCTTCTCTTCTCTTCTCTTCTCTTCTCTTCTCTTCTCTTCTCTTCTCTTCTCTTCTCTTCTCTTCTCTTCTCTTCTCTTCTCTTCTCTTCTCTTCTCTTCTCTTCTCTTCTCTTCTTCTTCTCTCTCTCTTCTCTTTCTCTTCTCTTCTCTTTCTCTCTTCTCTTCTCTTCTCTTCTCTTCTCTTCTCTTCTCTTCTCTTCTCTTCTCTTCTCTTCTCTTCTCTTCTCTTCTCTTCTCTTCTCTTCTCTTCTCTTCTCTTCTCTTCTCTTCTCTTCTCTTCTCTTCTCTTCTCTTCTCTTCTCTTCTCTTCTCTTCTCTTCTCTTCTCTTCTCTTCTCTTCTCTTCTCTTCTCTTCTCTTCTCTTCTCTTCTCTTCTCTTCTCTTCTTTTCTTCTTTTCTTTCTACTCTTCCTTCAGTCACTGAGCTGCAGTTTCCAAGGGAAACGTTGTCTTTTAGAGACAACGAGGTCTTACTGTTTCCTCTTCCCTGTCTATTGACCAGACAAATATCCTATGAAAAACAGATGTGATTTTCTGTCTACTGATAGTATCAAAACAACCACAAGGAAACTTGATGAAAGGTGCATAAGTATCTCAGTTCTTACACTGTGTTACTGCTGCATGCAGATACTAATGTTGATTTCCTCAGATTGTCTCATTAAAATAGATACTTTGTATTAATTTATTAACTCTGAGTACATCATGACAATTCTGTAGAAAACTGGGCATGGAGCTGTTTGGTATCATATAGGCATAAATTTGGGTTTGATAGACGGTACACATCCATTAAGAGGAAAAGTGGCACCAAGAGACACTTCTATTGCCTACATTTAGAAGGTCTGTAGGGACAGTGTAAGCATGTGAACAACAACAATCTTCCTTATGTTAGCTGTGTGACCACTGAGATTGGAAAACAAAGGTGGTCCAGTTACTGTGACCTGAACACAGTCACTTTCCTGTATAGAAACAGTATGGCTATCCATGTAGATCACATACAGTGGGATGGAGCATGAGAGGTGGAAGGAACTGTGGTTGGCTGCAGAAGTGTCCTAGAAGTAGGCTAAACTGAGCATAATCTATCATCCAGTGCTATTGAGCTCTTAGTCACAAATAGGCAGAGGTGACCAATTTTATACTATAAACAATGCACAAATAAAGTAGTTATAAAGTATTGAATTAATTGGTTATGAGATCTTTGCTCTTGCATTTTTTAATATAAGTTGTTTAAACTCAGCTGCAGTGTTTATTTTTTAAAATTTAATTTACCCCTCAATTATTTTAGCCCTTTCCTACTAGAAGCTGTCACTTTCATTTTATGAGTGCTCATATACTATCAAACTTTCTCCCTGTCCTGAACACTTTTGGTGTATCTATTTCTCTACCTTTTATAGAACCATTTCCTTTAATACCAACAGCTTTTATATTCTACTTTCTAACTGCAGCTCATTTGTTGAAATTTCCAGTATGTCTTCTAGAATATACTGATAATTTTAACTTTTTTTTTTTTTTTTTTTTTTTTTTTTTTTTTTTTTTTTTTTTTTTTTAATATGAAGGGATCCTAGCTTGTCACAAATTGCCATAAATTCAAAAGTACAATGTGCTTTAGTGGGCAAGTTGAAAGTATCCAATATGTACTCTTCTTTCATTTTCCTGATCATCTCTATTTAGTTCTGTTATCACTTTCTCAGAACAGAAATAACCCGTTTAGAAATGATTGGGTTATCTGTTTAATCCTCAAGCAAGTGACACTTATTCACCCATTAATAGTTCCTTGTTTCCTATCCAGAGGTCACCAAGAAATAACTTGTTCTACTTAAAAAAAAAACCCACTAAAACTGACAATGTGAAACAAACAGATCCAATTAAATATTTCTTAATGTAAAATGTTACATATTTTAAAACATCAAAACTTAAATAAAAAGGGAGGAAAGGAAGAACAATTAAAAAATTGTCAGGTGATTAAATGACTACAGCCATTTCCTTGGGAAAAATGTGTTTTCTCAGATTATACCTCTATACCAGAGAATCTAATACAGATGGATAATTTTTACATAGTTACAGTTGCAATCAGTCTTCTATTTTGAGGTGTACTTTTCCTCTTTTCATTCATTTGCAAGATTTTTTTTTTCTCACAATAGGAACAGACAAAGTGGACTCACTTCTTCCAAGCTCTTTGGATGCAAATGGAAAAAATTAAAAATCAACTTCTGTAAAAACTGGAAGGGAGTAGTGTGTCTTGGTGTTCTTTAGGTGAAAGAAGAGCTACAGTTGAAGTTTGCTGAAGTGTGGTTAGTGAGAAATAATTTCCCTTTCAGTTCTCGTTGATGCTTCTCAGTGAGGGAACCAACTCCCTGTCTAAAGCTACTTTTCCTGTTCTGTACAACATCACAGTCTAGGTGATATTTTTAATGGCATCATTATTGGTAACATAATTTGATTTTTTAGCACCTCAAAATAACATAGTTCTTTACTGATCCATGCTGAATTCTGTAACACTGACTCTTACAATTGGCAGGGTCAAGGTTTTGGGTTCTAGACTTGTTTTTTTAGAATAGAAAGGGATAGTCCAGTCTATGCTGATACTCTTGCCTTCTTGCCCTTTCTCCAGGGAAATGATTGTGTGCATTGCAATTTTTCTTTTCCTCATTAATATAAGATCACTATAAAACGATGTTGGGAAACTAAGCTTCAAAAGGAGGGATGTTGTAACCGCATCTGAAGGTGATTAACATGGGATCATTCCAGAGAATCATGGTCCTTGTCTAGAGGTGGGTGTTGACACAGGTCCATATCCTGCACACAGAATTCTAAAAAATAATAATCAATAAATAATCGCGATATCAGACAGCAACAATTTTCCAGAATGATACAGCTATCTTTTAGGCACACTGAGCAGTTTGAGTATGTTGACAACATGAAATCTATCACAGGAAGAAGACTTCACTTTGTTAAGCATGAAGATATCTATCTTTTACCAGCTAGAGCTTTTTTATATAAAAAATGCAAATAAAGTGTTTGGCATCTCAGAAGATAATACCACAATTGGTAACACACTAAACCCATTTAAGATCATGAATCCTCCCATGCAGCATTACTTACGGAATGTTGAAAAATCAGAGCAGTTACTGTTGGAATGTACCCCCTGCTGTTTGTATGAACATTGAGGACAAACTAGTCTGTGCTTGTGGGGAGTAAGTCAGATGGCATGTATACAATGGATCCAGGGCATCCACTTAGAGATCCATTGAGCATGAAGCTCAATCTATCATTAAGAGGAGTGTCTAGCTACCTGTAAAAAATGAAAATAAGAAGTCAAGTTCAACATGCTTTTTACAAGAGATAAAGGAGTGAACACAGGAAATCCTGTACTGCGTAGTATGTGGGACAACTCTAGTGCTGGCTGATGGGCCCTTGGAAACCAGAGACTGGGCTATTTTCTGAGGATGGTATTATTTAAAATTATTTAGCAAAACATTTGCCTTTCTATGGACCTTTGTAATGAAAGTGATTATATTCTCCTATAGAATATATTCATTCATAAATATGTTAAAAATTTAAACCTTTAACTTGTTGAGCACTTCTAAGTTATTACCTCTGACTTTTTTCCCTAAACAAGGGTTTATTATTTTACAGAGGCAAATATGAACATTTTGCATTCTTACAATTTATTGAAGATGGTGTATTTGACATGGGAAACATCAATTGTGCTATGAGCATGTAATATAACATGAGGTAAAAAATCTGGAGAAATAATAGAGCAATTGTAGAAAAAGAAATCAACAGCATATATAGTGGTATGCCATTTTTTTTTCTGTTTTAAACATTCTGTCAGTAATCAAAATTTAGGTTGAAGTACCCAGTAAAATATAGAATGTAAAAAAAAAAATTGAGCACAGTATTCAGCAGTCTTCAAATTATTAAGAATTGACTACTGTTCCTTGCCCCTGTCTATTTTCTGTCTTGGACTTGAATTTTTCACCATTATCTTGTTCATGGCTTAATTTTATTTTTGGAAATATGAAATACAAGTGTTTCTCATGTTACATCTTTTTATACATGCATATAGTTCCTGAAGTCAGAAATGGACACTTATTTTTATACTATTTTAGTAGTGTTTGTGTTTGAGACAAGTGAATTAAGATGTAAAAAATTTTATCCCGTTGACTTTAAAATGTCATCATGTTCAACTAGTTTTTTTCAAAATTATGAATCATGACATATAAATAAAATTTCTTAAAATAATGAAGTACAACTCTACATATGTGATAAATCTATCTTTATAAATAAAATATTTGACTTTGGTGTTAATTTTTTTCCCGGTATATTTTGTAGGATATGCTTTAAGGTTGTCTTAAGACTTTTTTCTCATCAAATGAAGCTTGTAAAGTGTCTTTCCAAAATAAAATTAAAAAGAAGAAAAAAGATATCTTATGCAATCTGAGGACTTTAGGAGCAATGGAATTTAGGAATAATGGCGTATTAGCTGACACTCTCAGGAAAGTTATACATAGTAATATCAATTGAATTGCTATTTTTCTTCTGTTTTCCAACATTTTGAAGACCTAACAATTTCCTGCCATAGACTTTTTAGATCTAGTCATTCTTGGACTTTTTGGAGTGGGAAATTGTCTTCAGATTTTTGCCATAGCTGTATCACCTGCTTAAATCTACATTTCTATTGGATCAGGTTACCTTGAAAAGCTTTTCTACTTCTGTGGTACTCCAGTGGGAAGTATTCAAAGGTTCCATTAGTTTATTATTCAGCAGTATATTTAGTCTTCAGCACTTGGCTTTTAGTTTTCTCTTATGGTATTTGCAGACTTTAACTGTATTTACCCATGGTTCCCTTGCAGTTTGCCTTTCATTGGTTTGTGATATAATTCAAACTCAAATCCAAATCAGGGAGAGTGAAATATTCAAAGGCAACTTAAACTTTGTATTTCCCATAAACACTAATCTGCCTGTGACCTTAGAGTGCACTGGTTTCAGTTTGGCTGGGTGGCAGGATCTGTATTCAAGGGAAACAGAGCAAATCTGTGGAGGAATTGGAAACAGTTTTGAAAGTCTTCTTCACTGTAGATGAGATTGTTAAATTCATTATACAGGAATGAGTAATTTTTAGCTAAGTGTATTAGGTCTCCCAAGTGATTTGCATGTATAATCAAATGAAAAGACCTCTGAAATATTGAAACTCTAGATGAGAAAAGTGAAATTCTATTAAGAAAGAAAGAACCTCTGCATTTATAGCACATTCAGAGAACATATCAGAGTATAAATTTAATGCAATGCAGCAATGCTCATGTTATTTTAAAGGTAATTATATAGAAAAAGGGGTATTTAAAATGTATAAGTATAGAGGCTTTTTTTTTTGAACTCATATAGCATATAATTAAAAACATTCTTAAAACCTATTCATAAAAGAAAGTAATAAACCACTTGTAAATAATGATAGTCTCATATTCTTTACAGCTAAATATCAATAATCAGAATGTCTTTTTTTGTACCCAGCTGAAAAACTACGTTTTTGACATATTAACTAGAAACAGGTATTATTAGTACGACACTTGGATTTTCAATTTCAATTTAGATATGTTAATATAAAAAGGCTGCAAAATGAAGAACTGTAGCTATAGAAAGCTGTAAAGCCTGAAAATTAAATCAATACTCTGCCTGCAAAACACAAAGCAATAACAGAAAAATAAAGTTGCAGAACATTTCACAGCAGAATTAAAAGGTGTAGGAGTTGAGACCTTAAAATACTAAACCGTAGGTGCAGAATAAGAGAACCAGAGAACTACTAAGGAAAGTACCAAAGCTTGTTGTATCATACAGATTAATTAATAATGATTTGTTTTGCAGCGATTACTGAATCCTCACACGATACATTTGAAAAACAACTCCAGCTTTCTCCAGTTACTCTTTCTGCGTTACAGATTCTTTTAGGAGCAAACACTTAGAAATAAGGAGAAAGGGGAAAAGAGGGAGAGGTTCAAGAACATGCAAGGAAAAATAATAAAGGAAAAAAGTATAGATCATAAGTGATTATAGGTTGATTTTAGGTTGATTTTATTTTTTTTTCTTCTTCCTCACCTCAGCCTTTAGAGCCTTTATTGCAGGGCAGATCTCTGTTCTGGCACATTCTATCCTGAATAACCAGAATGCAGGTTGCTCCCAATATATTATTCTCTGTTTGACCTTGACCCCAAGTAGGGGTGTGCAGCTGGCTATAAGGAAAAGTCCTACCACTGCAACAAAGGCTGGGCTACATTGAAGGTTACAGGCCTGGATTCAGATGAAATTAGTTAGGATTAGATTTTTTCCCTCTCTGATCTGACTGCATTTAAATTTAAATGTTTAGGAACAGCTCGGATTTTTTCCATGTTTACTACTGTCCGTGGAAAGGCATGGCATTTTGCCAGTTTGTAGCTAGAAGTGAGAAAATCAATATTTCCCTGAAATTAAGCTTCAGTTGCCATTGTTACAATTCAGAGACTGCACCTTAAGAGCAACAGCATATGTTGCACCTAACCTTGGATAATCAGACTGGTTAGTTTTCCACAAAGTAAGTTGAATATACAAATTCTTACAAAAATGTCATGGTTTAACCCCATGTGTCAACTAATCACCACACAGCCACCACCAGTGGTAATGGGGAAGAGAATTGGAAAAGCGAGAAAACTTGTGGTTGAGATAAAAACAGTTTGATAGGGAAAATAAAAGGTGTGCGTGGAAGCAAAACAAAACAAGGAATTAATTCACTGCTTCCCACGGATAGGCAGGTGTTCAACCATGTCCAGGAAAGCAGGGCTCCATCACATGTAACTGTTACTTGGGAACAAAAACTCCATCACTCCAAATGTCCTCCTCACTCCCATGTCCCCCCCCTCTTCCCCACCTTTCCATGCTGAATGTGATGCCACATGGTGTGGGATATCTCATATACGGTATGAGAAGCAGATGAGTCGTTGTCTCTGCGTAAGCACCCCTGAGCAATAACAAAAACATCTCTATATTATCAATCCTGTGTTCAGCACAGCACAAATCCAGAAAGTACAGGACTCTACCAACCACAGAGATGAAAATGAACTCTGCCCCAGGCAAAAACAGGACATAGAATAATTCAAAATATTAAAAAATATAATCTTGATGTTATATTTAAAATAGAAATGTTTTGTCTGCATGAAGTAGATATTTAATGTCAAAGAATATATTATCATATGTAAAGTTTTCCGAAGGACTTGTTTTCCTGTTAAAACCACTAAACATATATACATAAACACGCATATATGCATACTTTTCAGGGTACATTAAAACAAAGTGATTAAAATAGCTAAACAAAATGTTTGCTATCCACTTCTGTTTTATGACAAAAGAAACACCAGTTCTTATATCAAAGTTAACAAGCCCTTTTGAAAGGCAACAGGTAAATTCCTTTCACTGTTACAAATTTTCAGAGAGCTGGACCAGAGGTCAATCTGATCAGAATGTTTCTTCCAGGTACTCCTCTCTCTTTCTTCACTATTGGGGAAGACTAGACTCAGTGTAGCTATGTCCAAACTGTAAGTGGACACTGTGAGATGTCCCAAGGTCTTGGTCTTTCACTTATTTGGTCTAGTGCCCTTGATGGATGTCACCATGTTTCCCTGCTGCTTGCATGTTCACTTTTCTAGGCAAACCCAGAAACAACTGAAAAATGTTGAAGCCTGGGGGGGCTTCCTGCAGCATAGTGTTGGTGCAACCATGTCAGCCAGTCTAGACACTTTCCAAATTCCTGTAAGTAATCTCACATAGACTCTTAAAATAAGATGGAATCAATTCAGTCTTTAGTTTTCTAATACAGAAATTAAAAGAATATTTTCTGCTGAGTCTATATTCTTCCAGTTCTTTGCTGTATGCACTTAAAGGTGATTTTCCATATGCAAGATAACCATCCTAAGACAAGAGAAATAACTCTCCTCTGCCTGTATATAGTTCAAGTTCACAATATTATTCCTTCAGATCACCTAGTATGTCATTGCCTGTGCTGAGAAGGGTGGAAAGTGAGCAGTCAGGCAGCAACAGTGGACTGGCAAGAAAATTAAACAAACATTTTATTGAGGTTTTGGAACTTAAATTTCTGGATCAATATGGAATCAGCACTAGAAGATCCTTCCCTGTGGCAAAATCTGCTGGTACATCTGATTCCTCTTTTTGCTTCCTTTCCATGCTGGAATGAGGAAAACTGAAACAAATGAAAGAATTTCATTTTGATGCCAAAGTAGCATCCCTGCAATGAGGGGAGGATCTGAAAAAGTAGAAATCTGGTCCATGGAGAGGAGATTCAGACTTCTCAAACACTCAGCTAGATCAGACTTCTGCGCTGAATTTCCCCTGCACTTGCTGGTGACGAGAAACTAGATGAGTACAAGTCAGGTGACTGAAGGTAGAAGTGCTACAAGAATACAACAAACATGCAAACTAAAGTCTTTGATTCATATCTGAAGTTGTAGGTTAAAGAATAACTGTATGGTGAAGTTGTTCCTATGTTTTTGGTCTCATTTAAAAAAAGAAATTAATAAAACTATTAAACATATTTAGAACTATTGTAATAACCAGGGATTACACAACAAAAATGCATACTTAGTTCAAAGACATCACTACTGCTTTCTGAATTAAAACATGATGGTGTGATATGGGATTATTGAATTGGTAACCCAATGATCATTCCCCTTTTTTCTCTCTTCCATTACAAATAGTAATTTATTCATGGGATGGGAATCTTTGTCTGTGTTTTGAACTCAAATCTTGACACTGTGAAGCAAACTGCTATGTTGATATTCATGATTTGGGAATTGAAAGCTGTTTGTTTTTTCAGTCTCCTAAAATTTGAATTTAATATTTTATTAAATCTACCATAGTCTACCCCTTGTTTGTGCAGTGAACAAATATTAAAGAAAAATGATGTACACAATCTTAAGTCCAAAGGCCGAAGGAAGAATGTGCACAAATAAAATAGTGAGCAAAAAAAAAATCTAAGCCACTTATGTAATAGAAAATTCATCAGTCATATTTTGGCTATAAAAGAAACTCTACTTACATTAAGGCTAATTCCCTAGTGTGACTCTGTAAATTTTGTTCTTTTCACTTTGCTTGGATCTAAAGCTATTTAAGAAAGTAACTTACCACTTTGCTGTTGTGCAGTATGACACTGTTTCAAAAAAATCACCATTTCAGTAACTTGTTCCAGCAGAAATCCGATGAGCTAAAAATCTTGAGTTACTCATTTTTACCCCTTCAACCACTATGACAAGTGTTTCTTGAGCCTTGCTTAAAAGTTCTCTCATCCTTGCAGGGCACTTGGAAGCTTATCAAATCCAGGCTATTTTGAGCTCTGTGTGTGTGGGAGGTAGTCAAACGAGGATTGGATTATCATGTTTGATGGGTTATTGTGATGGTAAAGAAGACCCAGCTAATCACAGCATAACTGCTGGTCTGGGCAGATGTGAAATGGTAACTGTGGTTTTATCAAAGCATTAGCACGATCAGCACAGAAACTGGGCCATTTATAAGAAAAGACTTGTTTAAATACAGGAAAAGGTTACCAGCAGGATTAAAGAGATGCTGAACACTAATGGATAAAAATAAAATAATGCAGTGTGTGTATCAGTAAGAAAATTGGGCAGTGACTTTTAGTGTGAATAACTTCATAGAGTGAAGCAAAATATGAGAAAGGAATGGTAGAGTCAGTGACGAGAAGCTGAAGTCAGAAAAATTCAATTCAGAAAGGAGAAAACTTATTTAATGGCAAGAATGATTCAAGCAAATTGTGACAGGGAGTGAGTCGTCTAATTACAAAAGTAATTACCTCAATGCAAATTTACCTTTATTGGACTATGAGGTGTGAAAGAACTCATCAAGTGACCAACTGGTCTTTTTTGATCTTAAAATCTACCAATATATGACAAATTATAATAAACTTCTTTGCTATTCTTTTTAAGTCCCTTATCTGAGCGTTCAGGGGAGGCTGTTAAAAAACCAGAACTGATTCTTATTCTAGTTATTTTTTCAAATGTTTCAGGAATGCAACGTTTCTACCCATAAATATGATAGTTCATCTTCAGGCCTCAGAACTGGTGTTCTGACAACATAAAAAAACACACAGGTGCTATCGCTTGCTTCTGTTTCAGGAGGAGTTTCAAGGACACTATCTATAGTTTTGTTTACTTTTATTTGAAGAATAAGGGAAAGATATATATATATATATGAAGTACAGTACATTAATATAGATGCTGATTTAATACTAATAACACAAATACATGTAATTAAACTAACTGAAGCTATTAGGGAAACTAGGCAGAAGTGCAAGTAGGGCAGAAAATTTACCCCTATAAAAGATACACAAGAGTCTTTAGAATAACAGAGAAAAAATTGGTAATTGCAGAAAACATACCTGCTTATTATTTGAAAAACAACAGGCTTATTTTCAGAAGATCTGAAGTGAAGGATTAAGTCTGGTATAAAAGTTCATATCGTATAAAGGAGAAGGATGAAGCAGGCAATGTTTTTGGGGGGAAGGGATGCTGTTGTAGAGACACGCCAAGAAAGAAGGAAACTGTCTTTCCTTAACAGTTGTAGGCAGAATTTGTACCAGAGCCATGATACCAAGGCTGAATCACTAGAGGATGTGTTTAAAACAGCTTGGTCTATTCAAGTTTTAGAAGAGCTGATGAACTGCAGTTTCAGTAGGGAGGGAAAAAAAAAGGAAAAAAAAAGAAAAAAAGCAAAACTATAACAAGTCTGGGGCAAGAGGCCCATATGCTGACTTTCTGAGTAGCCGTTTATGTGATAGTAAAGGTAAGAAGCTTTTGCCACTTGTGTTTTGCTACTCTTTCATTATATGTGCATGTGGAAAGAAGGCAGGATGGTATTAAACTGACATCCTGCCCCAACTGCCAGAATGTCTTGTTATGGCTTCAAAGACTGGATTCACACAGCAGAAGGCACTGTCTGCTTTACTCACTTGCACACTAGTAAGGGCTCTCATACAGCCTGTGGGAAACCTGGGCTCAAATTCCTCTTCTGCTGTTAGAAGACTAGAAAATGTAAGTCTTTTTCATTCCTATAGTAAGTAGAAACTCAATTGCCAGACTGCAGGGTATTTTGAAATTGAGAACTTCTCAGTCTCTTCTGTTAGCTCTTTTTCACTTCACATGTCATACTTAAATGTTCTTTGAGTTAGAGCGAAAATAGTTATCTAGTTCCTTGAGCACTTGCCTGGAAAATGGAGAACCTGAGTTTTTTGGTACTGTTTGACATAATGATAGACACAAACAGGGTTGGTGTCAACTTGGTCTCACTCCCGTGTGTGTGATACTTGGTGCTGCTCTCACCAGGGCTGTTGTTCAAGGCAGCACCAGCTCCCGAAAGAGAAACTTGCTGATGACATACAAGGGTGAAACCTCTTGATGGCATTCAAAATGCATCTCTGATCAAAGAAAATTACTAGTAAAGTTTGTTTTGCACTTATGGTGTACACTTTGGTTTGCAAGTGTCATCTGTGTTTACTAGCTTCCGAGCTCTTGCATGTCCGTCTTATTGTCCATTCTCTCTCCAGTTGGACTGATGATCTCTACCTTTGATCAGATTTTTTTCTTTTGTGTATGTGTTAAATTCCATCTTCTTTTGATCCTGACTGAATGACCTGACTTTGTTTCCATGACTGCTATTTGCAGTACAAGCCTCCAGGAAAACGTCAGGCTCTAAAATCTCCATTACTCTTTTAGGTACACAAATCCCACATGTTGATGGAAAGATCCAGGGGTGATTGCAAAGACAATACCTCTAATCTCTTGAGGTCTGTTTCACATGCTTTTTTTTCCAAGTAGTTATCGATTCCTAGGATATAAAAAAGTTTATTATGAGAAATTTGAATCCACTATACTATTCTAATACACTGTTCCTACTTCATCTTTCTTTTTATGCAGATATCAAATGGCAGATCTTTGTCAGAAATGAGTTATCTCAGCAGGGTGCAGAACAATAATTATTCATGCCAGGACTGCAGTGATAGACATTACTCATAACTACTCAAATTAATCATACGGCATATGATTGATGATGAGTATATCAAATTGTGTGGTGTGGATGCATGAGGACTGTGGATATTGCTAAACATGTCTTTGATCCAAAATCGGAGGTGATTTTTTTGAGAGAGGTCAAATCATCTGACTATTTTGTTTAGTCATTAATATGGATCCACATGGCAAATAAAGGCAATCAAAGTCACTGCGCTGCCACTGACAACTTTAAAATCTCTGAAAGAAAAGGCTAGAAATGTTATTGCTTCATCACAGAATATTGCCAGTGAAATATGTCTGCATACCAACATAAGGCTGTGTGCTTAAGATTCATATATGGTCTTAGGTGGTTCCTCAAGTAAAAGAGAAATTTAAAAAAAAAAAAGACAACCCCCCCTAACTCCCCACTTCAGGATTATCTTGATTAGGTAGAAGAAGGATTTAAATTTCCTGCTTTTGGAGAGTTTATTTCCTTAATCACATGCTGTTAGCTGATACTGAAGGGTCAGATTGATGCATAGGTTTATGTGTCCTTACTGAAGCACTGTGTCTCCACATGGTCTCCATAGATTTTGAGTTTGCCATAGGATGGAGAATGAGGGCTTTTCACTAAGAACTCCTTTCTTTTTCAAGTCCTCTGCACACATGAGAAGGGTGTGAAAGTAATCTTGGCTCTCGTTCCTCAACATGGCAGTGAGCTGAGCTGAGCTGAGCTGGCAGGGGTGGTAAATAGTCTGTACTATAGAGCATTTGCAGGTTACTTTCTTTCTGGAGCAAGTAGGCAGCTGAGGCTGAGAAAGGGGTTGGAACTCTCTGAGTCACAATTTTTTCACCAGCTTGCTCTGGAGGTGCTGTAACTACTTGCTGTCCCAGACATGGGCAATTGAACACAGGCTCAATTTGGCCCTCAATAAAGAAGAAATCATGAGTCTGAGAAAAATTGTTCCATTTCATGAACCAATTTTCTCATGAGAAGACACAGCATATCCACAGAATTTCTGCAAACAGCATAGAAGACAGATGTATATTATCTGTGATGAGAGGAAATGGCTGAATTGCTTATTTCAAAAAAATTAGTTTCCTTGATGACTCATTATTTCAAAAATTGCCTGTCAAGTTAATAAGCAGACTTTATTATTATTATTATCGTTTATTATTTCTATTACAGTAGCACTCAAGGGCTGCAGTCAAAAACTGGGGTTTCACTGTGCTAAGCACCATGTACAAATAAAATCTTCTGATGGTCTCTGCCCCAAGAAGCTTACTATTTTGGATGCCCAAATTGCAAAATTTTAAGCATAATTTTTTATTACAAGTCTCTGGGTATGTATTTTAGCAAATAAACTGTTGACAATTTTGTTTTTTCTAAAGAATTTTTTTTTATAGCAGAGGAAATATCTGAAAAAAGTAAAACTGTTCAAAAGAATCGAGATTTATGTTTGTCTTTAGCAGACAGTGGCATAATAAAGTGCATGATAAACTCTGATTAAGAAACCTGGACAACTAATAAAACTACTGACATAGAATCAATATATTCCAAGGGATGTAGAAATTGATAGATTCTAAAATAATTAATTTAGGTTACCAAAACATGCATGGTGAGTATACATATAAGATACATTTGATAAGTAATAAGTTCATAGAATCATAGAATGGATTGGGTTGGAAGGGACCTTAAAGATCACATAATTTCAACCCCTATGTTGTGTGCAGGGACACCTTCTATTAGAGAGCAGATCAGAGCCGGTGCCTCACCACACTCACAGTAAAGACTTTCTTCCTAATACCTAATCTAAAACTACTTCAGTTTAAAGCCATTACCCCTTGTCCTGGCACTCCAGGACCTTGTAAAAAGTCTCTCCCTGACTTTCTTGTACACTCCCTTCAGGAGGGAGGCCTGCAATGAGGTGACCCCAAAGTCTTCTCTAGGCTGGACAATCCCAATTCTCTCAGCCTTTCCTTATAGGAGAGAGAGGTGCTCCATTCGTCTACTCATCTTGGTGGCCCCGCTCTGGACTTGTTCCAACTGGCTGATGTCTTTCCTGTGCTGGGGACCCCAGAGCTGGGTGTAGTACTTCAGGTGGGGTCTCACCAGAGCGGATTAGGGGGCAGAATCCTCTCCCTCACCCTGCTGGCCACGATGCTTTGGATGCAGCCCAGGATATGTCTGGCCTTCTGGGCTGCAAGTGCACATTCCCAGGTCATGTCCAGCCTCTCGTCCTCCAGCACCCCCAAGTTCTTCCCAGTCTGTATTGAACCCAGGCACAGCACCTGTCACTTGGCCTTGTTAAATGTTATAAGATTCCCATGGACCCATGTCTTGAGGTTGTCCAGGCCCTTATGGATGGCATCCCATCCTTCAGACGTGTCAACAGCACCACTCAGCTTGGAGGCATCTGTAAACTTGTTGAGGGTGGATTCAATCCCTTTGTTAATGTCATTAATGAAGATCCTAAAGAACACTGTAGGTCCCAATATAGACCCCAGAGGGACACTATTTATCACTGATATCCACTGGGACTCTGAACTGTGGACAAGTCCAACTAGTTGCTTATCCATTTGACACTCCACTCATCAAATCCATCTCTCTTCCTTAACAATGTTTTTCTTAGCACTATCACATTAAAAATGTAGCATTAAATGAAGCCACTCAGTACTGAGAGCAGAAGAAAAATTATTTACCAGCTATTAGATCTAGGAAAAAACCCCTGATATTTTAACAGATGCTGAATAATAAGCAAATCATTAAGAATTGTGTCATGATGCCTTTACAGCTTTGCCTGTATTTTTAGTAGTAACTATATCTCTATAACTCCCACCTCCATATCTTGTCCATTATTTTTTCTTACTTAATTTGGCAACTCTAATTGATGATAATTTCAGAGTCACTGTAGCTTCTTAAAGCAACTCATATCACATTCACCTAGCAGTATGAGGTGCCCACTCCTTGTATTTCAATGGAGGTTTTCAAAGAGAACATTTTGTTAGGAATTTCTACACCACTTAATTTAGCATGCTTAAAAGTCATCTTGATAGTCTATAGAAATAAAGGTACACCAATTTTAAAACAGCCTATTGGCAAAAGTGGAATCATACTCATTTGTCTCAGGCATTGTCCTTTGATATTAGTCTAATTTGATATTGGGTAGTTTATTTCTTAAAAATGTGGAATTCAAAATCACAGAGGCAGAAGTTATTCAATACTTTTTTCTGGAAGAAAAAAGTGTGATTTTTTAAATCAAGATTTAGGAGCTGCTTTTACATCTACTTATATTCCTGTTTAGTACACTGTCAACTTAGTTTGTGGCAAACAAACTTTCCTAAGTGTAAATGGTGAAAAACTCCAAAGACTGATGATTCAGAATTTCCTAGACTTTAATTAACTTTTAATTATCGTTCCAACTTTAGAGCATAATTTTCTCTTGGTCTTTCTTGAAGGCTATTGCTCCTTCCAGTTAATTACACTTAGTTTTTAATTGGCTTTTCTTGACAAACTGTCATTTATTTAGAAAATTAACTGCCCTGTCCCATAACATTCATTGGAATGTAACACAGTGTACATCACCCACCTGACCAAGGTAATGCTACACACTTCAGGCAAAGGTGAGAATAAGTCATAACTTTGTAAACATTTCATCTCAGCATCTTAAATACCTGGACATTGTTTCCACTATATCTTTTTTAGAAGCAGAGCAAGGAAAATGCTCATGAATCAGTTCAGAAACTGAGAATTAATTCTGGTCCATAGTGTTGCTCCTGTGTAGTGTTGCTCCAGTGTGCATTAACTGCACATTTTGTTGTTATGTTAAAACTTGTCTGAGGGTCAACCATATAATTCTGATATTCTGATAATTCTGACATATTAGACAATTGTTTTCCAGGATTTTTTTCCAGTAAAAGTATTCCTCCTCCCAAGTATTACTGACTATCTTTTTATCTGTACTTCCCAATTAGTTTTGAAGAACGTCATTGTGTACCCTCAGTCTGGGAAGTGATCAGGTAATATTCAGAATCACTGGGCTGTGTAATCTGATTATGAATGTTTACTTGTGATTCTGCTATAGAGAAGAATCAAAACAGTGCAAGGACACCCAGAGAAAAATTTCAAAATAATCTACCAGAAGTTTATCCTGCTCAAATGAATATTCTTAACCACAAGCCATGTTTGCAGTAACATAAATTAAAAATAACAACCATTTTGAGCTTTGCAGTAAAGCTTCTCTTTTAACTTAACAGATCAGGTAGTAATTCTTCTGTCTTTGTATCATCTGCTCAAGCTTGCTCAAAGCTATCTTATCAGATGATGATGAATGACAATGAATTGAAGTATTTGGAAGAAATTTGTTGGTGAAACCTTTTGGGCAGCTGGCTACTGGCCATGCAATCCATTGTTTGAAGCAATGAGATTACCTGATGCTGTACAGCAGCAGAAGAATTTTAGATTGTTTGCGCTCACAGTGGCTCTGTAAGAGAGAAAGACTAGGGATAAATTGGAAAAGACAATTTAGAGACAATGAGAAAAGGTAATCTAAGGATCTCAGAAAAGCCATAGCTAGATAAGGAATGGATTAAGATGAAAAGTTGGAGAAGAATATGGAAGTCTGATGCAAAAAGCTTCCTCAGAGATATGAACTCCTAAAGTTATTCTGAAGATTAACCTGTATTCATGACAATATTATGTCTGCTGGGAGGTCATTTCAAATCCTAAAAGTACCTTGAAATCAGTAGATCTTTTTAATAATAAATTACGTGTGTACAAATAACACCAAGAATACTGGACTGACGAGAAGCTCTTAGTGTTTGTTTATAGGTTATGAGTTCCCATGTCTACTGATATCAGTGATGATTCAGTCACCCTTCTACACAAAAACCATTTACAAAGTTCTATTTTTATCCACAGAACCTGACAGTATTCTTATAGGGTGGCTATGATTCAAGACAGTATGCATCTCACCATCAGCAAGTGAAGGCAAAGTGGGTGGGAGAGAGAAGGGAAGGGGAAGAGCTGTCATTCATTGCTTTATTCACTGAGTATAACACAGGGCAAGAAAGAAGCAAGAAGGAGCTGTGGTTCTGTGATATGAGTGCAAATCCTGTGACTTGGGCTGTTCTGGTATGCTGCACAATGCACAAATTTACCAGTCTGACCCTATCCTACTACTTACAATATCTATACCAGAGATATGTATACCACTGAGCACCCTGGCTACAGTTTCTGGCTACCTGTATGGCCCAAAAGTGCCAGGGAAGCGTGGTGTTACTTGAAGTTTCACATATAGTAGAACACAATATTCATAAAATGTGCATCATCTGTTGTGATTCGTGTTTAACTGATTTAGATTGCATTGCAAACCCTAATGAAAAGTACCCTGCAACCTTTACAGTCTGGATCAAGCCTAGATACCAGACAAGTCTAAATGCAGGTCATATTTCTGTAGCTTTAAAATTTTTTTAATGTTTGTTGCTGTTATAAAAGAGTGATTGATTTTAAATTCACGCTTGATTTTTTTATCTCCTTGAATGAGTTGTTGTTTAATTCTAGGCAATTTTTCTGTGTCATATTCTCCATCTTTTTTATCTTCATTTAGGTATCAGCCTTCCAGTGATACCGTCTTTGTGTTTTATACTGGTCAAATTTTAAGTCTTCTGCTTTCTACCTCTGCTCTGTACATAAATTATATTTGTCTCATATATCTCCTTATGTTTAAGTAGCTCTGGTATTGTTTCTTTAAATTTCTATAACTCTCATATTGTTAATTTGAACTTGCATTTCAAATCAGAGGCCTCATTCGAACCTGAGGGTTGCAACTTTATTTATAACCAAAGGTAACTCTACCTAATGTTTGGTATGTAAGATGTGCCAAGAGCATGAATACACAATAATAATGGCCAGTCTTCACAAGCGAAGATCCGGGGAAGGTCTTTACACCTTCCAGCCTGCGCATTGGATTTTTTAGGTGAGACACAGTGTGCGCGGAACTGAGCCCACCCTTTAATCCTAAGGTTCATCTGCCGGAGCCAAGCGAGCTTGGATGGTGGCAGCGAGGTCCTTAGGACGTAGGTGGGTTGCCTTTTTAAGGGCTAATGAGCTCCACCTGCCCGGGAGTGGACACACTCCATAGCTTATTAGCATGGGTTAATGAATGAAGTTCTTTGGGGAAAGATTAAATGTGACAGTTTACACAGTCGTAGAGAGCCTTATTTTCTCTCCTGCTAAAAACTCCACAATATACTTACCACTGTACTCTGAATCAGGTGATTTTCTTATCACTTAGGTCTCTTGTGCTCCTTCCAGCTTCCTCATGCCTCAGATGTGGTCACCGATGTTGTGAACTCCTTTAGCAGGCATGTCTCTTTGCATCTTCCAGCTCCTTAACTCTTATCTGACCTCATGCTGCGTTTAGTATTCTTACTCTTTCAGATAATGGACACCTAGTTCAATAATGGAAGGCTATTTTACCATAATACCTTTAACCAGATACTTTGTTTTTCCTCACATCCAGTCTATTCGCACCACTAAGTCTGTTATCTCCAAATTAGTTTTACTTTCCTACTTAGAAGAACCAAGTTAAACCGAAGTGCCTCAGAAAACATTGGGCCATAGTAAATACCCTGCATTCCTTTGGCTGATTTATTTCAATCACTAATGTTTAGTTCTCTAAGCTCATTATTACAGAATTGGTCTCAAGGGAGGTCAGCAGTTGTCTGTTCCCTATCCCACAACACTGCGATGAAAATATTGTTTCCACCACAGCCCAGTAAAATGCCCAGTTTCACTGATATATGTGGTGATATATTCCCTCCCTTCTGCTCATCTGCCTTTCTGGTTTTACCATTCTTATGGATTTTTAAAGTATCTACAGCACAACCAACTGCAATTAGATCTTTACCCTCCAAGTGACTCAAACCTTCTGTCATACAGCTTGCCTATTGATATAACATCTGCTATACAGAACAGTTACATCCTAAAATTAGTAGGTTTAAATGACTAGGACATAGAAATCTCTTAATTTCAACTGCAGCAAGATAGGGAGTCAAATTCCATTTCTGTACATGAGCAAGAGGCAACTTCCTTAAAGTCTTCCTGTTTAAGAATTTCTGGTCATCTGGGATAAACTTCAAGTTCCTGAAAACTTTGAGCAAAGCTGAATCTAAGGTTTGGTTTAGGACCATTTAAATTGAGTCTCAGTGCTGGTGATAATTTCATGTTTGTGACAATATGATTCCAAGATAACAAACGCTAATGAAAAAAGTAAAACACTTAACTGCCATCTCACTGTCTATGCCAAGAAATTCTGCATGCAATGAAAAAATATCCCACTGGAACTGTAAATGACTGACTCAAAATCTAGAACAACATATTCTATTCAACTCTTCAGACTATGGTCTACCATCCAGTTTTTTCTTTTAGCCTGGAGCAAAAGCTCATGGTAAGTCTGGACCTACTGAATGTCTAGCTGAGACTCTTGCTCAATTTGAACCTCATCTAGTATTCTTCAAGAAAGAATCAAACAGCAGGGCCCCAATGGATCAGACAAAAGCAAGCGTCAAGTAGCATTTTTAATATATTTATTAATTTTTTAAAAAATGTTTTACTCATTTTGAAAGTATATCTTACCTTTCTTCTTTATCAGAGATTGCTCCTTGCTTTCAACTTAATTTTATTTTAGTTCATAAATAGTAAAGACTAAACTAGAAGATACCTTTGTGTAAGAATTAGTTTTAAAATCAGATTGAAGACAAAGCAAAAGTTACAAGTGTAGTGACAGACAACTTTCAGTTCAAAATGTTCAACTTTTTGTGTTTCACAAGTTTTCTTAATTTCTTTTATTGACTTATGGGCACACAATACCTAAAAGCACTTGTGCCAATGATTAGAATTCAGATTACAGAAAAGAGAAAAACCTCATTAGTTCACCACCGCTATTGCTCTCAGAGAGAGGGTCAGATTAGGGAGCAGGGTTAAAAAAACCTTTGTTGTGATCTGAAGCAAATGAAGGCTAATGAAGCCACAATGATATTGTTGCTGGTTCTTAGATATCTCCCTTCTTCTCTTTCAATAGAAAAACAGCATCTTTTCATTATAGTTAAAAAATACAGTTGTCTAGTCAGTTGGTATTACAAACTCCCATGCGATAGCTTTTAAGATCAGTTAAGTCCTGATCTTTTTGCTTAACTCTGTGAGATTCCATTTTTGCTGTGATGGTATTTCTCTTATCTGTATCAGTTTTATGTCAACATTGTTTAAAGCTGTACTACTTATGATTTACAACACCATTATGAAGAGGAGAATTAGGTTTCAGAGAGATTTATCATTTTATTACATTTATTTTTGTTCTTCTCAGAACAAAACTATCATACACGCAGTAGCACATAATGCTGATTAATTTAATAAAATAGGCAAGATCCTCATTAGCTGGTGCAGCTCCTTTGGAGTAAATAAAAGCAGATTGAAATTTGATGCCAACTGGTCTAACTCTATTTCCAGCAATAGACCTATTCTTGCTTATAGTAGTTGAGAATTTAGCCCACTGTTCTGGCACACACAGATGCTATTATTTCGTACTTAGTATTTTTTTAGGTTGTTGTTGAATCTCTTGTAGGTTGCTCAGAAGTTTCTACCTATTTAATCTATCTGCTTTGCTTGCTGTGAGTCTGTTCCTCAAAAAAATGTCTAAGGCAGGGCAGCAGCCCACACATAAGCACAAGCGAGACAGAAGGAGAAGGAGTGAAAACAAGAAGTCAGTGGAGCACTGCCAAGTTTCACTAGTTGAGGATCTGCTCCGAAACATTTTCTGTGCTTCTTTCAGTCTTGCTAGTGCTGATGTGTAGCTCGAGTCTTTGGTTTGAGTCCTTTGGGAAATATACTAGCAGTAAGAATAGAAAAGCAATTTAGGTGGCATCTTTGATCATCATTGCTGTCAATCAAGCCAGGGTTTGGCATTAACATATGCTCTTCAGAGAAAAAACTAATCTACTACATTTGGTAACAATTAGAAACATTAATATTACAGAAATGAGACTGAAAACTTTTTTTTTTTTTTTTTTGTTGGAAGCCTGTAGAAGAGAGAGTGAAAAATGTACAAGACACTACTGATATGAAAATATTTTTAAAATGTATTTTTTATTTTTCATCTACCAGGAATAACCCTAATGTAAGTGAAATGCTCTTTTTTTTTTTTTTTAATTAAAATCTCATTTCCAGTTTCAAGAACTGTTTTAAGTTTTAAGCTAATATAGTAAGAAGAGAAAATAAACTGAAAAACAAATAAAACAATCAAACATTACAATAGACTTATGCTGAGTTTGTTTTCGGTTCATTGGCTTTTAGACATTTTCAGGCTTTGACTATCTTCATCCAGACTCAGGTTGAGACAATCTCTCTAAATCTCAATTTTCTTCCAGAAATGGTAGAAATTTTGGTATCTAGTTCTAATCAGCCCCTTTATATTTTTTAAGGCTGAAAAAGAATCTCAGTAGTTAAATTTTCTAGATAACAGAGACAGACACCAGAAAGAAAACTAATTTATTTTATAAAACCTTTTCTCTGACTTTATGTATGTGTGTGTATATATATATATATACACACAAACACCCCCTTCAGTTCTGACAGTGATCTATCTGCGTTAATCTCTAAGCATTTTTAAAACATGTCTTCTTTTAGATCACATGTGCACTGAACAATGCTGTGTGTTATGACATATATGACTCAGCCCAACCATATACAACAGGCATATTTTGTTGCTTCACTAATAAGAAAACTGCAAGAAAGCTAGTTCTGGGTTTAACTGAGATTCTCTTTCAGTCATAGGTTCTAAAGAAATCTAGTAACATGAAAGAAAAGAAAAGAATAAAAAAGCTAATCAGAATCTTTATTCAGTACATATTTTGAAATACGGGTGTTTATTTTCTCCACAGAATATGATATTTAAAAAATTAAATGTAGAAGAAACTTCTTGAAGAACTGACTGTTTCATTATCGCTTTGAATAATTTCACAGTTTGATGAAAATTATTGGAATAGATTATAACTTAAAAGTACTTTTTTCTCCTGAAAAAAATTCCTATGACTACAGAACTGGTCAGAATGAAGTAATTTTCAATTCTATACTGAAACAAAACATTTCACACAAACCCATAAATTACCACCACTTTACCCACCTCAGGTGTTTAGGTAATTGTGAGCAGATCCTTAGAGGAACAAACAAAGTAATAAATAATCCAATCTCTAGAAGTTTATCTGATTGTGGCTGTGAAAACTGTTTTTATTTGGAGTCAGTAATCATCAGAACAAATTAGTGAGAGAATGCACCACAATGTGCAATCTTGCAAGGAAGACAATGTACTTCTTTGGAAGGAATGTTGTACATAGAGAGAAATATGGGAAGCATGCTGAGCTCTGCTCTGCAGGAAATACAACAGGACAGTCAAAGCAGTCTTTTCTGAGTTTAATTCTGAGAAACTGCGAGTCACACTTTATTCCCCTCAATTGACAATTCTTGTATCTCACATTTAGAGACTTTTGTGTTATACTATTTCCATGGCAGAATAAAATTGAAAGTGTTGCATGACACATACTAAACAGAATGTGTTAAGATGTCTGTCTTAGTTACCCAGAAAAAAATCTGGAGTAACTCAAGAATTTGGCTCATTGATTTTAGACTTTACACTTAGCAAAATGTAAAGGCAAGTGTAACAGAAGAAGTATCAAAGTCACTTAGAGTTAATCTGTTTTAGGTAAACTGATACAATGTTGTTAAATCATGTTTATAAAAAAACCACAAAGGGCTCAAGAGAATTGGTAGGGAGAGCTTAAAAACATGCAGCTTGTTTTTTTTTTTTTTAATGAGTCAGAAGAAGAGGTGTCCTTTCTAAATATTCTTTTACTTCCAACTGCCTAGCCTAGAGCTTACTGACGTGATGCAGAGATTTGGCAGAGCATAAGTATTTTTTATTTTTTGAAACTTACTCATTAACACCTTGGGCCCATCCATCAGCATGACTGACATCAAAAGACAATGCTTTTTTTTTTTTTTTTTTTTTAGTAGGACACAACAAGTACAAAAGGCTTTCTGTGGGCTAATGAAGCACACCTGACAGATGTGTGAGTCATCTGACACAATGGGTGGTATTCAAGAACACTATCACCTTGCAATCGACTCAGTATAGCATTCCTCCTTATTTTCTGAATCCCTTTTTCTTAAAAATAAAATGAATTTAGGAATAACTGTGCAGGATTCAAAGCAAAGTCATTTATATGCTCCATCCCAGAGATGCTACTAATAATGATGTTCATGACATTATCTGAAATATTATTAGGAAAATAATAAGAACTTCCTGAACTGTGTCTAAGAGATAGGCTTCATGTGTTCCATGCCATGCACTTTATATTATTGCACCAAATGAATCCAGTAAAGACTAATTGGCATGAGTGAGTAACATAGCAGTGCAATAAAGATAACTTGTCACCTTTTGCTTGTCTGCTCAATGTTGTCTCTAAAGGGTAATAGGTTTCATTATATCCTGCTGTGTTTCATGGAGATTCAGCAGGTAGATTATGCAAAAGTGAGAGAATCATAGTGGGCTTTAAAGTAACATTACCTTCATAAAGGAGGAAAAATGACCAAATGCCTGGAAGAAGACACCACCTGGTTAAAAACAAGTCTGGGAAAATAGGCACTATGAATGCGAAAACTTTCAAAAATTTAATTTGTCTTTTAAGTGATCTGTGAGTCTTTTTCCAAATCTTTCAGATGATTCCTCTGCCTATTTATAGTAACAAGAGTGTCTATATTCTGTGGCTCGCCCTGTGAAATGAGACCATTCAAGCCAACCTGATCCACACTCATATTCTTGATGTGTGTAGAGCCCTGCTTCTCACCCTCCATCATGTTTTTCTGGACTTTTCCTGTGGTGATTGCATCTCGTCTTTATGAATCTTTGATCCAAACAATGGCATGTTTCCTCTTAAGCTGTAACTCTGAGATGAAGCAGTTACCTTCTGCACATGTTACAAATCCATTTGCTTCTAATAACCTAAGCATTAGGCATGGATAGCCACAGTTTATTTTGAAGGACTGAAGTCTCTTCTGCTGTGGTTGATGAAGTCCTGTCTGGACAGGATATATGGCTATCCAGAACACTTTTTTATATTTGAGGCAATTGAGGCAATGAGAATTGAGAGCTTACATGAAAGACTGAAGACCAGATGACACTGCACAGTATTTAGCTACCAGACTTGCAAAGCATTGTACTGGGGCCTGATACCTACTCAGAAGGTTCCTGAAGTAGAACTGAGATATTAGTGAGCTGTTTTATAAGTCTGCAAAAGCAGAAAACATCTCTGAAGATCATATGACTTACAAAGTCCAACGAAGCAATGGAAATTAGGAATGACATTTGTAGTGACATAAAAATAGTTAGAAAAAGCAGTGTAAGTAGAATTCCATAAAATTTTTGGTGTTTTATTTAGCACAGTTTTCCAGCAGTCAAAGGTGAAGAGGACAGTAACATAGGCAGAAATATAAAATTACTAAAGCAGCAAAGTGACAGAACACATCAATGGTTACAATATCCTTGCCTGCCGTTGTTCTCTCTTCCTTTCCTCTTGTTCTCTTTTCCCTTTCTAAGTCTAGATGCAGGTGCAGAGCAATCCAGGCATGAAATGAAGGGTGACTGCCTCAGATCTGTAAGATTTCTGAGCTGTTGAATTTCCAATTCCAACCTATATTGTCTGCAGGCTTGAATAGAATTCTGGCAAAGTTTGAAGAAAAATTGATATGCAGAAGTCTTAATACTTCATTTGGTATCCAGGGAAGCTTCAACAAGACAAGAGGAACATGAACTTTGTCCCCAGAGGAACGGCACAGTGATTCCTGCTAGGTTCTCCACTGAAATCAGCACATGCCATTGTTTCTGCAAAAATAAGGTCTTTGGACTTCAGATTTGCTTACTGACATTACAAAAAAAATTCAGTACCCAGTTCCATGGCATCTCTTCCCACTGAAGCACTCTAGGTTTGTTGTCCCCCTCTTGCTTTTTTCCATTCCAGAAGGTTTCTCTGCAGCAGTTCCTCCCACAGTCACAGTGGCACTGGGTGTCCCACGCTTCTCTTCAGCATTTCAGGCTGAAGTTGTAGTACTCTTTTTTCAGCCCTTATTTGCTGGACAGCTGGTCTCATTTAGGTGACTGTAATGGGAAGTAAACACAGTCCTTGCACTATTTCTATTTCTTGGTGTTTCGTAAATGCATTTGTAGGAGGTTTTTAGAAGCCTGGGAATTATCAAAAAAATTAGAGAACCTTCTAAGTTATACAAATGATATGCCAAAATCTCACCTAGAGCTAATCTGAACATTTAGATTTTATACTACATGAAAAGACTATCTGAAGGAGGTAAATGAGATCACTCACAACTCATACTGGTGTTCCAGAGCTTGATAGGGTATTAGAGCGGATTCTGTCACATATGTCATGTCCTTCTTGTTTCCAGGGTCTAGTTCTTGTCTGATTGCATAAACAGTGAGTATCCCCTTCAAAAACCAATAACAAAATAAACAAAAGCAGAATTTTCAGGGCATTTCAAGGCAGAGCAATGCCTAAAAGCTGAACATCTGAATTATTCATGGTAACATTTTTGGCTTATCCATAGTTCTTTCTAGCAAGTCACTACTAACCACGGGGCACTGTCCTGTGTGCTGGAAATGACAGTAGCAGTGGTATTGGGAAGATGGTGTTTCTCAGCTTACTTCAAATCACGTTCACTACCCTTTTGTTAAAAGCTTCAGAAAGATGTGAGATAACCTCTTTTAGAGATTGATGTGTGAAAAAGAACAGAGTGAGAGGGACCAGCTGTGACCAAATTTGGTACTGTTAGAGGTGGAGAAGTTAGGGCTTGGACTTTTTAGCAGTGAAACCAGACCTTTAAAGCCTCATGTTGTTTTTGGCAGATATCCTCCTCCTCCCAATCTTATTTACACTCTCTGTTCACGTCGGTTTCTTTTTCAGCCTGTTATTTGCAGAGCAGAGCTTCTTTGCACTTCCTTCTGCCAGCCTCCAGCTGATCATGAGCCACAGAACAGTCACCCAGAAACCTGTCACCACTGGAATGGTGCACCAGAATGGGAAATATGGAGTTGGACCGCACACCCTTGACAACAGGCTGTGGAAGAGGCTGAGTCAGCCCCTTGCTCAAAAGGCCATTACAGCATTCAGTTGCTGATCTGCTTGCCATGTGTGATAGCACATTGCTGCTAAAATGGCATATTGGCCCTAATCCTGAAAAGCTTTCAGACATGTATGCATTCAGTGAGATGAGGAACTATAGAGAAATGCCTATGCTTCCTATAAGGACATCATATTGGTAAAAAAGGATAGGTGCAGTGATCTCAAAGTATTTTGTGATACAAAAGTGTGAGCAAGAACATAAATGCACATATGTATGATTTGCGCACGCACACACACACACACGTATATATATATATATATATAAAACATTTCTGTGACTGAATGGCATTACCATGGGGATAATAAGACCCACAAATAGCATAGTTAACAAATTTAGCTTGCTATTTTTATGTCTTTCATTCCTGAACTGCCAGGGAGTAGATTGCTATAGTCTCAAATTTATTTTTGAAAATCATCTACAAATAGCTTGTCTGTGAAACTCATTTGACAGGGTTACTTACAGGATCACCTCTCTATCGATCCACTGAGAATGAGAGTTTGTTCTAGTTTTTAAACTAACAAGGCTAGTTCTTTAGCTCAGCCTGTAGCAGTTTGTGCTCTCAACTCTCAAATTCTTTAGCACTGGGAACACTCTGCAAAACTCTTAGAAACATAAGAATTTTTATTCTGCATCTGACTGAGAGTGTGACATCAAATTTCATACAATACCATATATTTCACCTTGTTTAGTATAAAACAACACATATAGAGAAAGGATGGGAAGTTGAGACTCCTTGCAGCTCAGTGAGCACACTAACCATACTCTGCTGCTCTTGCAGTCATTACTGTCAACGTGAATCAAGCATGCCAGTGACTAGACTTACACATGATGTCTGAGTCTGAGTCACATGAATATAAGTGGTCACATGAATATAGGTGGGGGTTGGTCTCTTCTCCCAGGCAACCAACAACAGGACAAGGGGACATGGGCTCAAGCTCTGCCAGGGGAAGTTTAGGTTAGATGTTAGGAAGAAATTCTTTACAGAGAGGGTGATCAGGCATTGGAACGGCCTGCCCAGAGAGGTGGTGGATTCACCATCCCTGGAGGTTTTTAAAAAGAGATTAGACATGGCCCTTAGTGCCATGATATAGTAATTAGAGTTGGATCAGGGGTTTGACTTGATGATCTTGGAGGTCTTTTCCAACCCAATCTATTCTATTCTATGAAAAGTGAGTTACATATATGCATGTCTGCTTTCTGAACATGTATGTATAAGGTTTTATATATACATAGGTAGATTTACTGGTGAAAACATTTTTATTTTACCAGTTTAATATTTTTTCCTTCAGCTAATCCAGTGCATAAGTACTAATGGTATCTTGCATGGTCTCTCTCTGTGTTCAAAACTTTTCAGTGAAAAATAGGGAATTTTCAAGGTAGATTTTTGCTTGAGAAATACTCGTTTTTCAGCTGATGAATCTGGTAACTTAATTTTTGGTTGGGGTAAACAGTGGTTCCTGGTGAAGAAGGACCAAATGGGGTTTAACTCATTAATGCCTTAATACCAGGTGATCTGTTGCAGTTTTTGGGGGGGTTTCTGGAGGGTCCCTCCCGGCCGCTCTGTGAAGGTTTCCAGGGCTGAGGTCACCTCCCCGCTGCCCGTCCCTCGTGGCAGGGACAGGCGGCGGAGGCACCTATGCCAGCAGACAAGAGACCACACAGCACGCAGGGAGTCCAGCAGCGAAGAGAGCAGAAGAGAGCTTTATTGATGTAACAACGGTTTAAGTACCTTTTGGAGGGATCCCAGGGTGACCAATCATGACAAGAGGTTAACAACCAATAGATGAGTTTCTAGTTATCTCTCAGACATTCCACAGGTACAGTGAGGGGTTTATGGGAACAAGAAGGGTTACACAAAGGTTTAAAATCACCATCTTGGACACGTGGTTAATTTAACAATATTACAAGCTCCTGCATTCTTTTTATGTAGCAGACTTACCCCAACAGTGATATGCTTTCTTTTTTGCAGTCCTGTGATTATACACCTGGTACACTCCAGACTGTCTGCCTTCCCATGCTGAGTCCAGTTTTTCCATCTTATTGGCAGTTAGGTACACCACAGTGCTTGTTGTCTGGGGAATTTAACAAATCTATCTCTAAGATAGTAGGTGCTCCTGGTGCTCAGGGTTTAGTAATTTCAAATATGCTCCACTTTTTTGCCTAGAAAATATGAAGGGAAGTTCTGAGTCAATTTTTTTTCCAGGTGGACCCTTCAATGTTTTATCAAAATCTTCAGATCCTTGTATTTTATAACTTCCTCAAAGACAGACAATCTTTTTTTTCCTACTGACTGATCTTGAATGCACAGAGCTATTGGGTATCAAAAGAACTGCTCTCACAGTCACTGAGTGGGATTTTGTGAAGGTCAGTAGTAGGCTGGTACCTCCTGAGGAGCTGGAAAACCTATCAGCTTTCCAGTGGCACTGTCAGTTCTGAGAAACAAGTACCATGACTTTTCCCAGTTTTCTGTCAGGTGGAGACTTAATGTTTCTTGAAGAAAATACTGCTTTGAGAACACTAAAAGCAAGATTACATGATGCTTTTGCGAATTTAATTCTTTTCCACCTGCCAGCAGTGTGCCTTATGATGCTGAGGATGAACTCAGAATCATGTGCCCTCACCTGACTCACTTTGTCTGCATCTTCAGTGCTTTAACAAAATTGGTCTTGCACCCACTGTTCTATAAAGAACTATAATCCCTGCACTAGGCTGGGCTTGGGACACTCTCTGTATTAGAAGGGTTATAATGGGAGGAAGTGTTTTGTCGTGACTTTGTTATGTCCACTCTTTGCATAAGACTGCTTAGTACTCAAAACTCGTACTTCTGAACTCACAAACTACAAAGGAACCTAAGGCGACTGCATCAGCAATGACTGCACCTTGATATAACTTGAAGTTATATCATGTGATGCATCAAAATATGTTTCAATCCACAACGAAAGTGGCCTTACTGTGTTACCTTTATCCCAAAACAACTGCCTAACATTCAAACTGTGACCATTCTCCTTGTTCCGGGCCTATATGTCTTTAACGATCCATTAAAAAAATCATAGCCACAAAGTGATTAATTGTTGCTAGCATTTAATCTTAATCTTAGATATTGATTTTTGTGCTTGTGTACAAGAAAAGAAAATTCTGGGTTTTTTTTCTAAATATATATTTTCATTAGCATTAAATAAAATTTAGTTTGAAAATTAAGAGAAATTGTTCTTGATCAAAGTTACAAGTAGCTTTTCTAATTCAGAAATTAGACTTGTAGCAGGCATCTCCTTTTCTATAATATAGAAAAGATATACAAAAAGCTGTGTTCCTGAGGAAAATGTTGGCTGCAAACAGGCAATGTTGAATAGGAAAGCTTTACCATCAGAAACAAAGGAAACTTTTTGACAACACAAACTGTTGTTTTTCATCTGTTTGTGTTTTATAGCTTGGCTTATGTTGACTTCACATACACAAAACTAAAAATCTTGCATTTTCTTAGACCAGAACAGCAAAATATATTCATATAATTAAAACATAACTAAAAATAAATAAACACCCAGAAAAGAGAAGGGGTTTCATCAGAAGCAGAGGAGCGGAGAGTTTTGCAAGTATAACCTTAGCATTTAATCTCTTTCACAAAGAGATTAAGCAGGAAAAATTGTGTTAGACGTCCCCGACCTCCCCGGTCCATGCCCCAGGCAGGGTTTGCGGGGGCAGCGGTACCCGCACCGCTCTCGCCGCACAGGCTGCAGTCTCACGAGCGGCCACGAGATGGCACTGTGACCCCTCGAACCGCGCCTCGGCCGCAGTCCCGCCGCCCAGGGATGCCCCGGGATACCCTGGGAAGGGCTCTCTGCACCCCTCCCTCCGGCGCTCCAAAATCAGGCACCGAGGAGCGGAAACAAGATTTAAAAAAAAAAAAAAAAAAAAAAAGTATAGTTTCCTTCTGCAGAATGAGTAACATTGTGGTGCTGCCGAACTGGGGCGCGGTACGAGCCGTGCCCGCCGGTGCCCGGTGCCGGCGGCGGGAGGGAGGTGCGGGGGGCACAGACCCGCAGTTTCACTCCGTGACCGCTCCGTGCGGCGAGGTAGGAACAGCGGCACAACTCTCCCCGCTGAGCTCCAGCGGGGAAGCGCTCCCCGAGAGTGCAGTCAGCCTCGTTTCCCACGCCTCGTGGCGCCTGTCGGGAAAAAGACGAACCTTGAAACCTTAATGTCCCACAGGTACCACTGTAAACGTGCCGACATTTCAGTGCCGGAGCCGGCATCAGGGGGTGACCGCAGGAGTGCCTGAGCCCGGCTGCGCAGGGGCCGAGTCCTCGCCCGCCTCCTCCCCGTGCTTGGGAGTTCACCCTGTAAAACAGCAGACTTGTCATTTGCCTTTGAGTGAGCCCTCCGCTATACCGCGGTCTGCTAACCCATGGAAATAAAACCCCAGTGAAAACAATTTGGTAATCATCAGTGGAGATGAGGGTGCCGAGTTCAGTTCTAACACAGCATTCCTGTATCGGGAAATTTAACCTTCAAGCACTACTTCCTCACCTCGTGCTCTTGCATTGATTCTGCCTTTTGTCTCCCGTGTCTGTTGCAGCGCACAGATACCGTTCCGGTAGAGCCTGAATGCTAATTAGGATGCCTGCACAATATTTACACAACACCTGGCACACTTGCTGCTTTTACATTATAAAATATTCAGTAATAGCGATTAGACCAATGGGCAAAACTAAATTAAAATAATTACTTTTATGCATTTGCCTTAATGGTGGCAGTTTAACTGTTTTGCTTGAATGTGAAACTTATGGAACACAAATTTAGTAATTTCACCTGGCAATTCCAGCTCTATTTTAAATGGACTGTGTCTGCAAGCAAGATGTTTACCCGTGCTCTGGAAACAGGGTGAGTGCTTATATAATGTTTCAGAATCTGAAGGGAGAAATGTCTCAATGAGAGTCAATGTACTGGTGTAAATGAAAGTCATGTCAAGCATGAATGCAGGAAAAAGCAATCGTTATTATGAAAGCCCCTTCTGCTCCCTTATATTTCCTGATCCTGGATTTTTTAGAAGATGTGACTTTCCAAAAAGAGATCTGTGGAGCTGCTTGGAAAAGAAAAACGTTGCTTTTTATTATATAAGCCTTTTCAGTGGATTAAGTGAAATATGGATGTTTTTCTGGTTAAGCAGTCTGTATGAGTTTTGAGAAATTATGCTTGAAAAAGGCATTTCACTCACATGTACTCTGATGTTATTTTTCTTGGGGGTTCCAGAGGTATTTGGATTATGGTTTATCCATCCTAATTCATTTCCTTTTGGACCAAATAATTTATTCTGAATAAACATTCTTGTCCTGAATGTATATGTGTATGTCTACTCCTACATACCCACACATATAGTTTTTACAATCTACCTAGTAGAAGAGGCTAAAGAACTTATGCAAACATGTGTGAGTAGGAGGCATCAATTATTAGATGAAGTGGTTGAGTCCAGAGTACAAGTAATTGTGTAGGAACATCCATTTTTATGAGTTTGGTGACACACTGAGCCTGACTGGTGAAAAACGTCTAAAAGTAATTTATTTTCTCTCTTTACATGATTATTTATTTCAAGGCTCTGCTTATAGGGGAGGTCTGTACCACCCTGGGTCCACCAGTGATGAAGAGACTGCCAGTTAGCTGTTGTTGAGTTGGCAACACAGTAGAGGAGACTTGGTAAAGCTGAATTTGTTTAAAACATTTATAAAATTCTGATTTTTGAATGTGCTTTTTTTTAATGAGTGCATGGGCATTATAGAAAGTGTATGGAAGCTATAAGGAAAGATTTTGGAAGGAAAACCGGAACCAAGCCACTGTGGAAAAAGTATTTTTGTTATAGATATTACAATAATATCTGTAATTGCTGGAACAAGATTTTCTGAATTCAGCAATCACAAATTCCAAAGACTTGAGCTCAGTGTGTGAGCTCAGTGCCCTTACTTGTTGGATGGAGACAAAATGATTCCCCCAGGAGTACAGTCAGCAGGATGTAATTTGCAGGGGTGTCAAGAAGCCTGCTCTGATGTCCCAGAGATGGGGTTATCAACAATAATCAGATTCCCATCAGGTTTGTGAAGAAGTGGTACCTGTCTGTTGAGTTGATGTTAGGATGTTTAAATGAAAAGCTTTTTGTTCAGATCCCATATGTGTTCAGTCTCAGTCACTGCTGTTCAGATTCTCATTTTCTCTTCATTCTGCTTAAGATTCTTTTGGGTGCTGTGGAGCAATGCAGTGAACAGGCCTTCTTATCTGGGGTGTGTGCACCAGTATAGTCACCCCTCTTGTCTTTGGCCCTGCAGCAAGAGCAGTAGCTGCAGCTGCATGGCCTCTCCCTGCATCTCTTTTGATGTTGAGGTAAGATCGGAGTCAGTTCCCAGCTGCCTTCACCACAAGCAGCCTTCTGCCTTTGCAACAGCAGATAATGAGCTATCCTGCACCCCACACCAGATCACTGCACTTTGTGCCACCTGTCTCACTCTTAACACCTTTGCCACAAGGACCAGGCTATGTCTGCAAGGGGAGAGTGGAGTGGGTCCAGGCCACTCACCCCCTGGTGCCCTCAACTAAAACATGTTCTGGGGCTGCTGCCCCATAAGAAAACAGTTGCACTTACTGCTGGGAAAGATCTTCCCTCTCTGGGCCAAAGGAGCAGATGAACTGGAAGTGTTTCGTTTCGTGCATCTCTACCGCTGTTGGATCCTGCTTGTTACATGCCAGTAGTGGAAGTCTTAAGCAAAACAAAAAGAAGTTTGATCATAATTGTAGATATCTAGTGAGAGACTTAATCTGGTGTTAATATTGCTTCGGTCTTCAATAGCCTTTGTGTTCCAACTGAAATTTTATTTACTCATAATCATTAGTTTTCTTACATTTAATGTAAAAATCGCTGTCTCAGTAAAGAAGCCTTTTCTGGGTTTCTGACTACCAATTTTAAGCAGCACTTCAATATCTGACAAGGAGAGTGCTTGATGTTAATTATTTTTTGATGTAAGCATAATCATGTACAAAATTTGCTTTCATGCATAAACATTCTTGTATATGAGTTTATGTTTTTGAAATGTGAACCTGAATTGGGAAGAAAATAAACCTTTACAATCTTCAGAGTTATTATAATCCAATTGTCATAGAACAAAGTACCTTGTCATTTCCCACTACATGGCTCTTCCATATAACTGTTGCTTTGCATCATTTACTCTGTTATACTTCATTGAGTATATTACTTCAAAATTGCTATTTATCCAGCCTAACATTTTTTCCAAGAAGAAAAGGTAAATATTTTGGGCTAAACTCTTATTCTTAGATTCTTATAAACATAGACCTAAGAACTGTAAGCCTGAACTCAAACATTTGTGACATCGATGACCTCTGAAGGAAAGCAGAACTGGATTCTGGATCAAACAAGAGGAATCAAGTTGGACTAGAGGAAGAGTTTCTGTCCTTACTAAGCTGTTACTTAAAACATCCAGATCTGGAGGAAGTTTAATGAACTGAATTTGCTCCCTCAGCTGGAACAGTTTTGGCATATATATCTGAAGAGCTCATATATCTATGAGGAGCCAACCAATGGTTTGGGATTATGCGCATCTGTCAGCTAAATCAAAGATCCCAAGGCTAAACCAGGCATTCAAAGGCAACATGTAGATCCATGAATTTTATGGAAGACAGTGTCTAGACACTGATAAGCAGTTTTCTTGCATACGCATGCTATAAAACTGTGTATAATTGTTCTCATTTTAGTAACAGCTTTCAGAAAATTACTGTTAGGAAGATGGAAGAAATGTTTCATGCCAGTGACCTTAAAATTGTAGTGCAGGGATCTAATTGTGTTTTCCAGTCGTTTCTGCCATGTTAGTAATGAGTATCTATTTTGAGATAAAAGGATACATTATATAGGAAAAAATGCTTTTCCTTAAAAGAAAAATATTTGATTTGAAAAAACTGTGGACATGCTATTCTTTTGTAAATACGTTGCAGGTCATAATGCTTAGTTTTATAGTGTTGTTACTCTTTGTGTATTTTCTGACTTCAAAAGTATTAACAGGATAAATAAGATAGAAGAAACAGGAACTATCTAAACGTGTGTGTGTATGTACCATTTACCCAGTATATGCATATTTTTGTTTAAATACATGGTTTTAATTTCAAAATGATAAATAGTATGAAATTATGAAATATGAAAATTAAAATAACAGGCCTGCAAATAATTTAAAACCATTGTGTTTATACATTCCTTAACAATTTTTTCTGGCACAGATGGTAACATCATAACTTCAGATCTTATTGCCATCCATTGCTGGCTGTTCCTGGGTGTGGGAAGAGGTGATGATTAGCTAAGACAAAACTGGCTGTTCACAACATCTTGAAATTTTGTTGTTATTGATGATAAAAATGACTTTGGAATAAACTGAAAATTTTCATGGGAAATTGCCTGTTTCTGTCAAGGTTTTATTTTTTTTTTCCTTTAAGTCAGCTGTATATGCAATTATATAATTGATGTTTCCAATGCTATATATTTCTTTTGTTTTCACGCTTCTATGCATTAAGGATACGAGAAAGTCACAAATACAAGACAGCAGGCATTACTGGAAGAATTTATAAAGAGCAGCATTCTCTGAGACTACAGAGCATCTATATTCTTAGATGCTACTGTTCCATTTCAGCCTTTCAATGCAATTATTTATTTTTCTGTGACATTTTCAATGGATTTTGAGTCCACAGGAAGCACGTTGGTTTAATTCTTCATTGTACTACTAAAAGGATCGTTGAGATTCAGCCCATTTACAGTGTATTCCTTGCCTTAGTGATTGAGTTTATTTTAGGAAAGAATACATGAAATTTGGATATTACTCATGCTCCAAAAATTAATTGGAGTTAAGCAGAGTTTTGCTACATCTGCTTTTTAGTTTTATTTTTTAATTGGACAAGGATCATTTATGTTGTAGAAGCAGCAAACACATAGGAAGACCAAAAGGGCTTACAAGTGGAATAAATCACATAACCAAACTTTGGAACTGGTATCAAACCTCACATGTTGTGATTATTTCTAATTCAGCTGACCCCTTTTGCTCAAGATATTTGCTTTTCATTTTTCAAATTGTATTGGCCCTTTGGCAACTTTTCAGTATCCTTCCCTGCCACCTTGACTAATAAATTAATTTGGTGTCTGTTAACATTAGTGTGTGTTGTAAAGTAAATGTGTCCTCTGTGTTCCCATTTATCTCATGTTGAAAGTAGAAGAATTCTGAAGGAACTTGGATCTTGGAACATCAGGAATATCAGCTAATACTTTTCCAATGTGAAAATCTCCAGATTGTATGATTCAAAAGTTAGAAGCAACTTTTGTATGTACACTTCAATTCTTGTGTAAATTGAATAATCTAAACCTCTGGCTATCAACTCAGCATTTAATTATGACCCTAAGTATATGACAGAGTAAAAGGAGTACAGTGCATCTAATTCAGCATGCTTAAGGCACCATTTTCCAAGGTTTTTGACAGCTCTTTCTGCATAAAAATATCAAACCCCAAAAGTCTTGCTGTGATCAATATTTCCATAAAATCTGATGAATCATAGGAGTATATCAGTGATTTTACATGTTGGCTAATAGTTTAAATGTTTTATAGTGTTTTCCATAGATATTTTTCCCTGTGTCTCTTTACATGTGTTCTGGTTAGTGACCAAAGTTTACTGTCCTTGCCAGCCTCCTCATCTGACATATCTTTGAGTTCTTAATAGAATCATAGAATGGTTTGTATTGAAAGGGACCTTAAATCATCTAGTTCCTGCCCCCCTGTCATATTTCAGTGAGTTTCTGTGCAATTCCTTTCCCAATCTGTTCTGGTAGTGGGGACATGACTAGCTACCAATTACTCTTATGGGGTAGTTGCTTCTTTAATTGCCAGATGTTCTGTGCACTCAAGTGAGAGCAGCTGTAGGTGGGATTGGTGGGACAATGAACGAGTAGTGTGGAATCCTGGAGGTGAAGATCATGCTATCCAGGTAGCAGCTTCTGCTTTCATATCAACAGAGTATGTATCAATAGGATTTCTCCCATCTTAGCAATGGCAATTCTGATGACTCATTTTAGGCTTTAGAACTGTATTAAATCTAGACACAAGACATAGCAGTCTCTCAAGGTTACACTAATATGCAATTCACTTTTGCTGATTCTCTGCCAGATTTGTCAGCAACCTGTCTTTGACTTAGGCAAGTTTCAGGGTATTGCCATGCATGTCTGAAAGTACAACAGAGCTCTTCTACAGGCAAGAGACTCAAGCTTTATCAAGGTAGCTCTTGGGCTTTTTTGGAACACAGCTATGAGATCTGTAAGATACCTCTCACTGCAGACATGAAACAAATGTGATTGCCCCTGCAGCGTGCTGAGGGTGGGAGTATTGCTGTGCATATGTAGGTCCTGAAGCTCTGCAAGACAGAATGCTACTGACAAACTGTGTGGTTATATTCTGAAAAAAATTGTGATATCAGTGTAATGGAGTCATTAATCTTTAGAATGCCAAGTTCTGAAAACTAAACTTAGGGATCCTGTAGGATGCAGGACTCCTAAATCTGCAGCATGTTTGACTGGGTACAAAACCTATGAAGCTTCTTCATTCTGTTATTTATTAAATACAGTAATTTGCAGTAGCTTGCAAACATACTTTAACTGTAATTTGGAAGAGTAATAAAATTTGCTTATGTGGCTAATATCTGTACTGAGTTGGTAGTATTCTGACAAAAAGTTGATTTTTTTTCTCCTTAAATAACTGTTTGCTGAAATCAGGCCTTGATGTCCAGATTCAGTTTTGATAAACTTCCCAATATAAGGAACTGTTAGAATGGAAATTTTTAATAGTCAAAATGCCTACCATATTATAATTAAGGAAATTAGAGGGGGTTTAATTCAAAACATTTTTTCTCTTTTAGTTAATTTAGACTAAACAAAGGTTTAGAAGAGGAAAATATATCTAACTAAAGTGCAACAATTTTACCTAAAGAGTACTTTTTATGTGGATAGATAATCCACTCATGCAGACACTGAGATTTTTATTGTCATTCTATTTGTGATAGTGACATTTTATTAGAATAACCCAAACGTTCACAGAGCTTGTATCTCTGCTACTTATCTCTACAAACACCATTTCAGTGTAATGTACACAGACAGTTATGTCAGCCCTCCTGCTCACAACAGACAAGGCTCACTGACACATATGTTTGAAAGAGCAGTCTGCTACAGTAGAGTGGTAGTGGGAAAATTTTCCTGAAAAATTTCATATGGACAGTATATGGGAGTAAGTTATTCAAATAATGTGTAACTTCAGGTCTTGGTCTCTTCAGTGAAACTGCTAGTGGAGTGTTACTTAATGAAGTTTGCTCTGGCAACTTGTGAGAAATGCTTCTGTGCTGATGGACAAACTAGACTGTGAGCAAATCTGGAACACCTTGGATCTGCCAGAAGTAGCTCTACCTAGTCACTGCTAACAACATTAACAAATTTTGAACTGATTATCTTGAATGAAAATAGTTCTGAGCTCCTTACTAAACTCATGGGCCATTTTGCTTGCTTTCTGAAGATTTCCGACTGAAGTACAGTCTGATTTATGATCTTTGTAACTATCAACCAAGTGATGGTCTGAAGCACCTTGAAGGACTCTTGGGCTTTCTCAGGACTTGAGTCCTTCCTGTTTGTCTTTTCTGAGTGGTACTGGCTGTTCTTAACAGTCCTCTGACCTTGTTTAGCATGTATTTTCTCAGTTTCCTATAAAGTTTCTACATGTTCAAATGTGGTTGTTGCTACATTTTCAGTGAACAATTTCAGTGAACAAAGTATATACGACATTACCTCTCTATGCTTCCTTGAGACTGTGTCTTATATCCAAATGCTTGTCCTCTTCATTTCATAATTTTTCTAAGCAGGTTTTATTTTGATTTGCTCTCCCAGTTTTCCTTGTGAACAACTTTTGAGGAAAATCTCAGTGTTTTTAGTTTATGTGATTAAAATTCTCAAGCAGCTTTTCTGTCAGCTGTTAGTTCTGCAAAGAGCTTTAATAAGAAAATAAAAGCCATTTTCTAGAAACTGAGAATGTCATGTAGGATAAGTAGATACGAACCTGTGATCGGCATCCGGCTCAAGCTTCCAGTGCGCAGTGTGGGAGCTGTTGCTCTGACACATATTGTGCTGCTGCTGCAGAAGTGGGAGGAGATGAAACTTCTGCCATTTCTATGGCATCACTCAGTAAGGTGTAAATGAAGTATGAAATAAAAACTCTCAGCCCACTCAGTACACAGACAGACAAAAAGATAGTGCTGCTGTGATATGCTATGTGCTGTAATATTAACCTTACACAGTGCCAGAATGCTCCCTAAGTTTTACATTCTCAGGTCAAAAGGGAAAGGATTTATTGTTAGGTCTCCTTTTTCTCTTTCCACCAACATGCTCTGGCATGACAAAGCTGGTTTTGTAGAGCAGAGCAGGAGTGAGGTGAAAAGACTGACGGGAGGATCCTGTTCTGAGAGAAAGAAATTGTGTGAGTCAGTAGGCATAGTTTGCAATGTACTTCAGGGTAAAAATGATAAAAAGCTGAACACTGAATGCACCTCCAGATTCAGAAACATTTACTGTCTTCATTCTATTGAGTTGCAGCTCACCTGGGTGATTTGTAGGGAAGTAGCAATAGGTGGTAGTGTATCATGCTACGTTTAAATTCATTAGCACTAGGGAGTCTGTGTTGCTAGGTAGCTCATTTGGTATGACAGCAGTCTTTGGATGGAAATGCTTTGCAGCCAGATTTGCCTCTAGGCCATGCTCTCATAGCTTAACAAATCACTACCTAGATCCTTGTGGTATCCTGTGCACTATTTTTAGGCCATAAACCAGTCTTCTGGCAGCCTTTTTGTTTGGCTGGAAATGTTCTGTTGTTGAAATTTCTGAGCTAGATCCAATGCTGATTTAAATAATGTAGCTTCACTGGTGTCAATAACAGGCTGGCTTATACTAGCTGAAACTCTGTCCTTCAGATGCAATCTGAATCCTTGTGTGTCCTTTGTAGAACTGTGTGATTTGTGCTGAAAACAGTGCTGAGAAATAGGATGAAGTGACATGAATACTGGTTTAAAATGCTGGACTCCTGAAACCCTGCCTTGTTCTGACCGAGACCTCTGTGTGACAGCACAATTATTTCTCTCTTTGTACCTACACTCTTCCCCTTTTGTTTTCTAGTCTTACAAAAGTGTGGGGGTAAAGTCAGTAAATGTTGAGATGCCACAATAACAGAGTCTGCAGCACAAATCAGTGGATAACATCTCAAAAAAACCTGACGATGGTCAGAGAGGGGCATCCAGTAATGTCACTGTGAACTAGCGCAAACTCAAAAATATAGCTAACTGGGCAGCTGCAGCCAGTAAACTGCTCAGCTAGTGGACTTCTGTATGAAGAAAAGGTCACGTGTGGTTGGACCTCTGTGCACAGTGAGCAAAGAGATGGCATGGATTCACACCATGATCTTTCTACAAAGGTTTGCAAGAGGAAAGGGAATGTGCAGTACACACATATTCAGGCTGATTCAGCCTATAGATCTGAGAGCTCTGGAAAGGCAGGATAAAGTCTAGCAGGAGGATTTTATATAAATGTTGTTCTGACTAAAGCAGGGAGCATGAATATAAGAAATCACAACTTACTCCATCCTGCAATATTTGCCAGTGTTAACACGTCCATAGGGAAGGCCTTGTGACAAGAAATCAAACCAGCCAGATTGGAAGAGAACTAGACCCCTTTGTACAGGCATGAAGGCAGTTGGGTCATTAAAACATGCTACAGGCTTTTTAGGGGGAAGGCCACTGTAGTGCACATGTAATATTTGTATTAAGTCTTAAGAAAGCAAATAACCCGTTTGGGGCAAGAAGTGAATGTCACCCACACTGAAAAAAGCTGCATCACAGTTGGGTGAACACAAATTTAGAGGGCCATTTGAAAGTAGGGCTACAGATGTTTTGTTCTGGTTAGTGGAGCTATACATTTTCCAGAAAACAATTTACTATTTAATTTGTTGTGTGACTGTCATAGACAGAGTTTTCTGTTTCTGCCCTTTGGTGAATTCTAAGTAAAAGAAAGCTTCCCTATTATTACAAATTGAGAGGGCAGTGGAAACAAGACTTGCACTGCTGCAACTGAAAGTCAGAGGGGCAGGGCATTAGATGGGTTAATAAAATCCCTAAAGCCTACTCAGATAATAGGCACAATATAAATTGCGTTCCTCTAAAATAAAAATATCTGTGAAAGTATGTTTTAAATATACCTCATATGGAATCAGCAGAGGGCAGGATTTAGATTTACTGTGTCTGTTTCTATTTGATCATAAAGGTATTGCACTATAATTCTAAGTACTGGTCAGATGCACATTGCTCTTCTAAAAAAATTCTAGGAGTATGAATCATTTACATAAAGATGGGCCCTTGTTTGATCCTATTTTTTTGTTTTAGATTGTAAATGTGTGCTTACAAACCCAAGAGATATACATCAGTTCTCTTAATTTATGTCTGATTACATTATTTCAAACTTGTTTTTGATATTATTACAGACACATTTAATTCAAAGTATTCATTTCAGTTTCTAATGAAAACCAGCATTCTGACCTTATCATAGTGAAAAGAATGGATAACAAACAGAAGTTCTTGGAAACCTTTAAAAAAGCTGAATTTTGTAATGTATATTGTTGCTGTTATTACATTTTGTTTTGTTTTGTTTTGTTTTGTTTTGTTTACTAAAAGAAATAAGACAGGTGGTAAAAATGAAACCAGAATTCAGAAGATCTTGGATCATTTGAGTGAACTATCAGGTAGAAAATGCAGCTTAATGTAGAAAAATGTTAAACAATTCATCTGGGAGGAAGGAATCAGTGTAAGAATCTGTACTAAATATACAGTCATCCAGCATGCTGATTAGGAAAGAGATGAAATAGTTATAGAGAAATGACTGCAAACATGAATTCCAAGGCATTGTAGCATTAAGAATTTTGAACAATATATTAGAGAAGAGAAGGCAGCATAGCTATTGTAGAAGCTGGATTGAAATTTCATTTAAAACAGTATTTTAGTTTCTTGGATTTTTTCCTCAGTGGTTGAAAAATAAGGAAAATAATTGCTTAAAGCAATTTTTCATGTCAGTGAAATATTTCCTTTAACGATTGCATGGAAATGCCTGTTTCTTAAGAGTACACTCTCTTGAAAGGTACTGCTCTCTAGAGAAAAAAAATCCACCAAACCAGGAATTCCAAGCTATAGAGATGCACACATCATTTACAAATCAAGGGGTATTGATGTTATCTTAGGTTTATACTGAAATGTAAAGCAAAGAGTATTGCATTTAGTGTTTAACTGCCTCATGTCTAAATGAGTTACGAGAATGGTTAAGAAATAATTTCTGATTTTCGGTTCTCTCAGCCTGCTTTTCTGCCCAGCATGAAAAAGCTTAGATTGCAGGGAGTGCTGAGTTAAACTCTTGGGCACCTTGGAGTAATGTGTTAGTCTTGAGTATTAGGTGTTTCAAGACTCATGCATTTATTGGTAATGCTGCAGAATATGGTCAAGTGCTGCTCCCTGGATATAGCCATTCATGTGCCCTAGTTCCTTAGATTCTTATAATGAAAATATTTTTTCATGTTTCTGTATTATCTATACTTATATTTCTCCTGTATTCCTATTTAAAAGCCTTTCATGTTGTCTCAAGGCTATTTTCTATAGACTAGAAAACTGATGGAAAAGTGTGATGCATTAGCACCAGGCAGTGTGTGTGTGTTTGCCTGGGTTTGTGCAGTCTGTGTGCGGCTCTGCAGGGAGCAAAGCAGGACCACAGTACTGCTGGGCACTTCTCTCCCAGGACTCTGAAAACTATCCAGTGCCCAACTGTCATGCCACAGTTTAAGTGCAGCTGTATTGTCTGTCAGCACTGTGAGAGGTCAGTGGCTGGTGAGATGGAGTATGTGCCTGTGTCAGCTACTTCTGTTCGCAGTGCGGTATTTTAGCACTATCCTAATTTAAATGGGCAATTTAACTAGACAGTGAATGGGCATCTATGCCTTCCTGTCAGCACTGCAAGAAAGTCATGATGCCCAAAAGAGAGATGAGTGTGAGCAGGAATGTCTTACGCAGAAGCACGGTGTCATGGGTGTTTTTATGCATCACTGCATAAGGGTGGGAGGTTACCTGGCAGCCACAGTGGCAAGGCTGAGTGTATTCTGCCAAAACAACTGACACAACAGCTCCCTCTTGCCATTCAGAAGAATCACATTTCAGCAGAGAGTATGACGTGCTCCATACATGTTTCAGAATCTCCATATCTGTAATGTCTATACCATTATACTGCTGCCATTTAGCTTTATCTTTGAAATGGCAGAAATTTACATCATATGGATGCTCCGTGCTGTCTATCGCATCACATCCCTGCACAGCTAGATTGGAGCAAGTGACCACATAGCCTGGCTTTATTTTCAAATAAGTGCTTATTTATGCAAACATATGCTTATAAATAATGGGGAGAAGAAAAATATTATCTGCTTTAAAGAAAGCCACTGCAGAGATCCTCACTCAATACCCTTTGCCTGACTTCACGTAGGGGCCAGAGACCAGTAGATGGCAATCTCCTCCTATCACAAGAAAAGCAGTGTTTTAATGCGGGGCCCTTGTGTGCATCTTCCCGTTGCTTATTGCAGTTTACTTGAAGGGCAAAAAGACCTGCAAAACGTAGGCAGCCTTTGTTAGACACAGAATGCAATGCAAAAGTGAATTCCTACATTATGAAAATCCTAGCTGCTGGTATCTGTGAAAGGAAAAGCAAGCTAACCTAATGGAATGAATTTGTATTAATCTTTCTCATTTTTAAATACAGGACACTGGGCTATTTTACATCATTGTGCTATTCCTCCTGCGTTCTGCTAATCTTTTAATGCACTCTTTAGAAAAAAAGGGAATGGTTGATTTCCCCATACCCTACATTTCCCTTTTTTTCCCAGTGTTAAAAATGAGAAGAAATAACATGATCTTCAGCTGACTTAAAAAGGAGTCAAGGAACAAAAGAAAAGCATTTTTCTTCCTATAGTGACAAATTTGCCATGCTAGAGTAATGTGTCCAAGATGCAGTGTGAGAGTCTTGTTTAGCATTTGAATTGGAAAATAGATGGTATTACAGGTATTGCTGCGTAATTTTTATACGTTTTTTATCGCAGAAGAGAAGATTAATGTTGCTAATTTCAGTTATGTGAAACTCTGAGCTGATAAAGGATTAGGACTTTTTTTTTTAAAAAGAAAATATTAATAGTAGAGAAAGGAATATTCCTATTCTGTGTTAGAAATAATTGTGTCAGTTATCTCCCCATTTTGCTTTAAATGAGTCTACATCATTTCATGCAGTATCATACTGCAGGCATTTGATCATCCATAACATAATGATGAAAAAGAAAGCTAAATAATTATCCTGGATATTCTGACACTGATAACAATATAAGAAAGTTTCTCTGGGAATAGGATTTTCTGTACTAGGCTTAAATGCAATTCTTGATACGTTGTCCATCTGTACCCTCTACAGTAGATTGCAGTCCTGATGTACCCTTTATGCTACATTTTAGGGCTTAGCTGAGTACCACGGACATATCTTTATGAATAGCATTCATTAGGGATCAAAATTAAATGTAGCCTGGATCAGTGCCTTGTCCTATAGAACAAGATGAAGGGGGAACTATTATGCTAACGATGCACAAACTGGAAGAAAACCAGTGCTCCCAGTGTGAAGCAGAAGAACTGAAGTTCACATGATCATGCATGTCAAAGTAGCTGAGGTTAAAGTGAGTATTAGGGCCAAGGCCAAGGCTGATTCTTGCACTTTGTTTTACTCTATTAAAAAGATTTTCATCTTGTTATATAGATACCATATGATCTGTAAAAGGTAGCACAGAAAGGCTTTATGATAAACATTTACTATAAAGAGACTCTACATCATGTATAGCTTACTCTGGCTTACAGGTGCTCCTGCATTTTACAGGAGTAAAGGCAGTCAGCTTTTCTTTATATGAGAAAAACAAAGGGGGAAGAGTCCAAGCAATGCTCATAGCAATACTGTGTTTTCAGCAAATGGTAGAGGGATGGATATACCATCACAGAAAAAACCCCTTTCTTATATTAAGGTGGGTGAAAAGAAAAGAAATAGACTTGTCCAGTGGGTAGTAGGAACAGATTTATGAAGAAAAATTATAATAACTTAAATCTTCTAAATCATAAGAGCTAAAAGTTGTTGAGTATATACAAATATAGTTCTGAAAAAGTAGGCTCAGTAGCACAACAAAAATTGCTGGAATTACTTTTCATGATAGAAAGGAACAAGATAGAAAGGAACAATGATATTAAATAGGAAAACAGAAATTAAAATCTCCTTTCCTGCAAAAACCTTTGTGTGGCAAAACATCTTCCAAAGGAAATAATATAGTGCTTTCCACTGCTGGAAACAGCTAAATGTTCTTTAAATTATATAAGATTGGAATATATGAACATTTTCTATCTCCAGCTTGTGTACTTAAAGGACAAAAGAAGTGCAAATGCTACTTATGATTTCTTCTCATCCAGAGAAGGCTGAATGTTTGTTTACATTATGGTGGCAGAATGAGAGAATAATTTTTGGTGCCTACAGTCAAAGCCTCTCAGGGCACCTACATTTGGAACCTCAGTAACACATGTTCTCAGTGGAGGACAGGGATACATCTTTTTAAAAGCAATTAAAGGGATACAAATAAAGCAGCACCTGGGCTTAATTTCAATGCTCTCAATCACTGTTTAGAAGCATCACGGCTTTTTTTTTTTTTCTCACCCACTAATTATATGGTGAACCTGCACTCTTTTGAAGCTTACTCCAGAGTCTTGAAGTTATAGGTAGTAACTCACTGAATGTATCTTTTGACCATTTCTCCAGAAACAGTCATGTACTTTTATTCAAAATGAATATATAAGTCTACAATTCAAAATTCTCTTTTTCCTCAGCCTTTGGGATGAGTTTACACTAGGCTATGTTCCTGTAAATGACTACAGAAGATACAAAGATGAAAAAAAAGAGATTTTTTTTTAGAGCTGTGGTATGTGTTCTTTTTTCTGCTCTTATAAGTAGGGACTGAGAAATCTGGGGCTACCATACTGGCTTCACGGCTGACATTGAACTTATCTGCTACAAGGGTTTTCATCAGTCTTATACCAAGATTTCTGAAATGCTGCTAAAAATGAAGCTTCTCTTTTCTGACAAAAAACTAGGGATAGCATCACATGTCTTTCTGGTATGCTAATCGTTTTCATATTTCAGCACCCAGCAACAAAAATTAACGGAGCAGGAAAAAACTAGTCTAAGGGTTGTTTCATTGCATCAGGCCTGCCATACATGTTGTGACAGAAGTGTTTCCAGAGTACTTTTGGGGGGATTTCCTTTCTAGAACACTAGGCTCAGAATAACGTATTTCCAACTACATTGTCATTCACATTTGCAGAAGAATTCCTCAGTAACTTCAGTTCCTCTTGGTTTTGTGTTAAACCCACAATTTTATGGGACCATCATTCAGTTAGGGATAGTCTGGTGCAGCAAAACAAACTAAGCTGATTAGGTGGCATTGTTTTACTGCAGAACTTTTTAAAGCTTAAATATCTGCTGAAAAGAGAATGAAAGGATTTTATTAAAGTATAGGAAATGAAACATTAAATGTAAAAATGCAGCAGTGTTAGACTCTTGTGCCTGAATTTTAATACTTACTTGTGTTTCCTGTTTTTGCAGTAGGGAATCATTTTGATTTTTTTTGTAGTTGTTTTGTTTTCTTGGTTTTACTTGAATTCCTTTCTGGACCCTTAGCAGCAGGGATCTAGTGTAACCCATGGAGTTGAATCCAGTGAGAACCAAACTCTCAGAAACCATCACATTATGCTCAAAGTCTTGATTCATAGGCAAAGAGGAAGAGCACCTGAGGTATGCATAAGCATGCATATATAAAAAGCAAAAAAGGGTATTGTTAAAGAACTGAAATTTAGGAATATAACAATTATTAGTTCAGATGTAGCTATTACAGCAAAAGGAGGAGTAATAAGACAGTTAAAATTGTTATATGTGAACTTAGTTTCTACCCTCTTCCTGATATCATACTCATCTTTCCTCTACTCCTCTGGTCCTAATGTCAGTGTTTTTATTCTGGTGAGGGAGAGTGTTACAGTGAGTTGTCAGCACCTGGAGTCCATCACTGAGAGGGATGTGATGCTCATGCTGATGGTTTCTTCTTCTTCACTGTAGGATCCACTTGTACCTTTCTATATTTTAGCTAGCATGCTTGTACATCTTAGTGCTCAGTTGGCCTGCAGTACATGTTAATCACAGTTTACTATACTTTGTAGTTTCAGTTTTGGCCATCTCTAGATCTGTATCTCTTTAATGGACTGCTGAGGTGTTTACAGCTGTGAGGCCTCTAGCTGTAGAACCAGTCTATGCACCATCTTCTTCCCATGCCTGTACTCCTCCTCACTACATTCTTTATCTTCACCTCTTAAGACCTCTACATGTCAGGCTTGTATTTTCAATATTACTTTATTACTCTAGGTTTCTAAAAATAGGGTGATACCATGCAAAAATAAACAAAAGTGAAACAAATTAGCCATAGAGACTGGACAATTAAAAATATTGCTGTTACAGCTAAAGGAGATGTCTTGCTGTAACTCCAGATGACCACTAAATACCTTGCAGCTGCTCACGCACTCCTCCGTTTCCCTCACCTCACATAAAATCAATAGACATACAAATAGTTTAATAAGTGAAATAAATTTAAATTAATGATTGAAATAAGGTAAAACATGGTGATAATAATGAAAAGGAGAGGGAGAGAGAAGAATAAAACTCAGTAAGAACAAGTGACGCACAATACAACTGCTCACCATCTGCTGACCAGCATCAAGCCTGTCTTTGAGCAGTCATCGGCACTTCCTGGCCCACTCTCCCAGTTTATATATTTGGCATGACATTCTATGCTATGGAATATTCCTTTGACCAGTTTGGGTCAGCTGTCCTGACCATTGTCCCTCCCAGCTTCTTATACAGCTCCTCACTGGCAGAGAATGGGAAACTGAAAAGTCCTTGACTTAGGGTAAGCACTGCTTTGCAACAACTAAAACATCAGTGTGATCCCAACACTATAATCATACTGAATCCAAAATACAGCACTGTACAAGCTACTAAGAAGAAAATCAACTCTCTTCCAGTCGAAAACAGGACACCAGGACACAAACAAAATCTGAAGGCAGGCTAGGAAAGTTCAAACAGAGCAGGCCTGGCAAACTTCAGTCCTGAGAGAGTGCAAATTCAGTACAAAGTTTATGGCTTGCTACTAGCTGTGATAATAGTGTATTACAGAGCTACATGACTGCAGCAGAACAGGTGGTGCTGAGCAGATTCCCTGCACTGATATTCCCTAATGCCAAGGCTGTAATCTTTTGTATTTGATTAGTTTAAGCCAACTTTCTGACAAATGACTGCACAGCTGATGACCTGATACACTCAGAACTTAAATAATATAGGAAATAATGTTGTGGCAGAAAGGCAATGATAAAAGATGTCCCCACACAGCATGTTCTCACTTGGTGGGAAAACTGGGTGGTGTTTTCATGTTCAGTGATGGGGAAGAGACCTCTACAGCAGGTGTAGAAGTCATCTATGGTCACACAATCACAAGAGAAAATATTAAAATCAAAACTGAAATCTTCCACCTAGGGGAAATAAAAATCATGTGCAGTGAGCAGTAATTCTCCACAATTAAACTTACACTGGATAGTTACAGGTATTGGGACAAAGGAGATATTTATTTTGATTCATGAATATGTTGATTTTTAATATGTGTCTCATTGAGTATGATCCTCATAATCAGCTTACTTGCTTTCAGCTCAAGACTGTGGAGAAGGATAACAAGATAATATGTTACCTTTGCACTTTGGGAAAAAAAAGTTGAAGTGGAAAGTAAAGAAGGGAGAGTCAGGGCTTTATAAGCTAAGATCTTGTTTATGCTGGAGCAGAGATGCCTTTATTCTGATACTTGCTCCTAGCATAGATGTTTCGTGTTATATAGGAAATGTTCCTTGAGACCCTAGCTCTTATTCTTCCACTGCTGACCACCACTAGGCTAAACATTACACTGAAGAAACACACATTTTGTCATCCGCTTGTTTCTACCCATCACCAGGATACAAGCAATCTTCATCTGTTTTTTGGCACAGTTTCAGCCAAGAGGGGTAGGGGATGGAGTTCACAAAGGTGAACTCTATAACCTAGGGACATCCTTTCCATGGAAACTGAGAAATATATTCTCCAAGGAAGCAAAGGAGCCATTTCCCCCATTTCTAAATGAGCTCTCTACAACATTATAATTTTGTAAAATTTGATATAATTTCAAACTGTATTTTAAACAAAATCCCAAATAAACTTATAATTTCATTGTGTCTGGAGTCAGTGTTTGTTAAGAAAGCTCTTAGAACGTGTACAAGATGAGACCTTTTAGAGGACTTATCTGAAAGAAGCCTAGTTGCTGATCTGTAAGTGGACTTATCTGTGCTGATCAAATTATAGCAATTTTGTACCCGGGCAGACACTCACAATAACATGGTCTTTTGCAGTAATTGAACAGTTTTTAAAAGCCTGAAGTCTCAAAGAGGAATGAGTTTACATAGTAAGATATTATACCCCACTATGCAAACCACCTAGTAACCTTAAAGAATGTTTTTTGTATAACATGTTGTTAACTCATGAGACAGAGTTTTGCAAGCAACCAGGCAAAAACAAAATATCAAACTAGATGTCTCCTAGCCACTTTTATACCCTAGTAGGGGTAGAGTTACATGAAGAAAGAGAAAATAGAGTAAAACAATCTGTTCTAGCAGAAAAAGTACAGGCTGCAGTGTTTCCCACTGCATTGCAGGTTACCCAAAAGAAAGCATATACAATTTGCTCAGGCAAAAAAATCATCCAGTAAGCTCTTTTACTGAGAGGAAAGGATAGTGGCTGTTGTTGCAGGCAGCACAGGAAAGGGACTGAACATCGAGCTAAGAAAAAGCTGTGAATGGTAAGAATGGTTTTTAGGAACCCTGAAAACAAGCCTGTAAAAAGCATCTTGATAAACATGAGATCATCCTCCTGAGAATGAGAGAATGTGGAGGCATCTCTATTTCTTCTGCTTTGCATATGAAGTGCTCAATCAAACCAAAAAGATGACTGCCTTGTACTTCAGATGAGACTGTAAGACAGACAACACACAAAGGTGTGCAACAATTGGAGCCTGGGCAGTTGTATTTTACACTACATCAGTACTTCTCAGCATGAAGGAAGTGTATTTGTGAGTTACATTGCACAACTACATTGAATATTGGAGTTCTTTTCTATACCTCTTAAATTCACTGCTCTCTTTTAGCTAGCTGCTAAGTGTTAAGAGCAGTTAGACTGTGTTTCTGTGGCTATTAGGAAGAATATGTACATAAGAGCAACCTTTTATTATCTTGCTTAACTGTCACTGTTACATCCATGAACTGAGAATAATACTTCAAGCACAGCTATTATTTACTCAAGTCAAAGATGTTGCAGGTACATGCGTGAACTTATCCATTTGAATTTCACCCTATTTTACCTGAAAACCATACAGAGAGGCTCAGTTCTTTATACAGGGAAAAAACCAAATTCTGAGTGGGGGATTTAAAGCAGTATTTGTAAACACTAAGATGCAGGTTTTCCATAGTATCCAGTTATCTATTTTCATAAATCTCAGCAAGCACATATTTGCATTTTTGGCAGGTAACTAATTTTGTAAATTGTTCCATTGATTTATAACTTAAATATGTATTGTCATTTTCTACATGTACAATATTTCTGATTTTTTTTCTTTCTATATTTTGGACTCTCACATCACTGTCATCCTTTTGGGTTACATTTACAGAAGCAAAGAAATAAGAATTGTTGAAGTGTCTTTGGAAGAATGCTGGATCAGTGAATCAGATATTAGAAGCAGAGAAATAAGTCCTTTGGGGTCACCTTGTCTGACCTTTGCATTCTGCAGCATTACTCATACAACATACTCACTAACCTCTTAATCTAACCTTCTTTTGATGGTTTGTAATTCTAACTTGCTAAAGGTGGGACATGCAATTACTTTCAACTTGAATATTAGTAAAGAAAGAGGATAGTTAAAAACATGGATACCTAGACTATTACTATTAAGATTTTTTTTTTTTTAATTAATCTCAGTGTATTCTCTTTAGGTATAACTATCTCTTTGAATTGTCATCCTTAGGTAGCCTAATTTACAGGCTTATGGCCAGAAAGGCATTATGGTAAACTTTTAGTCTGATCTCATAAATGAAACAGACCATAGAGTTTCATCCAATGATTCCTTCAGTGGGGAGAATTATTCTTTACATCTATATCAGTTAACTCCTTTCCTTCATTAATTTTAAAGAAAATATTTACAGATTGTGATCTTACCCTTCTCTTCCCTGCTTAAAGGCCTTTGCTTTTCAACACTACATAAAATTATGCTGTCTTGTTGGGTCTTTCATATTGGTTTATTTTCTTTATGTTGTCTGTAGAAGGTCTTCAGAAAGTGCTAGATTCATTAAACTAGAGAGACTTGTTTTCTTATTTCAGTAAATGTACTTATCTTCCTCCAGTTGAAATATAAAAATAGATAAATAAAAATGCAGTATAAAAGCTGATTTTGTAGTTAAAAAAAAAAAAGATTCAAAATGAGTGAAGAACTGATATAATTCCTCAGAAATAATGTGTCAATGGTGTGAAATTTTAAATAATTATTCATATTCAGAAAATTTCAAAGGGGTAATGAAACACCATGTACAATAATTACATTACCTCCTGTTCAGAAAAAAACCTCCAATAAACCAACAGTCAAGAAAAAGAGGATTACAATTTTAATAAGTTTCTTGTCTAATCAAGACTTTACATAATGTTTCAATTTTAATCCAACATACAGGCTAGCACATGAGGAGCTATTTTCATGTTGAGTTGTGTATTTAATTTCCAAATACATCTTTGAAATTTATAATAAATAGTATTCTTTATTTATATTGTTAACTGTATAGTTGTTATCCTATAAGACTCTGTTTTCTTTGTTTTGTGTTCTCTCTGCTCACTCAATTTATCAAGTTTTCAAGTGAGAGCAGAAATCTCTGGGACATGAACCAAGTCTTTATAGCCATAGATAGGCTATATTATAGTGTCTAGCACACTTTGTATATAGATTTAAGTAAAGTTTCTTGAAATGAGACTGTTATGGTTATTATAGTTGTTGCAAGCCCTAGTTATTTCCAGAGAGTTAAAGCTATTTAAAAGGCAGATATACAGAAACAGATAAAGCCCCAGATCTCTAAGGCTTGCTCCTAATGACTGGTCTTAATTCATAAATTCAGGCAACAGATTCTTTGTTGGTTCAGAACTTTGAATTATCTTTATAATTGTTGTAATATTTATAATGAATTATAATAGTTAAAATCTAAATTAGAAATTACAATTGTTACAGTAAATCATTATGGTAGTTTATAATTGTCTCTGCAGGAGATGGTGCAAGCATGGTACTTCTGCAAGAAAATGTGTTTGTGTTTATTTTGAGTGCAGACAAGAGCCCGTAATGAGTCCTTGGAGATAGTACTAATATGTGACTTAATGAAGAAATGAATAAAATCAGCTGTTTGAGGTTTTTATCCAAAAAAAAGTTGAATGAATAAATTTGTGAAGAAATAGTTTCAAAGATTTAAATTTCCACTATCCAGATGACTGCTGTACTTGTTATTTTCTAGCTGATGCAAGCACAAAAGCATTGTGTCAAAATGCCACTATGGAAGTGAACTGAAATTAACAACATGACTTGATCCTAATGCTGGAAAGCCTCCTGAAATGTGATTGCAATCAAAGGCACACGATGCTGAAACACAGATTATTTTGTTGAAATATATGATTTGAATAGCTACTCATGCGCACATCATGTCTGGCACAAACCCATAAAAACAAGATGGTTAAACTACCCTTACTTAATCTTACAACTTATCTATTCTTCATATGTCTCTTTTCAAGAATATACATTTTATTTCTATCACAAGTGTCCCATCCTTCAAAAAAAAACCAAACTCTTTTTTGTTTTTCTTATTTTTGCCTCCCTGCATACAGCTCTTCTCATAATGCTAGTAATTGAAAAAGATTTGGTTGGAGGAAGAGACCATAGTGCAGTCAAGTAACATTCAGTAGGGGATCAAATGTGCACTGGAAATCTGGAAAACTTGGGAGAGCGTAGAGGAAGCTCTTAAGTGGTTTTTAATATATGGTGTATTCATTTGTGCTGATCTCGGCTGGGGTAGAGTTAATTTTCCCCACAGTGGCTAGTACAGGGTTATGTTTTGGATCTCTGCTGAGTACAGGGTTGATAATATTGAGATGTTTTTGTTATTGTTGAGCAGAGCTTACACAGAGCCAAGGCCTTTTCTGCTTTTCATACTGTCATGATGGTGAGGGGGCTGTGGCTGCACAGAAAGCTGGGAGCAGACATAGCTAGGACAGGTGACCCAAACTGACCAAAGGGATATTCCATACCATATGACATCATGCTCAGTATATAAAGCTGGGTGAAAGAAGAAACAGGGGTGGATGTTTGGACTGATGGTGTTTGTCTTCCCAAGTCACTGCTAAGTGGGACAGGGCCCTGCTCTCCTGGGGATGGCTGGACACCTGCCTGCTCAGGGAAAGTGGTGAATCAATTCTTAGTTTTGCTCTGCTTTTGTGTGTGGCTTTTGCTTTTCCTATTAAACTGTCTTTATCTCAACCCATGAGTTTTCTAGCTTTTATCCTTCCAATTCTCTCCCTGACACTGCTGATGAGGGAATGAATGAGTGCTGGTGTGGTATTTGGTCACCAACTGGAGTGACACCATGACATCATGCAATTCTGCCTTGTTTTGACAAGAAAAGAACTGGTCCTCACTGGGGTTTGATAGATTAGGTATAATACAGAATTAGATGTTGATGGTTCTTCTGGAAGGTGATGTTACTTGTATCTGCAATACATGGCAGAAGCAGCAGAACCTTGAGTAAGTCAGGAATGATATACTTCGTGGTTACTCAACCAATTCACAGTCCTGGAGCTCTGAAGAATCCAGGAAGTCTCAGAGCAGTATTTTGATTTTCTACCACCAGATGGTGATAAAACATGGAAGCTGAGGAGGGAAAAAGTTGACACAGTGGGTTTGATTGAAAGAAGGTAGCCATTCTAACTTCCTCCAGACCATTCTCTCATGTGCTGTGGGACTGGTGGTGCATGTTGAGGATGGCAGTATGAGAACTCCATAGAGTTTAACTTTGCAACAGCTGCTTCTTTGAGCCTATGAAATGTCATTGCAGACTCTGTTGAAGACCTATAATAAGAATATTAGAAAAGATGAAAGGCGTGCTGGAGCTGGAAGGGAAACAGGGCAGTGGAAGGAACTTGGGGTTGAAAAAACCCCAGGGAATTCAAGCTGTAGGGATTAGTAAAGTGTGAAATAGTTTAGGATAAGGAAATTAGGGAAAGTGGGGAGAAGGGAGTTGATTAAAGACTTGGTTGCTTTGCACACACAGGGCTGGAAAAGCTTTTGAAGTTTGTCTCTTGCTATTTGCAACGTGCGTCACTTGCTTGGCAAATTATTTAGAACACTATAAAAAGTTTGCAATGTTATCAAATTACAGTCCTGCATGTCTTTATTTTCTTTATTTTTGCATTCATATGCACTTTTAGTTAAAGTTTGTTAGAGCAAAAATATCCATTTGTGCCTTTCAGTGTCTGCAAATCACTTGCTATTTCTTTTGCTCATTTTGTAAATGTCCTCAGATTTGCTAATCTGGTATTTTTATGCATTTATAAATCACTTTGGAAGTAATGCTTATTAGTACTGGTTTCTAAGACATTTGAATAATATTTTGGATATTATTCATTATCTGCAATAAGCATCCAATTTGTGTAAGTAAATACAAGTTTTCTACCAACAGAGCTAATACAGACCTAGAGCTTCAGATAACAGACTTCTGAAAAAAAAATTGCCTTTGTTAATTTTACATTTTGGCTGACACCCAGGCTAGCAGTTTCAAGGAAACAAAGAGAGGTTTAAAATATTTGAGATTTATATTGTGGTAGATACAATTGCATAATTTGCTAAACATTTCTGCATAATGGTGCTATAATTTCTGTTGTTAAAATTTGCTGTTGAGTTTAGCCATCATTATAACTAAATTCTCCTGCAGACTATAACAGCAGGAAACACTGGAACAATGTATTAGTCACAACAAATTAAATTAGCAAATAGTTTCCAAGATTCTGAGGCAGTAAAGATAGAAAAGATATAGCACAATGAGGCAGTTTCAGTTTCTTCTGATCTGTGGTTATTCCTTGCCTTGTTTGAGATCTAACGTCTGGAGATGTGTTTGAGTAAGCAGTGGCCAGGTAACTCTTTCAGTTCTGCTTGTTGTCATCTAATTCCCAGCTGGAGAGAAGACAAAGATCTAGGGATTCTGAATTGGAAAATAGTACTCTGGTACTGAAAAATCAAAGCCATCTTAATACTGACTAATCTTCAGCCTAATTTAAGAAGTATCTGCAGATTAAAGAGCTCATCGTCACTTAAAACATCATTCTTCATTCATTATCAAAAACTGTTCAAGATCAACTCTGGTGGAAGAAAGATAATCAGGCTTTTCTAATCCAATCCAAGAAATGTGCTACTTAACATCTTTAAAATCTGATCTTCAGGAATGGACATACAAAGTTGGTAGCAATTTTGGCTGGAGAGTCTCACAAGACAAAGTTTGATTTCTTTCAGTAAAGTATACCACTCATAATATTTTCCCTAAAATTAAACCTGAATTTAACTTTTCAGTTCAATTCCAGCATTATTAGTCCATTCTAAATAATCTCTCTGCCTTACTTGTTCTTTCAAGGGTCTAGATAACAATTGCCTCCTTCCTTTCACTGCTTCTGAGGGATTCCACTGATGCAAACGTGCCCGGTGTATTATTAGTCCAACCAAAAATTAGTATTATTTCATCATCATTCCAATGAATTTAATGGAATTATAAAATTTTAAGCCTGGAAAGCAGAATTAGATCTGTAATTGTGTTTGCATCAGAAGATAAATTCCCTTTAATAATTTTTACTTTTATCTAAAATTCTTGTAGAAAACTCTTTGCAGGGGTAGGTTACCTAATTTTCTCTGGTATAATTCAAGCTGCAGCAGGTTCCAGAAAAAAGTGAAGTGGTAAAGAAATCACAGTGGGAAAAAGATTGTTTCTCTTCCAGAGCTGCTGAGATGCGGGCTTTGTGCACTGCTGTAGACATTTCTTGGGAATTTAAGACACAGTGGACGTTTGACCTTGACAGGCAAGTCAAAAGGCAGTGGATAACTTGGAGGCTTCTGCTGGTTTCTGGAGAGCCTACAGGGAAGTCACGGACTTTTTTCTAACCTTCACAACCATTTGGAGTCATGAAACGTGTCACATAGTCTATACCACAGTTGTCGTGGGAATTCAACATTTTTGATATTAAGCTGGAGTGTTAAAATACAATGGGAAACTTCAGTTAGTGCAATTAAAGATTGGTTGGTTCCAACAGAGTTTCTTTCTCCATAAGAAATGGAAAGATTTTTTTAAAGAGAATCACTTAACCTCTACTGAATGTATTTATTACCTGTGATGACAGGTATGTGCATGAGACAGAATATGTACAGAGAAAAGATTTTGTTTTCTCTATAAAGTGGATGTAAGCCTAATTTTAACTGCATTTCCTCTTTTATAACCTATGTATGGAAACATATCCTCTAATATCTGGCATAATTTCAGCAGGAAGAATGAACAATTTAGTTTATATTGGAAAATCCCTGTATATAGATGGACAATGTGGAGAGAAAGATCCATATCGTTCTGAATCTAGACAGATTTTTCTTTGCTTCTTTTATAGATCAATGAATTAATAGAAGAATAGAAAAATGGTTTGAGAGTTATTAGATTTTCAAAAAATTAAATATACAAATTAGATAGGAGTGATATATCTCACTGTCAAATAGTGGTCTGTGATAGTGAATGTGCACTGGATTTTCACGGTTTTAATTTTAAGTAATGTCTGAAAACAGTAATTGGAAATACTTTGCATGGAAGATAAAATCCTTGTCTGAAACCTGGTTTCTTTCTTTGCCTTGCAATGTGATATTAAGACCTTGGGAATTTGGGACCTTTAAAAAGTATCATTGCATAGTAAATGACATGTTTCCACCTCATCAAAGAAATCAGGGAATATAAGTACTATATTTTGTGTACTATGTATTGTGTGTTAATGTATATAGTTATGTATACATATATAAAACCAACATATGATAAAGTTACATGCTAAATTTTCTTTTATGTCATGTTCCTCCAGTACTTTCTCAACTGATCTTTGCAGTGATTCATTCATATCATATGACATACTGACAGACATCCAGGACAAATCTAGAGCATGTGAATGCTTCTGTAAGTCTCTCCAGTCATAATTATTATTATGTATTTTTCTGTCTCTTTAAGTGGAAAGGCTTGTGCAGAAAATGAGACTGAGATTTTGGAAGACAATTCATCTCTTAGATTTGCCTTTCATTTTTTGTAGTAGAGCATGGTTCTTATACAAACTTTAGACCTAGAATGAAAAGTGTTTGATTCATATGCTTAATGTATTCAATTTTTTTTCCTTAGAATGGTCCTTATTCAGAATCTTGTTTTTATGCAATTTAATTTATAAATGCTTTGCTTTTTAAAGGGTGTATTTTCTCCATGTAGTGCATAATGAAATAGATAGTAATAGTTTATTGCAATTTCCTTAAATGATATGTATACAAATGCACGCAATTATCTTTTTGAGGCTGAGGAGATGTTTCAAGAGGTCAAAATGACAAAATGGGAGGAAAGGACTGCCTCACTGAAAGATTATGATGCTTGCACTGGCATATGAAACCATCTGATTGTGAGGAGGTCAGGTACGCCTTTGCATCCTGCTGGATCCAACTAGTTCAGCCATACAACTTTCTAGGGGCTCTTCTGCTGATACAGCAACCTGTCCATGATTACTTCTGTGAATGCAGACATCTATTTGGCTCTATTTTTCCATTAGAAAACTTATAATTCTGGAATATAGGTCTTTAGAATACCTATTGTAATGGATTGACTTGACTGAAGTAGCAAAGTCCAGGTGGCTTGAAGAAAGTACTATCAATGATTTTAAGTTACTTGTCTAGCTACCTGTGTGAAACAATCATTAATCAACTTGAGATGTACAGGAAACTATTGAAGTTATCCAAGCCAACCAAAAGTTTTTGAGAAAACATAATGATTTTGGAAAAAGATTCTCAAATCTTTTCAAAGAATCCAAGATTCTTAAATCTAGTAAAAAGAGGAAATGAGTCCCATAAATATCCCTTTTTTTTTCCTCCCCTCACCCTCTCAAGATTTCTATGTACCTTAAAATAATGTAAAAAAATTACCTGGAATTCTACTTCATATCTCTTCTCAGAATTTAAGAGACCACTGAGCACTGCTTTATGACACTATAAATAAAACCTGTCATGGATATTGACCTTTATAGGAGTCCATTCTCATGAACTATGAAAAATAGTTGTTCCAAGACTGTGATTTTGCTGTAAATCAAAACAAAAAAACTCTGAAACCTTGTTTGCTATCCCCCCACCCCCTGGAATGTTGGTTTCCAGATAGTTTGTTTTCCAAGTTGGGTTAGGAGGACCTTGAGAATTTCCTGCCCTGTGTAATTTATGATGCACTGAGAAATAAAAAAGTTGTGCATTTGAATGAATCTGCTTTCGTAGGGAAACTGTTACGGACCCATGTGCATGGTTTGAATTGATTTCTATATACGAAAGTTCAGTAATTCAAACCTGGAAGTAGAATTGGACCTCAGCTACATCAGAAAGCTCTGATCCTAATAAAATTATATTTTTCCCCTAACATCAAGATTTACTAAGGAGATATTTCTTTTAAGCTAGAGATTTATAAGATTTAAATGTATAGATGCTGACATGCCTCAAAGATAAAGATATAGTTGATTATTTGATTAGACAACTTTCTCATTAAGAGAGTTATTGTAAACCATTCTTGCCAGGACCGCAGGATCTTGTTGATCTGTGTTGATCTGTGTTCCTGAACTTTCCTAGCACCTTGCTGCTAAGACAGGTCTACGTAGATGAGGTATAAAATATATAGCTCAAAGAGTTGCCTAAGAGAAAGGCAAATCTGCTGAGTACTGTTGATAGAAAGTGGGTGCAGTGTGAGCAGTCTTGCATATCTTACCTACCTCTAGATGTAAAAAGATTTCAAGTTTTCTCCTTTGTTCCGAAATCCACCATTCTGAGCTGTGGCACTTGAAGGTGGAGATGGGAGTTCTTTATTGTCATAAAGAAGAATGATACCAGCCTCCTCAGTCCGTCAATAATTCTGCCTTCCTGTCTCCTAGGCAATGCCTAGTATATGACGCTTGAGAGGTGAGAAGTGTAACATGAAGTGTCAGCGTGATGAGATTCAAACTAAATTTGTTGGTGCACCCATCACAAGAGTACCTCTGAAGACTGCTCCATTGGAACAGTTTCTTCTCTCATAGAATAATCAGAAAGAACAGGATGAAGCACTAACATGAATTTGTAACATTGAGACTGCTCAACTTACGGAAAAAACCAACCCCTACATCTGTTTGATGTTATGCAGAGAATAAAGTTCACATGTACATTGAAGAACAAGTTAGAACCTAGTACTTGTATCCAGGTAAGAGCCCTTGTAGCTGGCATAAAGAATCATACTGATTCCTGCTTGGTTTTTTTCATTAAGTACAACACATTTATTTAATCACATTAACTAATATTGTAATTGTATAGCTATACTATGCACATAGTTATATAGTAATATTATAGGTATGTTATTATCATTATTTCATGCATTGTCTAAACAGGAGAAACTACTTCTCTGTCCCTCAAGTACTTGGGAAATATTTGGGGAAAAATATTCAGAATTTTGGATTAGAAGTAATGAGCTTCCTAAAATACACGTTATTTTATTCAACCTACTAGACTAATTTTAGATGAAGCTCTTCTAATAAGGTCAGTGGAGAAAAGCTTAATTTGCAAAGTTGAATTGAAAATAGCAGATACCCAAATCTGTCAAAATGAAAGCAATCTTGGACAAACATAGATTTCATTGCTGAAGACCTAAGTGCATAGAGAGTTTAAGTGTCTTCAGAGTAGAGCAACAGCAAACCTACTGTTCTTTAGTTTACATTTCCTTATTTGTGCGCTTAAAATGTGAGGTTGATATAACACACAGCTTAATTGTTCTGTGGATTTAATTCTATCCAAAGTATGAACTGACCTGTAAAAGCTGTCTTGGTGGATGAGACTCATGTCCTTAATAAACTTAAAGCTGCAGCTTGATAAAGGCCACAGGCCAAAGTTTTTACAGACTCTTTGCACTCTTCTTGGAAACTGGTTTTGATATCTTTCCATAGGAAGAAGTATGAAATTACCAAATGACTGATCTTATATTAAGTCCTCTCCAGTTTTTATAAATAGAAAAAAGCCCCAATAAATGCAGCTATAGCTTTCAAAATATTTCTAGGGAAAAAGATCTGTTCTCAATGAGAAACATGATAGAAACCCTCAAAGTCACTCTTAATATTTTCTACTATTTCTATTCTACTCCTGTCCATACCTTGTTTCTTTATCTAGCCATGTTTTTTTACCTGTCATGTATTTTTGTGATTTCAGAAAACTTTAGAATATATGGGACAATTTCTTTTTCATAGTATTAGGTACAACTTCTTTTTAAAAAAATTATTCTTATTAGCAGTCTCAATATTCAAGCATACTAGCTATTCTGTTTATAGTATGACCCTTCCCATATGATGAGTGATTTTTCTGTTTGTTAGCAGGTGAGTATTTCTCAATTATTATTTCTATCCGTACTTACTAGTTTCTTTATATAAAGAAGATAACCTGCTCAGGGGCTAAAACAAAACCAAAAGTCAAGAAATATAAAGTTCTTTTAAAATATTTGAAGGGCATTTAGAAACTTGAATACTTGTACAATCATTGAAAAATGTACAAATGTCTCTTTTATTAAACTAAACTGTAACAGATGTGCATAGTATTTGGAACAAGCTATGTAAATATTTCAAAGCACAATCACCAGAATTTGAATTTGGCAGGGTAGAACAGATGTGTCCACCTGTTAAGAGACCAGGCTATCAGCACTGGGTATGCAAGATGTGATTGAAGCCCATGATGGGAGCTATTTAGGAATGCATCCAGGTTAGCAGGAGGTAACAGAGATTCTGATTACTGTAGCATTCCACTTTTCCCCAAAGCGATCAATGACTTGAATTAGGCAAACAGAATAGTACACCCAGGACTACTGAAGGGGGGATGAATATCCTACACTAAGTGAAAACTTATTATACCTGATTTTCAATAGCAATGAGAGAAAGAGAGAGAACAGGAAGTTCTACAGGGACTGCAGAATATAGTGGACTCCAAAAATCTTTATTTATTCTGTTTAAATTTGACATTTTAAAAAACAAGTAAAATTATTGATTCAACTACTATAGCAATGTTAGTAAGTAATTTTTTTAGTCACTTCAATAAGCTGTGAGAATAATCATCCCAAAGAATACCCAGTGCACAGAATATCACATTCATGTTAATGAGAATTTTGTTCAGCCTGGATTGGAAAATAATTCTGTTTCCTTGTATTTCTTAATAAAGAACAGAAGCATATGGTAAAAGAGATACAGATCAAAGCCAGATTTCATGCAGCAAAATGCAAAGAGAATGAGACAGGTATGGTGGTGGGTTTATATTTTCTTGAGAAAAGAATGTTCAGGGCTTTTTTTTTTATTGTGATTGTCAAAAAAATAGCTTTGTACCACTTCTGTTTTGGCAGCTCATATCTTCTGAGTACTCCTGGCTACTTCATACCTTTGGTATTGTCTTACAGTGTCGAACTATTAGTCGGCAGAAAAATAAACTATAAATTTGTTCAAATGCTGGGGTTATATGTGAAGTTTTAATTTAGTGTCATGGTTGATGATGAGGTGTGAAATGGAAAAGACATAGGTTGATTTTCAAATGCTGGCTTAGTGATATAAATGAAAATAATGAAAACTATGATTTAGATTTTCTAAACTGATATATATTTTATGTAGATATGAGAAAGAATACAAGTGCCAATATTTCACTGTTCTTACTATTTAAATATTTTCTTATTAAGCTTGCTGTCTATGGCTTGTGCTACTCACTATAACTGGATGCAAAATTTGAATGCTCATGGGTATTAAAAAATTGTATAAATGATAACAAAAATACTTAGAAATGCTGTGTGACTATGGCAGACCTGTCATTGAAGGATCAGAAATACAAGTAAATTTCTGGTTTCTCAAAGCTATGGTAATTGTTCAATTCAAGTTTATTGTATTTGTTACTTAGGAACTAGAAGAGCATGTAAAGATGTCAGACCAGGATGTGGAAGTACACAAAGGAAAAAGAAGGTATAGTAGGGAAATCCTGGGATAACATGTTTCTTTGACCAGAGCTAGAAAATACAAGGAGTTTTTTATATAGATGTTTTACATGGAATTAATTGAAATATGATATTGTACAGAAAGACATTTTCTAATTAGAAAATATTTTCCAGGTTAAAAATTTTATTTAATATCAGAATTAATCTCTACACTACCAATGGTAAGCCTTTTATAATAGATAATTTAAAGAATGTTATTAAGATTTCATATTGTTTTTTGCTGAAACAAACTGGAAAAAACTCTCTTTTTACAAGATCTTTGTTCCCTCCTGAGAAGAAACTTTCAATTGTGATGACATGGACCAAGTGGTTCTGTGCATTTAGATGGGAGACGCATGAGACTAAAAAATTCATTTTCATGGTAATCAAAATGAAATCAAACCCAAATCCATAGTGAAAATCAATGAATTAGACTTGATAATTGTTAGTTTCAGGACACAATGTAAATGAGTGGATAATATAAAGAACTAGAAAATAAACTGAAAATAATTTTTTTCTCTGTTCATAGGTTTTTGGCTATGTTCATTTCAATCAGGACAGCTGAAAGGCTTTTGAATTAGAACAATAAGCACACTTCAGGCCTGTGACCCCCAAATGCTGACTTTCTGCTGTTGACAAGGGTGTAAACAAGCTGCTTTTAGTAATGTTTTATCTATTGTTGGAATGAATAAAGCTGTGGTTGCAAACACAGCTGAAAGATGGGATGGGTTTTAAATACTTTTGTTCCTGCTGAGCCATTACCAACACCTGCAGTTAAAATAATTATTTCAAATGTTTTTCTTTTTAAAAGAAGGAGTAGTTAGCAGTAGACCTGTCTTGTTATGGTACATTAACATCTGCACTTAATATGATTCCCCTTGATTGTAAACATCCTGAATTAAAGCTTGTTATCTCCTTTAGAAAGTATGTTTTATGATTTCACCTGTTTTGTACAGAGATAATTAAACATTTCACTGAAATACAGGTTGGATAACTATAATCTTATTTTAGCCATCACAGAAATTACTGAATATTTTTATAGTGGTATATCGTGAGCATTTAATTAAACCCTATCCTGAAGTAAAGCAAGCATAACCACTGAAGATAGTAAAATGGATTAGAGATTCTGAGATTGAAGAGCAGATAAAAGAGCTGAATATAAGATTTAGCTTTATTTTTTTTAAGAAAATGTTTTCTTAATAAAAACCCCAAACATTAAAACACATTAAATTTTAGGGGTAACCATAAAACCCATAAAGGTGTGGAATAAAGAGGCTAGCTCTGTGTCTTATTTTTACCTAGGGTTTATACCTAAATAATAATGAAACTACTCTTGGTTTATACCATCATCAAAATGTCTAAAAAGGATATGTTCTTTTTCTATATGAAAATACTCTAAAAATATTAGGAGTTGAAGAGTTTATTTTAGAATGTTATAACTTCAGTCTATTTTCATGCGTCCTGTCTTTCACCATGCGCTGTAACTCGACCAGATCAAAACTGATCAAGCAAGCTCTTAGTTCAGTGGTATTTTCCACCCACTGTAAGAATTCAGCTCAGTCAGAGTAAGCTTTCCAAATAAATTGTTAATTCATGTATCATAATAAAATTTATTAGCTTAACATCTGGTGCAAAAGTATTTGAAACCTTTGGTGACTCTTGGGCTAGAGTGATTTTCATCAGATGAAGAAGCATATCTGTGGTGTAAATTGTCTCCTAGGTTTCATTACTGCTTAGTAGATTTCATCATACAAAACCATCGGTACTAATATTAGCTTAAGATAATCACAGAATTGTAGAATGGTTTGGGTTGGAAGGGACCTTAGAGATCATCTAGTTCCAGGCCCTCTGCCATGGGCAGGGACACCTTTCACTACACTAGGTTAGTCAAAGCCCCATCCAACCTGGCCTTGAACACTGTATTCCACTGTATCCTGGTGCTCACTCCCATTTCCATAGTGTGGAATGTCACATCTTTGTGACTGCATAGATGTTTGTTGATCAGAGTGTGAACAACGTAACTGATCTGATGTTAAAACATTTTTGTACTTATTTATTGCAGATACTCCAGTGGCTAAGAGAGCACCACAAAATAAAAACAATCACCTAAAAAATTTGTGGACTAGTGGTACAGAAAGATCTTTTCCTCTAAAGAAATGCCTAAAACTTCTATTTTTCGGAAGGAAGAAGATGCAAGAATTGCTTTAGTTAAATTAACAGCTGTGTGTTTTTCTCCTCTGTGAAAAATAAAAATCCTCCAGCAGAGCATAGATAACTTTAAAAGAAATGAAATGGAGAAGGTCCTTTGAAAGTATTGTGGTCTGCCAATTTTTTTTTTTTTTTGATAATGGTGTTTCTGGTAATAGGGAGTTTTGAAGGGATATTTGGGCAAGTTGCTTTTCAAAGCATGAAGCGTTTCATTTCACTGATCTTAGCATTACTAATTTTCTGACCACTGTATTCTGGACTGCCATCTTTAATCCTGCTTCCTAGTCTTACATACGTTTGACTAGATTGTTCAGACTAGTCTTACCTTTGCAGGAATTTTTAGTTTTCTTTAAGATCAGAGTAGTACTGCACAGTTGCTCCCAGAGAGTGCTTGTGAGTGATGCCACACAAATCCCTTCCTCAGAGATTGAGGGCATCACCCCTATTATAAACTAGCTATTGTCAGGGTCCAAGGTTAGTTTCTATCACCTGTGGCTGGGTCTCCCACATCACAGTGTGAATGCTACACTGTCAAGACTTGGGGCAGATCTCTGCTTTTCATGTTTAATTTTGCTCTCTATTTTCCTTCCCTCTCACTGAATTCTAATCTGGTTCTTTGAATGCTGTGTGCCTCAGAGCTGCCACTACAGACACATAAACTCTGTCAGTGTCAGCTACAGGAAAGGTCAATATTTTCTTTTAAAGGAAATAGCACAGTGATGATAATAATTAGGTAGACTGTATTTCAGGGTTAAAGAAAAAACAATTCTCGAACCACAGCTCTAAGTTAAGGGCTGAAACTGGCATTATTTTTCTCAGTTCATTTAAAAACTGATTGGATAATGGTGAAAGAGGTTATTGAAGAGAAGTATTTAAAAGTTCAAACCACTAGGATTTATGCCCCCTCTGCTGTGATATAAAGCATTTCTCTCTGATTTTAGGAACTGAGAATGTACTGGTTTTTGAGGAGCATTTCTGATAGCTTATGTCAAAGGCAGCAGACCTCGAACACTTTCTCCGGTTTAAGTAATAGAGCTTTGCTATTTAACTCACCTATCATTTAACTGATGTGTGAAAGAACTTTAACACCTATTTTCTTCTGTTAACACTTACTAAAAATAAACAAAACACAAAAAAGGGAAGAAAAGAGAACATGTTATATTAAAATGTATACTCTGTTACTCACTTACGATTCTCTTGAAAAGACCTGTTTGTTTGTTTTTAATTCTTCTTAGAATAAAAGCACATGCCAAAATTACAGTATTTAAAAACCCACATATTTTGTCATGAATAGCCAATAGTTTTCAATATTTTTCATCAACTGAGTCTTTGTGGATTACTTTGAGGTATATCCTAAGATTATCCATATTAGTATAGCTTTGTTGACTTCATAATGAGTAAAACCATATTCTATATTTATACTAACACAACTGAACACAGTGTACTTGAACTAGGCTCCAAAATTTCAGAATAAGGGTAGAATGAGATGGAAACCAACTGAAAAATATACGGGGGTGCATGTACCTTGTTAAAAGGAAATAGTCTTGTTTAATTTGAATCTAAACTTGCTAGCGATCTTCCAGAAATCTCAGTTGAGTAGTTTGGGAGAATTCATTGCTTTTAAGACAGCCGAGCAAAAACTAAGGATTCTGATAATACTGAGTGATTTGAAAATGTTACCAATTCTTCTTATGTATGATGATTTTTTTAATCCATGATATCAAGGAAGTGATAATTTATGGATATTTTATCCAGGCTATCACTGTGAAAGATTTATCTTGAAATTTTTGTGCTGTTACAATGACATCTGTTTAACATCAAGTACAGAAACTTGTTTTCCTGCTTCATGAACACTACAAAATTTTTTCTAAAGACTTGGCAAACAGACAGAAAGATGTGATTATACATAATCCAATTGCATCTTAATCCCCAGCACCCTCGAATTTTACTGCATTGTTTTAATGAGATATTATTAGTAGTTTCAGTACCATTTAATTAGAATGTTGTCATGATCCTTAAATCAAAGGGTTTTTCAACACAGCAGTAATGTTTATTTTATTTTATTTTTCTCATAAACAACCTTAAAAATGGCTTTGGATAAAGTTTTATAATGCCCTTAATATTATATATATAAAGCATCTTTTTTATTAAGAAGAGCTGCATGTAATTTTTTTACTGAACATATAGCATTGTTATGAATACATATGTGTGTGTTTCTGTATGGCTGAGAGCAGTTGAATCAGAGGCTAATTCCTGAAATCCAACCTTTTTAATAGGATTCTAAAGTGTGTATAAAATTATACTTATGTATAATCTCCAGTGTATTTTTAAAATTTGATTCAAGGTTCAAAATACATGTGATAGAATTTTACTGATATCTTAAAAAACAACAACAGGAGACAGTAAAGCATTTGCAGAATTGTTTTTTTACCTGACCTAACTGGGGGGTTGTTCACCTTGTGTAATGTGTCTGCACCAGAACACAGGGTTTAACCTGTCTAAATTTAAGCTGAAAGTCAAAATTCCAGATTCCTTCCTTATTGTCTACAGAGTAGAAAATCTGCTATTTTCTCAGGGAAGCAGAAGTGACTAAAACTTTTTCCTACCTTTTAGTCTCAAGACTACTTGAAACATATATGCATATCGTGCAGGTTGGAGCCCATTCTGTGAGAAGCAGTAACCAGTGTCTTGAAATCCCAGATAAAAATTGGATTCTCCATGGAGAAGAAAAAATGGCCAAGGACTAGTCAAGGGGTTTGCCTTCTATTTAGCAATAGCCAGTGAAAGGGAGACCTCTGAACAATCGATCTAGTTTTTTGCAATTCATGGGCAATATTCATTTCAATAATGAATAGTGTTTCCCAATGGTTTAGGAAGGTCAAGTATTAGCTCTCAGTTATGAAAGCTGATGAAGGAGATTAGGCCATGCTGAAGACCTAGTTTACATCTGGAAAAATTTGCATTAACTGAGGTTTTATTGACATGCAGATATACAGGATGCACAAAACACTCTTACACTTTGTAACAAATAACAATTTTGTAACAAATCCACTTCCTACAGTAAAAATATTAAAAGGTTTACAAATATCCTTATAGTTCAACAAAATAATTTATTTCATCATTTTGCTGAGGAGGTGAGATGACTGTGTACAAGCACCATGCTGTTAGGTTTCTTTTTGCTTAGTTTCCTAAACTTTTACTGATCAACTGGAGCTTCAAATTTAATTAATGTCAGTGCACTCTTTAATAGGTATATTTAAATTCTTTGGTATAATTTTAATGGGATATTATCAGCTTCATTACTGTCTAATTAAAATATCCTTAAATCAAATAAAGGTTTTTGAACACAAAAATATTTACTTTCTGTGCTACTTTTTGATAATCTCAAATCATGGCTTTAGAGGAATTGCTAGAATGCCTTTAATATTATATATATATAGTTTATTTTAATGAAGAATAGGTAAATGTATTCTTTTCCTTAAGATATAGCTTTGTTCTGAATATTTATATGTAATTGTTATGTGTGTATTTAAGCATGGCAGAACCAACATCTCTACTATTAGAGTATTAACTCTGTACTAAATGAATTGGCTGTCAGACTTGTTTTATCTGTGTGTGTTTTGGCCTGGTTGGAGTTTAGGTTTTGCTTGCTTAGTTGTAACAATAATTGTTTAATGACCGGGTGGGTGCTATCTAGTTTCAGTTCTATTTACCTTTGTATAACTGTGTGGAATAATTCTTATCATTTATAGTTTTGGTGCTAGCAGACATAATAAGTAGTTGTGCTCGGTAAGAGTGAATTATTTCTGCAGTATAACGATGCAATGTAAAGGACTTACAGGCTTGGGTTGACAGCAGAGACCCTGTAGGTGTGGACATAGGCTGATAAACAGGGGTTCCATGAATGTCCACCAGTGGTCAGTTACTAAAAGGAGTACAAACTTAGAAACTGGACAAAGCTAATTTTTGGGTAAAAAAGGTGAATAATAATTGTCTAACATGTACAATGCACCATATAAAGCAAAGTTGTCTCTAACATGAAATTATGGACCAATAAATAAAGATCAAGGTCTAAAATGTGTTAAGATCTCTTAGAAGAGTGTGCCCAAGGGCACACAAGAGTGTGGAGAAAGGGAAGACTGTCAATAGCAACATCCTGTGCTTCTGTCATTATTGTCACACTCTCCTGCTGAAGACCTCAGGATTCTGCCATATTTCCAAGCATTTTCCCACTTGACAGAATCTGCTGACCTTAAGACCAAGGAGCAGTGAAAGGGTGGAGATAATACCAGAAAAAAAAAGTATATAATGGGAGATTTTGCTGGATAACAGCTTTCAACTCTAACACCATTAAACAACTCCTTTCTCATTTGGAGTGTGTTCCTATCTCTGTAACTGGACTAATAATTGTTTGTTGCATTTTGGCTGTACTGTAAGAATTTTTTAATTACACTAAATTTAATTGAATTCTTTGCTTGATGTTTTATCCATAACAAGTTCTTGAGTTTAATGAGACTTAAGAAAGTTGAGTTGTTTTGCACCTACATCAGAGAGATGCAAAATGCTAGTGCATAAAGTACTTTTACCATAGATTTGGACCCAAACAAATAAATTATTCAATCTTTTTGTTGAGGAGGCATGATGACTATGAACTGGCACCATCCTATTAAGTTCCTTTCTGCTTAGTTTCCTGAACTTGTACTTACAAACTTGATTTTTAAAATTTAATTAATGTGAGTGCATTCTTTGATGGGTATATTTAAATCCTTTGGCTTTTGGAGTTAGCACTATGCTAGCAAATGTAGAGAAGTCTAGAAGTCTTGCTAAATTGATTTTTATTTAGGAGTTTTCTCTGTTATCCTTCCAACTTCTGTGAATAATAACAGATTATCTCTTCCTGTTACAACAGCAGTCACTCTTTTATTTATGTTCCTGCCTCTTCCGAAGAGCAATTAATAAAGCTTAAAAAGAAATCTGCATAAGCCAAGCCTAAGGTCACTACCATGGATAAACAAACAAAAAACTAAACAAAAAAACTAAACAAAAGGCAGTTTGCTTATATCTGAGTAAACGTGCAGAAATACAAAGTGTGTGTGGGTGTGATTATTAAATTGCCAAGTTCTTCAATTTGTTACATTTTATTAATCTGAAAGCAGGTAATATAAGTTATTTATTATACAATGTGATGTGGTGTCCCCAGGTTTCATGAACATTTGAGAGCATTATGAAAAGAAGACCTGTGATTGCTGGGTATGGACAATACCTAAATTTTACATTTGCAGAAATTTATGGTTTATTTATTCCACATCAAAATCTCTGTGCCATGGTTAAAGTTAACACACATGTCCACACTTATTGCTCCAGCACTAAACCTAGGTGCAAATCAACATTTCAATGGAATTATATAAGTAATAGATAGAGATCTGTGTAGGAAATGGAAAGTGTCTAGGGAAAGTGTCTAGGAAAAGTGTCTATGTACATTTTAAATATTTAATAAATTAAATAAATCAGTTTTGATAATAGCTTTATTTAGCAATTAACAGAAGTTTTTAGAAAATATTGAACAGTGAAATAAGGAAAAATATTTAATTTGAAAATTAACAAGAAAAAATTTTTAAAACAAAGAATGAAAATTTCCTCTTAGGAAATTCAGGGAAAAAAGCTGCTGTTTTCAGTGTCATGACAAATGGAAAATCTTTTGCTGTTGATTATGTTAGCGGTGGATCATGTTTACCATTGAAGTAAAATGGCTCACTTCTAGCTTGAATTTATTTGATGTTGTCTGTCTGAGATGAGACATTTTTTTGTCTGTATACTACACTAAAAAACTTTTTGTTTGATAAGAGAACAAACTGTCTTATGCTATAAAGTTTGCAAAGTCCTCTCATATACATCTCAATCTCCTCTGAATTTTTCACAGCTTTTCAATATTTTTAAAATAATGACAGACGGGATATAGTATTCCAATATCTATCTCCTCAGCTTCCTATATGGGAGTAAAGTCTCATCTATTTGGCTACTAACTAGTTTCTTATTCATTTACTGGTGACTTGTGTTAAGGTCTTGGTTGCAATGTCACAATTTGAGATCACACTTAATCACCACAGACTCCAAATCCTGGAATTACTTCATCAGGATAGAGTCCCTCCATTCCTACCTGTAAAGGTACAACTTCCATACTTTTTAGGGAGGATTTTGACCTTGACGTGGCCTTTAGTGTATAATTACATCTACTATGAATCTACAGAGCTTTCTATTTCAGCTTTCACATGCACTTCATTATGAAGTCAATATTTTTGTGTGTCAAGGTGAATTAATTAATGTCTCATTCCAGGATTGTATCAGTGCAATATCTGGCAATTAGGAAATATTAGGCAGGGGAAATATCCATTGTGACCTTGAGTAGCTCATTAGTCATTGTTCTTTAATACTTTACACAGTTTTGTGGGATAGTTTTGGACTTTAGCATACTCAAAATTTTATTTTGCTGCACATCTTACTGGACCAACATAATTTTGTCTTTTCACCTTTTAGAACTCTCCTACATTGGTTCATTTTCCACGACTCTCTGTATCGTGATCTTCCAAAAATGTGCATCTAGGTTGAATGTTTTCACATTGTGAGTAGTTCCTTTAATAAGGTTGCACTCTGCTGACTTTACATGGTGGCAGGTTTGGTTAAACAAGTGTATAACTGAAGATGCATAGAGAATAATTTATTTAAGTGTTCCAAAGTCTTCATTTTATTCATCTTTACTTCTCAGAGCCGATTTATAAAAGGTGATTTGTATCTCATGAACTTAAGAGCGTTCATCGATTTTACTTTTCTTGTACAGAAACAATGTAATAGCAGAGCTGAGGGACTGAAAGAAATTATAGTTCTGTACCCATTGCCTTTGTAATTAAGCTTCTTGAACTAGTTTTCAGCTCTGTTAAAATTTAAAAGATTATGACAGACTGTCTGAAGCATGATGATTGGCCTATTATTTCAATTTGCAAAGGACCCCTCTTAAATGTACATTTGGAAAATAAAAATATGATTTACATAGTACTGTATTATTGCATCAACACTTATTCATGGGTACCTACAACAGAAATAGAAGAATGTTTTATACAAACATCACAATTGTGGCTCTTTAAAATGTACAGAGGCAATACTTTGCAGCTATATGCTCAGTATGTCAGAGTAGGCAATATTCATGAATGAACCCTTGTTTTCTAGTGATCTGGATATAAGTAATGAAGAACCATGACCAACATGTGCTTCACCTTGGGGTCCTACCTCCAAGGTGAGCTTTGTAATATCCATTCTGCAGTGTCTGAATCATACATACTCTTCTGTCTTGTCCAGTGAATGTTTTAAGCAGTTACATTGAATACTGAACATGGAGAACATTTAACTAGAATCCCCTTGGCAGAATCACTTTCTCTATATTAGACAGAGAAATTATTTTAATTCAAGTCTCAAAGATAAGATATATCATATGTGATTTAAAATACATCCTAACGTAGAAAAAAGTGAAATACTGCTTTTCATCACAGGTTTTACAAACCTATTATTTATGTAAATTCAACATTGAAACAAAGTAAACATTTTATATTGGAAAATGATAAAGAAATATCTAGTCTACCTAAAATATAAATTAATTGATTTTTACCTGGCTGTCAAAAAACCCCTCATTTATCTGCACATATGATTTTGAACTATGTCCATTGTGTTCATGCACAGTCCACATCATCCATGGCTGCTTGTATAAGGACTACAGTAGTAATTGGCCATCATTCAGAAGAAAGATCGATGAAGTTGCCGTAATAAATTATGAGTGTTGACAGTGTTGATGTTTGACCAACACTGATTGGTCAAAAAAACCTCAAAGAACAACATTGTTGACTTGCAATGTATCACTGATGATGTGGATCTATTGTAAATTACAGGTTTTGAGGTTCATTCACTGATTAGAAGGTGATGTGGGATTGTAAATGCAATTAATATATTTCACAATTTATAATAAAACTACTAATCTAATTAGTTCCATATACTTCTGTGCTTTAGTAAGGTTGTTAAAGATACCCTTGTTAGTGTTTCAGTATTCTTTTAAAAATATCATTAATGAGGTCTTCATAATGAATGGAAGGCCTTCTAAAATTTCAAATATCAGTATTCTACTAAATAAGAGTTACCATCGACATTTTCTTTCTTGTTTGAAACAGACAGAAGACACCAGCTGTTGCAGAAAAAAACTGCTCAGTTTATGCAGTTTAAATCAAATAATTATCAAAGTGTTTTATTGATTCATCAATGACATATAGTTAATCAGCAACTATATATTCAGATTCAGTATCAGCAGTGTAGCAAATATATGAAAATACTTGCAAACTATTAAAAGACATAACACCAAAATGTTCTAAACAACTCTTGCTTTCCTCCATCATCAACAGAGTCGGTTACCAGCAACCTCATCCTATAGAGTGGGTGCCTTCTTCCCTGGCTTGCTTGGAGGGGTGGGTGCTCCTCCCTACCAAAGCCACCCTCCAGAGGCATGCCTGGGTTGTGTCCTTGCATGCTGCCCCTGCTCCATCACTTCCCTGGCTTGGAGCTGGCTGCTGCCAGTGTTCTACTGGGAGGCTGCTCAGCCTGGCTCTGCAGGGTGACTGTGAGGGTGCTACATCACTCCTCCAGTTTCCACTCCAAGGTCTCCTTCTACTGTTACAAATTTTCATACGTTATGCTTCTTTTGAAGCTGACTTCTTTTTGATTTCAAAAGTCTCTGTGAAGTTTTCCAGTTATGTTTTAATCCAACTGATGGTTCTTTAGATTGATGAAAATTGAAGAAATTGTGGGGTGCTCTGTTTTGGTACTCTGCTCACACTCATGTTTCTGCCCCAGCAGCTGGTCTTATCTGAGCTGTACAAAATAGATTTGGGCTGTACAGGAGCTTCCATGGTCAGTTAATGTATAGACTTGTGACAAAATACTCGTGTGTAGGACAACGATAAATTATCCCCATTGGAGTAACATGGCAGAATTGATTTATCTGTTTAAGTGAGCATTAACTGAGAGGCCATCAAGTATGAAAGCAGTGATGTGCAAATTAAAAAAGATTATTACCCACCAAAAAAAAAAAAAAATCTTTTATCTCTAAAATTCAGGTGTCAGTAATTATCCTTTATATCAGTGACACTGACAAGTAAATCTCAGGCCAGACTTTAGTATTCACTGAAAAAGAGTCCTGTTTGTGTTCCTACATGTGTATTCTGTTCCCTCTTTCTCACTTATTAAACCTGGGTATATCTGACTATTCCTCTGCATTTCTGTTAATGAAATTTACAGGGTGACTTTGTACTTTATCCATTGTAGAAGGTCGAAGTGTGAGAAAAAGACAGAAAAAATATAGAGCATGTATATACTGTCATGTTTTCAGAGCAATGAAAATGGAACATACATGAGGCTATAAATGAACCGGCTGCCCCAACTCCTAACGTTTGGAGAGAGATCCTTCAAAAGCAAAGATTGACTTTCATGCAGGATATGTTTCCAATTTCCAGTGTATGTCAGAAATGTTCCTTTTAAAATATTGCTTGAGATAGCTAAAAGTCTGCAAAAAAGCTGCAGGAACAAAGCTATCAAAGTGTCTTTCTCTCTCACTCATAAAAGTGAAATAAAGCTGGACTGTGCTACCTTCAACCAGTGGGAGGAACTGTATTTCAGGAGTTAGTGAAAGGCTTAGAAGAGGGTTAAGGAAAGCAAGGCCTGGGCATAGCTGTTTTCATGTATTGAATAATTGCTTTGGTACTAAGCTAGAGTCTGACTTCTCCCAATCTCACAAGCCCTGGATCCGTGTATGCCAGGGCACAGGCTGTCTCGCTTAAAACCTGTCCTGTCTCAGACTGACCCATGCAGTGTCCTTTCTTCTGCAGGGGTGGAAATGGCAGAGATGTGACAAGGTAACTGGCCATTGTAACCTCATTCTGAAATCACAGTGAAGGTCACACATCTGCAGTCTTCTCTGTGATATAGCTGGTGTCAACTCTTCTTCACGCTGCTGGTTTATCTCATTTAAAACTGTAGTGCCTGGCCTCCCTGAGGACTTGCAGCAAGGCAGCTAACGCATGTATTACAGGATAATCTCACTTTTTTTTTCTGACAGCAGAGACAAAGCTTGGAAACTATCCATTTAAGGGAGTAGAAGGCATCTGAACTTCTGTCTTTTCTGGGAGGTTTTACTAAAATAGAGGATCATTCATTTTGCAGCCAGTTTTGAGAATCCTATGGTAAAGGCTGTCAGGAAGTTACTTTTCAGTTAGTGGTCAAACTCTCTCTTGCAGTGAATCTGGCTCTGTAATAAGAAAATATTCTACCCATATAGCATGCTGTTTCTTTTACAAAACTATTTACAGATGAGTTTTTTTCTTCAGAACAAATATATTCTTTATGTTCTTTCCACTTTATGTTCAGTTGAACTCATAAACCACAAAGATGCATCACAATTTTTAGCTGAGGAAAAAAATTATGATTATCATTCTTTCAAACTTTGACAAGGGAAAAAAATGTTTTTAGTTTTGAATTTGAGCAGGATTTTTTCCAAGAATTTTCTTTTGAGTGCCTCGTGAAGCATGAATTTCTCTTTTGTGTAACTCAAGGATGGATATGCCAACAGGCTAATATGTGCCTAGACAGAAAAAGATTCAAACCATGTGAATATTTATTCATTCCTGTTAACTTAACAAAACTGACAGTCATGTCTCGTCTTATCATGACATACATGAGAAAAAGTACAATATCTTAAAACTCAGTTCAAAGTAGCATGTCATGTACAGCAACAAATGTAAATAGACACTGTTTGGCTTTGAATGGGGGGGTAAAAGTCACCACTGTCTCTAGACTTTGTTCTGTAAGAAATACCTTACTCCCAACATTTGAATATAATGAAAGTTGCACACTGTGATTCTTGGGGTGGGCCTGTGCAGGGCCAGGAGCCGGAATCAATGATCTTTGTACGTCCTTTCTTACTCAGGGTATTCTATGATTCTATGATTTTAACTTTATGATATAATACCAGTGTAGTCCAAACTTATGAATCTGTACTGAGAGTAGCAAGTGACACCTTTCACATAGTATAGTTCAACACAAAAAAATGAGCTTTGTTAGAAGGATATATTCAAAGGAATAGGTGGATGTTAGGTGCGTAGTTTACTATAATTCCCAGAAGAAATTCTAGGCCTCATTGCACACTTGTACTTTGGGATGTTCTTTTAAGCTTTTTATTTATTTTTTTTTATATTAGTTATATTCCTAAGTCATAAATTTAAACTTTTTAAGTCTTCAGTTTCTATTCTGGGAAGAACACAAGCATACCCTTCAAGGACGTGCTTACATCTCATTTGCTTTTCTGTTGGTAGAGGCTCTGCTTAATCTGCCTGCTGAATAGATGACGTCTTTATGAACTGTTTTTGTACTAATACTATGAAAGTGCAGGTGACTATCATGTTTGATAAACGACACAACATGGTGACTTAAAGTTGGAGTCCTATAATTTCTGGCAAGTTGAAGCCATATAGATCCCTGAGATTAGCATGGTTCTGCAGAATTACTGACAGAGTTTATGAGGATTGTTTTTTCTCAATGATGTGCCTTTCCCCTTCTACATACTGCAATATGCTCTGTGAAAGTAGGTACTGTTTTAAAGGATACCTTTGGACTGCACTCAATCTGATAATTCTAGAACAAAGGAGGTTTTTTTCTTAAAAAGACAGTAATGATCGAGAAAACAGATCTTGCGAATCTTTACTTTTCAATAATTTCTGCATAGTTTTTCAGTATAAATGTATCCAGGTACTATTCCTTAAATTGACTTGAATAAAAGAGTGAAATTTGGCAGATGATAGCTAGTTTTGATCTTTAAATATTTCTTTAAAATTAAGACTTTCTGTTAAATTCTGTGATGCTCTTTTACTGGCTGTATATCCTCGGAGTGTTCCTTTCATTGTTTCACTCTGTAATGTGAAATAACAATCCCCAGAACTTCAAAAACTGCATGACAACTGTATCCCCATGCCATTAGTGATACATCTTTTCTCCGAAACAGCTGCCAAATCTTTTGGGAGTATTTTGGAAACTTTTTTGGTTGAAGGTAATTATTCCATATTTCTAGGTCATAGTTTCCTATAATGAAAAGGGAGTAGAGATGGCCTTGAGATTATTGACAGAAAAATATACATTCAATCAACATCTACCAAATGTTGAACATTTGTTCTATACATAATTAGTAGAAGGGAGAGGGAAAAGGACAGTGATAATTTTCTGTGACTGTGGATTACTTACAGACATTCTGTTTCCTTATACCAGGGTCTTGTGGTAGCTCCTTTTTATTTTTTTTTATTACCCCACAGCTATTCATTAGCTGATTTGCCAATGTCGGTCACAATTTCTCCTGTGAGACAATGGTGTCTTAATATTTTAGCAAGAGCACAGCGATGTAATTATCTGTAAATAATTTAGCATGTGTTTCATCCATGTGGAAGCTATCCAATCAGTCAAAGCAAAAAACTCCTAACATTTCCTATCAAAGTTTGAGCCTTCTTCAATATGCTTTTTGTCATCTTCGGCTTCTGAAAATCATTCATTAGGTATTTTTTTCCACAAATATTTGGAACATCAAAACCATCTTACACTGCTGGGGACAAATTCAGACATGATGTGAATGACTCTGTCCTGAGAAATTTGGGAGGTTGCACCTGTATACTCCATAACTGAACATTGTGGGACTTGTTAATATCTATTTCCTAAATTCAGGAATAACATACACAAATTTAATTAACATTTTAAAAGAAAATACTATTAATTATGCTGGTTATATATTTTATTCTCTCTAATCAAGCAATCATTCAAAAATTAATTTTTATCAGTTTCTTCAGTTTCTTATTATTTTCCTTCCTTAGCATTTTACCATGACTCCCAGTTTTTTAAAATGAAAATAAGAAGACAAATTAAAACACTATTCACCACATGGGCATTCAGAAGGAGAGGGATTTAGTTCAGCTGACACCAAGTTCCATGGGATTCAGATCTGTGCTGAACATTAGTGCTAGCTTATTCATGCTTGTTATGTCTGCCATCTGCTTATGATTCACCTAGCTTCTAAAATATTCTGCCTAAAAACAAGTGAGTGGATGTGAATTATCCCAAGGAATATAAAGACATTATTCCTGTTTGGGAAGACTGGCATGCATGTCTAGTTCTTTCTAGGACCAAGGTCAGGAAAATCTTTTGAATGGAGGCCTTGTCTAATATGCAAAGAGTCTACCATTCTCTGGACTATATATGTGTATACATGTATGTAAGTGTAACATTTGACAAAGTTTGACATGAGAAATTTCCAATAAGTATCATTTTTAGCTAAAAGAGGAGCTGGCTTCAGATGTTTTGAATGTTTAATTTTCACTTAAGCTTGTGAATGATTGTGTCTTTACCCAAGTATGCATGTCTCCCTGGGATTTTGAAGTCAGCATTATGTGAAGAATAGTCTTTACAGTCCTCAGAGTGAAAATCTGTCTCGTTGTACATGGCTATAACAAGGACACTCATTACCTAGAATTGACATAAGCCATGCAAATCTATGCTTAGAAGGGATATACTCAATACAGCATAAGTTCTAAATACTTTTGCCTGGAGATAAATGATTAAAGGTATATCAACATGTTTAAATGTGTGAATTCCAATTGCATCCAGGGAGATCGGAAAAATTAGCATAAAATATTTGTCTACAATCTCTATTTTGCAACTTTGTCAAAAGTGTAAAGTATTTAAAATCAGGAGGTTTTTTAGTAGTAAGTGACCACTGTTACTAGTTATTGAATGAGTTTCTTCTGCTTTGGTACTGTTGCTCTGGGAAAAAAAAAATGTCCTTTGAGCAACCAAATGGAAAATATATTGAACTGTTGAAATGTGTTAAGCATAACACTTTTATGAGTGTAAAACATTAAAAGATAGAGGGCCAAACTGATTTTTTTTTAAATATTATAATGGAGCCTCATTAATTTGAACCCATCTGACTATTAAGTGTCAGCTCCTAAAAAGCTAATGGAACAGCAGCAGTAAGGGTTCACAGAGCTATGAATGTGGTATTGCAGATCACACTGGAGATTTGAAGACATAGCTTTTGTGCAGGATATGTTTTAGAAATATTTGAATAATATTTGCAAGTAATATATGAGATCATTTTTTTCCCAGTGAATCATCAAACATATTATTAAGGAACAAGTACTATTCAATCAACTTTTTAGAAGCTCAGATAATTTTAAGTAAATTGATTTCCCCAGATTTTTTCCCCTTTTTTTCTGTATTTTGTCCCTTAGGTAAGACAACTCCCACTAAATTTTGTTTTATCAAATGAAGGATTCAGTTAAAATTTTTTATTATACTGTTAATATGCTTTTCTAATATCTCCATGGGAAATCACTGTAATGTTGTTAGTGTGCTGTAAATTCACACCTGAGCTTAATTTACAGTAATGCGATGAAGGCAAATGTCAAGGAAGTACATATGATTTTTTCACTAAGATTTTAAATTTAAACCAAGGATATTCTTTCTGGTTCCTCTGGCTTCATCAAAATTTTCATTTTCATCTGATTTTCATTAGAAATATGCTTTCGTTTAACTGTCAAGTTAGGTATAATTGGAATGGAAAGCTGACTGTGGAGTTAAATATTTTTCTCCTTATTTTATTATATCAACGCACAATACTTACTAGTAGGTAGTTTCCAATAAAAAAAAAGTTAATTACTGAAGTATGCAGCATTTAGATATATACAGCTTGATCTGGGTGTTATGGATATATAAATATATGACTTATCATGTGATCAATATAGATTTAATGAGGAATATTGACTATTTATAGTTTTTTTAATTTGGGCAGCATCTCCTCCTGTCTATTAAGATTATAAGCATTTGAGTCTAGAGTACATATTTTCTTCATGTGTGAGTACATTGTCAACTGTAGTGAAACCCTGATAACTGATAGGTCCTTATAATCTTGTCTAATTGACATCTTGAACATTTTTTAGTTTTCACATTGCCAGCTGCATTGACAAAGAGTTGCTAAATGATAATATGCAAAACTTGTTTCCAGAGCTCAGATGAAATAAACAGTCTGTACTCTGGAATAAAGTCTGTGAGGAATAAAGTCTTACTAAATCATGGATTGGTGAAACATTGGTGATGTTCTAAGCATTGGATAGGGAACAAATAGCAGCTGGAGCCATGCCATCATACAGCTATTTCTGCAATTGTATTGTCTTTTTTAAAGAATATCTCCGAAGAAAAGCAATCCTCACCAATTCATTCAGTAAACTGTAGAAAAAAATGAATCCTAGTTCCAATCAACAGATGCCCAATGTCCTGAATTGTCCATCATTGCAACATTTCTTGGCTCCTCTCTCTTTCCCTCTCTTACTCTCACTGTGGGAGTGGGAACAGCCTAGACTAATTTGCCTACTTTTTTTAAATTATTATTTTTATATAGAGGAGTTAGAGCTCTAGCATTAAATCAAGCTACACAGTTATTAAAACAAAAAAGAATGTGACAAAAGCCAGGTATATCTATCTACCTGGCTTCAAATAGGAAATATCGTGTTTGTGCTGTACATAGATTTCAGGAACATACTGTAATATTCAGCTTATTCTGGTGTCATGGAAGTGTTCTAGAACATTGGGTGGAATCACTGTTCTACCTACTTAAAACTTAAAGAAAGGGTAGAGCACTAGTAAGATTACAGCAGTGAGGATTGAGCAGAGGTTGTAATAGGCAAAATGCTTAGAAACTTTACAGCCTCAGTCATCCTTATTTCATATTTATCTGTTCATAACTTTGTGTTTGATACCCAATCTAGGGCACACTGAGGTCAGTATAAAATTGCCATGGACATTATTAAGAGGAGAATTTCCTTTCTATTGAAAAGATTATATTTAATACCACAAAAAAAGCACTCAGCAATGAAGTGAGTTTCTACCGGAAAAGTAAACAGAGTCAAAGTATCTTTGAAAATTCCATTCTGAACAAATAAACTACAAAAAAATCTCTAAAAATGACATATAAATGACATTTATTGTGAATAAAATATATTATCAGAAACTGATTAAAATAGAAAAAGTAATATAACGTGAAACTGATCAGAATTAGGTATGTCTAGATAGACTGAAGTAAAAAGGTCACTTTTTCCTCTCTTTGCTTCCTTACTTTAATTTGTAAAGATAGGAGCGCAATTTCTGATTATGTTAAATAGAGTAATATCACTCAAGTTATAAAACAAAAAATCAACAAAATAACTGAAAATGAAACATGGTGTCAGTCAAAGTAAACAACATTACTGAAAGTGTAACAGTAAGTTTTCCTGATGAGAAGCATAGATAGAAAATACAGCAAAAGATCTATTTGACTATATCAGATTACTTTTGGGACTTGGAAAAACAAAAAGAAATTACACAAGAATGGAAAAGATCTGGATGTAAGGTAATAGAACAAGAATAGTAGACTAATCAGATGAGATAAATCACAAGAAATGATTTCAAGCAATAAAATTAATAAGAAAGGCTGTATAAATAAATTGAAAGAACAAAATACCTTACCCATCAGAAAGGAAAACAAATAGTAGACAACACAGTGAAGGCAGATGTATGGAGTTCTTTTTCTTAACTATTTGTAAAAAAATCCATGGTGATTAATTCTTAAAATACTACTTTTGAAGGTTGTAGGACCTATAATAGACAAAGAGTGGGTTAACTAAAATGTATGTAAGTTAAAGGAGCCCCTGGTGGTCTAGTGGTAAAGGCGCGGCACTGTCACCACCGAGGCCCGGGTTCGATTCCCGGTCAGGGCCACTCCCTGGGCAGGTGTGGCTCGTTAGCCCTTAAAGGCAACCCACCTACGTCCTAAGGACCTCGCTGCCACCGTCCAAGCTTGCTTGGCCCCGGCAGATGAACCTTAGGATTAAAGGGTGGGCTCAGTTCTGCGCACACTGTGTCTCACCTAAAAAATCCAATGCACAGGCTGGAAGGTGTAAAGACCTTCCCCGGATCTTCGCTCGCGAAGACTGGCCATTATTATGTAAGTCAAATCATTAGACAGCTTATGAGACAGTACCCAGAGTGACTTTCAGTAATGGGACATTGGGTCAGGTTGATTTTGAATTGATCACAAGTGAGAAAATAGACTTGATCTTGTCATATCTGGTACTATGTCATGAAGAAAGAAATATGAGCTGCCAAAATTTCCACCAGCAGTAGTTTCCTTTCAGTATTTTGGTTTATTATTCCTTTTGACTGTAACACATAGAAACTCTCCTAGGGAAATAAGTTCTCCTAGATGAAGTCCTGTTGGCTCTTCCCTCTTATAGTATTTGGTTTATAATATCATAAAGAGTGTCATGATATGGAGACCTCTTGATAGTGAATATTTGTTAAAGATAATAGCTATACCTAAGAACTGAAACAAACCTCTGAATAGGACAACTGGATCTTAGTTTTAGGTTATGAACTGGGGAATAAAGGACTATTAGTCAGATAAATGCCCAGAGTATGGAAAATCTGGTTTATGGTGAGTGAAGAAATAGATCAAATCTAGAGAAATGAAATAAGATGGCAAAATTCCCCCATATCCTCTTCAATTTGATTTGAATCTTATTATTATGTTCTCATAGTGTAAAATTCTCAGTCATATCTGAATGACAGCTATAAGCAGTGTAGTAACACACCTGTATTACTTCATCCACTCCCTAAAGAAAGAACAAAGGAAAATATTTATGCTTTGGAATGTGTTTATTGTAGTATTTCTATACATATGTGGTATGAGAGAAAAATTCTAATTGATCAGAGCCTTAAACTGATGTGTCAGAAGAACTGTGGAAAGAACTAATGATTGAAGAATGTACTGGGAGCATGATTTCTTGTGTACCTCCACTATCCTAAGCTATGCTTATAGACTAAAGGCACAGTTCTATTATACTAATGCAATAAACTATGTATTAATGAAGTTTCTTCTTTACTGCAGTCACATGTAGATCTTGTGATTAAATTTCAGAAAAAAATCTACCTTAGAGTGGATTCATTCTGGACATTCTATAGAAATTAATTTTTAATTGGTGATAATTGTGCCTCTTCTTCAGAATAATCCTAATACACTGAGATCTTTCTAACTATGACTGATAAAGTATTGCAAAGTATTTGTCATATGTGAAATATTTTTTGGCTTAGTCATGTTAAGATAAAATAATATGCCCCTAAATATCAATGAATTTCCCTGCTTTAGCTAGACTCATTGATGTGGTATCTGTAAGTGTAAACAAATCGATGTCTCTTTTCATTATTTCATCCAGTTCCTGCTGACTCGTGTTCTGTTTATCATTAATATATGTGTGTGTCAATATTTTCCCACTCCATTTCTATTCTTTTACTCTTTTGTTTGGTTTTATGTGTGGTAAATATTTTACATGTGAGTTCCTATTTTACCTTTTGTATTAAAATGAAGTAGAAGATTAAATTGTTTTTCAGAGGTTAAATTTGATCTTTAAGGAAAGTGACAAATAAAACCTAATTAATTGTGGAGTTGTTATTATTTCTCTATTCTATCTGTAATGCTTTAGTGTAAAACTGAGTCTGTACTTACACCTGCTTCTGGTGTATAATCAAAGTAAGTCTCAAGTTATGTATAGCAACTAACACAAAATTAGAACTTGAATAATACATACTTACATACTACAGAGGAGGAAAGACCTCTCAGATTCCTGTTCTTCCATAGTTTAGTTGCCTTTAAACTGAAGGACTGTTCTAGTAATCACATATTACTTAAGAAATTCTTTCAGGACATTTAAATGACAAGCAGATGAAGTGTGTCAATGATTGTAGTGAAAACCACTGGAAGTCTGTCAAATCAAGGATCCAATAAAACCTATTTTACCTGCATACCTATACTGTATTGATTTTTGAATAAATATATATATATATGATATATACATTCAATGGAAAGCTTAAGATAGCTTAGCCTTTGTGGAAATAATTTTTCTGTTCTTACAAACTGTCTAAGTTGATTAGACATCAAAGGAAGAGTAAAGAATTTTATGTTAATGTCTTTCCTGTGATTGTCGAAGCTACTGTAGAGCAGTTTACCCACACAATACAAAGAATCTGAAAAAAAACTATTGTGAGCCAAATTAAACGGAGTGTATAGAGGAGTTAATAAATTAGGGTGTTAAACTTGAGCTGTTTTCTATCTTGTAGTCTTGTAGTTTTACTTTTTTTTTTTTTTTTTTTTAGTTTCAACATATTAAATTCTCAGGGGGTCACCCTGTCAGCCTCAATTCTGTGGCCTGGATTTAGTTGAATCAATCCTAATTGAAATTCTGCACAGGTTTGGTATTCTGTGGAGATTGCAGATGAATGACAGTGCAGTGGCAGGAAAGATAAATATGCTGGCAAATGAGATCCAGGCTCTCCACAGAGGATGGAATAAATTACTTTACCAATACAGTGGAGGTAATATGCTGGAGAAAGAAAGTGAAATCGGAGCTAGTTTAATTCAAGGTTTGTTAAAAAATATGCATAAAAAAGAAACCAACAATACAGTTAAGATTTACTTAAAATACAGATTTGTGATATGCATGGCATTTATGAACTTTTACTGTGAATAATGATCAATGCATACACTTTAATTTCATTTATGCAGACAGCAGCTTGCACAATTTAAATTCGTGCAGTGTTCTGTGTGTAACTCAAGGCCCAGTAGTAACTGTGGTATAGCATATTGATTAGTAATTTGATAAATATATAAAATGGCACACTGAGTTTAAGGTGCTTCATGCAAAATGTATTTAAATGACCTTGGTTAATTAGCGTGAATAGCTTTGAGGCACTGCTGCCTGAATGAAAGACATTTTTAGAGTCCAGAGATTTAAGAGATTTCATGACTGGATGAGCAAAACTTAAACCAAGGGAAAAGAGCAAACATTAATTTTCATAGTAATTAAGGTGAATTAGATGACCTGATAGAATTTTTTTCAATTTTCTTGTTCTGTACTGTTCCTCTCAGCATACTGCCTCTTACTTCTTTCAGTCTAATTGCTAAATTTCTTAAGTAAGCAGGATTTCAGTACTTTCCTCAGAAACTTATATTACTCTAATGGATCACAAAGTATTTTCTAGTATACATCCAAAATTATCCTTTTCTTAATGTAAGCTATTACTTCTTTAGGTAGTCATGGTCTGTTGTGCTACTTGAAAAAATTCCTTTCCTTCCTCTGTGCTTATATCCACCTACAATATGTAGGTAATCACTTAGCAAAATTATAAGAATACACATCTTTTATTCTTATCTCAGAAATCGGTTTCTTCCATTATCTAACAACACCATTTGATTTGTCTTTTTCTGAGCTAATTTGTTCCTAGTAGTGATGTGTCACAGTGCTCCAGACTGGAGTTCTAATCCAGGCTTAGATAAACCTTGCCACCTTTAAATTCTGGTATACATTGGCATTTTCACTGGTCTATTTTCAATCTGTTGTTTCATTCTGCAGCTGTATTTGTTTTCCTTGGTCACACTTGAAATCTCCTTTTATCGGTACTGTTTTCTTCCCAATGAAATTGGTTTTAATCCTTAATTTCACTGGAAGTGCTAGTTCGTGCTCTCCTGAGTTCAATCTTACTTTATTTTCAGTCTATGTTATAAAAAGCATGTTCAGAGGTAGTTTGGCATAGATCCAAGTGAGCATGACTCAGTAAAATCACTGTAGGCTGCCTTACTTAGAAGTATATCTTATAGAGCAAGTGGAAGAAAGTTGTCTGGAATGGAAGCAAAAATAGTGGCTGATTTGAACAGTCATCTGTGAAGGAAATAAAATGTGCCTGATGGTGGCTAGTGAATGTGTACAGACAGACAGACATTGCCATACAAAGGAGTGGCACTTGCACTATCTAGAGTGGTCAGGTAAGAAGAACTTTCTTATGGCACAATTAGGAAAAGTTTCATTAGTTTTTAATTCTGACCTTGACTAAATCACCTTACTTTTGGTCATATTGATTAGTACTAGCTATCCCATTTAGGAAGACCTCATGAACTCAGCTAGAAGTTACGAATCTTTAAGATTAATTAACAGAATATTTCACTGGATGAGACAACTGTTGGTGTATCTCATAGTAAAGAGAATAATAAGATTTTTAAATTGTATCATGGCTTTTTGGTTAATTACTTTTCAATTTAAATATTCTATACAAAACAAGCTGAAGAAAGCTTTTTGAATGAAATCCAGCAATATTGTAACAACTGCTTCTTACTGACTTTCTGTATTGTTTAGGATTTTTTTTTTTACCAATTCTATTACATATTTTCAAAGCGTTGCCATAGAATAAAGGGACAATGGGTACAATGCTGAATAATTATTTTTCTTCTGCTCATTTTAACTTGTTGTTAGAAGTGACACCCTTTGCTTTGTCAATATTCTGTTCTGATTTTTGTTTCTTACAGAAACACGTCCATTCATTGACTTTCAGAAACTGAGTGCTCCAATTTACTACAATAATGTACTAAAATTGCTGTGTTACTCTTCTGCTTCTTATTGATTCCATGTCCATAGATAAATATATATTTTTTTCCCCCCTCCAAAACTACCATGTGAGATTTTGAGTCTTTGAGGAGACTGTTTGTTTATTGGGTAAGAAATAGATATCATTGATATACAAAACATCCTTAGTTTATTGTTTTTCATTACAGGTAAAATTGTTGAATAAAACAACCACTTGGAAAGTCATAGTACTTATCTGTGATAATTTATAGGTCAGCATTTTGTTATGTTCTATAGTGGCCATATACTTTATGTGTGAATACTGACAGCCTTCCTCTATAATGTATGTGGAGATGCAATCAAAATTATGTGGGCTTAGACTACCTTATAATGGTATATTTGCATCTGTGCTGAATGGGTTTTGGTAAAAAAAAAACCAAACAAAACCAAACCAAAACTAAAAAACCTTAAAATATCTATACTTGCACAAAGTCTTGGCTTTGTGGTTTATGAATTTTAGGAACAAAAATTCTCCTAGCTTTTAGTGGAATTAAAATTATACACGTGAATTTGAAAACTTGCATAGCTATGTTACTTTCACTGTAAAAAATGATCAAGAATGAAAGTTTTAGTAAAATTACCCTGGTTGGCAAATTTTAGTTTTCTACAGCTGGCTATGGTTTGATCTCGTCTTGATTTTCAAGCAGACTTTTTTCAGTATTACCTTATAGGTATCTACTTGTGATATCCAAGTGTATTCACTAACTTTGCACATGTAACCCACAATCTGTTACTGCTACCTCTTTCATAATACAGATACCTGAAGAAACACCTTTCAAATTAAACAAATGGAATAACTCAGAAGGGAGCTTTTCAATTAATTTATTTTCATTACATTTCTATCACTTCAGTATTATGAAAATATATTTAGTTGAGTTTTTTTTTAATTAGTGGAGGGCTTTAAGGAAGGTTTTACCTTTCAAAATCTGTTCTGAAAAAACTTAAAAGTGTCTTCATAGGACCCCCTATAAACTTATTTGCTATTAACAAAACAGATAAATAAGTCCTTAAAAATCAAATCTTTGCAATCCTTCTTAGAATATAAAAATACACAATTCTGCTAAGTATGTGTTTTAGATTAAATATCTATTTAACTCATCATATCATCTGAGAAGTACATTTCTTGCCATACTGAAATTTTCTGCCATTAGGAAGAGTTCCTAATTGCTTCCCATCTGTCCAACGGTAGAAGTAAGTGTGTTTGCAAATATGCCATAATATTAACTAAAAATAAGGCCACTATTAAAAAAATAAATTATGTGAACAGTAGAGAGATTAAAATAATAAAGGTGTGCTTGTGAGAAAAGTGTCTGAAAATATCCCATCCTAACTTTCAATTACAGTTTCTATAGAAAATACCACTGTTCTGGATTGTGGTTCAGCTTTCAATGTCTTCCTTAAGAAAGGGGTTTACATGTTTTGATATCTTTTGATTTTTAAACAGAGAGTTGTTATTGTGAAAGAAAAAACCAAACCCAAACAAATGTTCCCTCAAGAAGCAACTTCAGTCAAGAAATTCCAGTGAGAAGATGGGTTGTACGCAGCAAATTAAATATGATTCTGAGTTTGCATTATGTAGTTTGCTCACATAGCATTGCACTTCACTTTTCACTATATGTCTGAACATTTCATTATCAAGATAGGGACCTAAGGTATTACATTGTTTTCTGAAAATTTAACACAATATTCATAGTATTCTTGTTTTATACAAATACTTTTGCTAATGACTGTTCATATTCAACAGAAATGGAATAAATAACACTGCAAATATAGCCAGAGCAAATGTGTGGGTTTACAAAAGTAAATAGTTGAATAAATTCTCTGGGCAACTTATCCCAGTGTCTCAACTCCCTCATTGTAAAATATTTCTTATATCCAGCATTAATCCATCCTCTCTCAGTTTAAAACCATTGCTCCTTGTCCTGTCACTACAGACCTTGGTAAAAGTCTCTCTCCATCTTCCTTATAATCTCCCTTTATATTCTGGTCTGCCTGGAGCTTTGTCTTCACCCTGAGAGAAGATGTGGTGGGTCTCTGACCCTCAGCCTTTTTTCGTAGGAGAGGTGTTCTAGCACTCTTTTTGTGTTCCTCCTCTAGACCTGTTCTAAGACCAGGTTGGGTCTTACAAGTGCAGAGTGGAGGGAGAGAATCACCTCCCTTGACCCATCAGATGTGCTTCATGGATTAACCTTGTGAGACACTGGATTATTGTATTGGTTTGGAACAACTCAAAGGTTGTATGTGGGGGTGTGTGTGGACAGAATTTCACAGAGGTGACGTAATGCCTTACCCCACACCCCAGCCCCTGCAGCCTCACGAGGTGACCCCCGGAGCAGCTGTCAGTCAAAGGCAGCCCTGGCCCATGACCACACCATGTCCCTGGTGCCTCTAATCCAGCCTCTGACTGGCACACAGTGGCAGCACCACCCCCCACCCCACCCTGGAGCCCCAGAGTGGTCAGTGGGCTGGGAGTCCCACTTGGGAAGGGTGGCCACAGAGGGCCAAAGCATATAAAAGCAGCAATATGTGCTCTCTGTCTTCACTTGAGCCCTACCAACTGGCTACATGGAAGGTGGACTCTCACAGGATGCCAGCAGTAGCTATGATCTTCTCTTTTTCTGTTTCTTTCTTTACTCTTTCTTATCCTAATCTCTTACTATTTTGTGTAATTTGAGACAGAATGGATTGGTTTTTGCTAAATTGTATTGGTTACCATGTGCTAAGTCAATGCTTTGTGGAATGATTTATATTGGTTCTATGTTACCCTTTAAACTTTTGCCAAGATCTCTTATTTTTCTAAAGTTTACCAGTAAAAGTACCCTCTGACAAAATATATGTGGCTTTTCTCCTCTGTGCTCTCTCTTAAGGTGTTAAAAAAATCAAAGGCTCTTCTAATATGTCCAGACTGTGGATATTGTTGGGGTCTTGTATATTTTTATAATAAAATTCCTTTGATGAGCTCACAGCTTGAGACTTGGGGTCTTATAAACCTTCATGGAGATGCTTCACAGAATAGCCATGGAATGTGACACAGCAGTATGAGCCACTCATCAGTCAGTGATATAGGTGAGATAGCTAAACCTTGTGCTCTACCCATGAACTTCTGATTATCACAAAGCTCTATATATGACAGGATTGCAAGGGAAATGCTCTCTGCTTTTCACCTCTCCCGGATGGAGTTGCTGTGCTGTAATCCCAGGTGCAGGCTTATAATAATGGCCAGTCTTCGCGAGCGAAGATCCGGGGAAGGTCTTTACACCTTCCAGCCTGCGCATTGGATTTTTTAGGTGAGACACAGTGTGCGCGGAACTGAGCCCACCCTTTAATCCTAAGGTTCATCTGCCGGGGCCAAGTGAGCTTGGACGGTGGCAGCGAGGTCCTTAGGACGTAGGTGGGTTGCCTTTAAGGGCTAACGAGCTCCATCTGCCCGGGGAGTGGCCCTGACCGGGAATTGAACCCGGGCCTTGGTGGTGACAGCGCCGCGCCCTTAACCACTAGACCACCAGGGGCTCCTCCGCAGGCTTATAAGGCTTATAAGTTTCCCGTGGTTTATAAGGATGCTGGAAGGAAGGGAAAGGTTTGGCTACTCGGCCAGCCAATGAGAGGGACCGGGAGGGTAATACCCAGTAAGAACCCAGGAACCGGGGAAAGGCAGGGGAAACAGCCAGTGGGGTTAGGATAGGGGAGTGGCCCGGCACTGGGGCAGAACAGGAACTGCATTCCAACTGGCTGGCAGCATGGGATGGTGGGAGGGAGAGAGGTTGCATAACGTAGGGTAACGTGGAACAATGATTTCACAACATGAGGTTTCTGTCTGCTGACTCCAGGAGTTCTCTTGGGCTGCATTTGTTTCTCCTCTATGATTGATGTTTCCATTGCATATATTCCACGTTGTGTCCCACAATTCCTCCGTTTTTATTTAATAAAGAAACATAGACTTGAGAAACATTATGCATCACCAAACCTTGAAGACATTTGACAATGTATTCCACGTTGTCTCCCACATATATAGACTACGTTTTAAACTTCTGTTTTCCTCTAAATTCAATTCATCCTTTCTCTTATTTGATCTATTCACCTAATTCCCTCTGCAGTGTATCTTATCCTCTGAGATTATTTATTTGTATATTTAGAACTCTAATAATGCAGATTTATACTCTCTAGTGTTGAATTTAGATAGTTTTAAATTTAATTCTTAATTTATTTTTAAGCAGATAAGGCTTCATAAAACAATGTATTGATAGACAAGTAAAATAAAAAAGCACATTATACTGAGAAAAATATTACATTACCTTGCCTCTATATTAGTCCAAAGGGCACTGCAGTATTAGTCCTGGATGTATTTCCTTATACTTGTTATGATAAGTGATAACATAATGGTCCTGAGAAATTCCGTCTTTATGAAATTGTTTTAAGCAATGTATTTTTCAAGTTTAAGTGATGACTTTACGCACATTGCTTTATAACAAAACTCAATAAAAATATTCTTATCTATGTAAATCACTCACTTATGCAATTTTCAATTTTTACTAATATATACCTCACCTACAGTAGGAACCATATGCTTGTACACACGTCCTATAGAGCTCTTTCAGGGAGGATCAGGGAGAATTTAAACAATAAAAAAGATATGTGCTCCAGACATATAAGTCAGCTTACTAGAAGACAAAATAATTCTATTTCATAAATCATTTCCTGAAAATAGGAAATCTGGTATTGCTTCTACTTTATTTGAAAGTGATGACATAACAGGATCCACAAATTGGTAAAGGATCTTTTTTTCATCTAACTGATTCAAATCATTGATTCAAATGAAGTCAACAAAATGAGATCATCTGTGTTTATGTTCCAAAAAAAGGTCAGCATTTCTCAATAATAAGAGATCAAAGAGGAATGTTGCTATTTTGAGAAGTGTAGCAAAATGGCTGTTTCTGCTGTTCAGAAAGGAAAACTGTAATTTGGTAAATGTCAAGATAAGAGAAGTTTTCAGAGTCAGAAGGCAGTAAATAAGCTTCAGATTGGAAGGTTCAACTTAATATCTTCACCACTAGGTAAAGACTGATGGTATGGAACGCCCATAATAAATATTTACTGTTTTTACAAGTATTTACAAGTATTTTGTACTAACAGGAGAGTGTAAACGTCTCATAGCATAGTTCAGTTAGGTCAATCTTCCCCGAAAGACTGACTGCTACATGTATGAAAGAACGAGTGGAAAGTTGGTTAGGTACTCCAATATGAGAATATATTGAGCAGCCACCAAGTTTGAATAGCACTTGTTATCAAAGCGATGCTGCTAGAATTTGTAATGATGTCCTGCAGAAGCTCTGCTCACTTTTACTGACAAGCAGGCTGGCCAAATAAGCTGTCCCTCTCCTGGCATTTGTGCCATGTGGCAATGATGTGACCGACCTGTTAGCAGGCAGCACGCCATCCCAACAGATGGGTATGAATTCAACTAGCCAAGGATATTTTCATTCTATGTGCAGCAGATGTACATGCCTATTAAAAGTGTTGTTCCCCACTGAGAGAATCAAAACAGCAGTTTGCCTTGAACCTCTTTTTTAGAGCTGGTAATATATGGAACCACTAACCCAGCTCTGAACTTGATTGACATGGAGTATCATGAAATACTGTGAAGAGAGGGCAGGGAGTTCAAGGTAGTCTCCTATACTGTCATTATTGAGTTCTTCAGGAATTTAAATTTTTTTTGATAGACATTATGCCAATAACACTCGACACAGAAGAAGCCATAGTGCTAATAGAATGCCCTCTATGGCTAACTGTACCGAATATGCAAACTGTACCTAAAGAGCCTGTAAAAGTTGCTCTCGTAGCACAGCACTGAGAAAAGTATTTCCCTTCTGGGTGGAAATTAATTACAGTCATTACTTTAATGATCAAAGCGCAAAGAGGGCAACAAAAGCAGGCTCTTTCACTGTATAAGTAACAGAACATATAATCCCATTATCAACCATATCTTTTTAACTAGTGTAATATATCAGTGGAAATGGTATAATAGAAAACACAGGCTGTTTTTCTCAGAATTATTTTTATTTAACCATAGCAACAATATACAGCATATTGGCTTTCAGGTAGTAGCTTTTTGGACACATCTGAATTTTTGTTATCTGGAAAACAAAGCAGTTAAGAAACACTATTTCAGATTATTTCAGATGCTCCTGTTCCAACAAACCCACGTCTTTCTGACTGTATTTAAAAGACTTCCATTAGTGTTATTATGAAGTTCCTTTGAAAGAATTTGCTGAGAAATGGAATGAAGTGAGACTGTCTGAACTGTGATACTCTATACCAATAAACCCACTGTCTTTAAGCCGTGGAGGGTAGCAATTCAAGGAGCATGGCAGGATGGGAAATGCCTTGCCGTTTAGATGCGGGCTCTACTGCTGTCAGGATATATAATGCATTTTCACCCTCTATTCAGAACCTGAGCAAAAAAGACAAATATTTCAGTCCTTTCAAAATACTGTATTACCCAGTCTGGAAACAAACAATAGAATTTTTGCTTCTAGCAGAGTTTTAGTTTCAGATCTTCAATTACTGCTGAGTCAAAAGTTTGTAACCTGGCTCAAACCTAGTCCACGTACACTGCATCTTTGGAAGGTGCTTGCTCCTGAGGATACTACCCTCTCCCTGAGAGCATAAATAAGTTCTGTAAGAACATTACCCCCCTCAATTTACCTAATTCCTACTGTTTTGTAGAAGATAAGAATCTTAGTTTAATGAGTTTGGTTACTCCCTTGTTTAATCCATAAGAGTTACAGCTTCTAAAACTGATAATAGCTTCTGAAGCTGATAATGGCTACTGTCCCCATTCATAATCCATCTTGCATTGTGTTGAAACTTAGGAAGATTTGATGGTAGCAAAGCTAAACCAGATTTACTTGCATGAAAGTCATGAGGATTTGGAACATAATAATAAATTCACCTTTTCATTTTTAAGCGGTCTTTAAAGCCTACATTTCTAACCCTCTTCCATACCAATTAAGTTCCGTCCTTAGATCTTGCCTGGATATGATCTGACAGAAAACTTCCTGTAGTGAAAACCCTATATGCAGCCTAAACCCCCAATCTAGACAGTGCAAAACCAAAAAATTTCTTTATCTGCTGCATCCTGTTTCTCAATGTTTCTGATCCTTTCTAGAATTGTTATATTTTCACTCTCCATAGAAACAGATGCATAGCTAATTTCAACTAAAATCCATGTAATCTCTTTATTATTTCTTCCCATTTGGCCATCTGGGGGGTGGGCAAGCCAAATATTAAAATGTTTTCCCACATGTTAATGGTTTATGAAGCTGTAGATATAATTAATTGTTTCAGATTCAGTACTGTGCATGTATTATTCCCCCACCATGTATTGTTTTCCTTGTTTGCTTGGTGAGGTTTTTGTTTGTTTGCTTGTTTTTGTTTTTTTTTTTTTTGTTAAATACTTTTACAGTAGAAATATATTCTTTTTTAATTTTAGGGTATTATGTTATGCAAAGTTTTCTTATAGATATTATAGGTAATATATATATATATATCTATATAAAATATAGGTATCCTAAATTTAACAAGACCAAGTGCTGGGTCCTGCACTTTGGCCACAACAACTGCATGCAGCACTACAGGCTGGGGACAGAGTGGCTGGAGAGTGACCAGGCAGAGAGGGATCTGAGGGTTCTAATCAACAGGAAGCTGAACATGAGCCAGCAGTGTGCCCAGGTGGCCAAGAAGGCCAATGGCATCCTGGCCTGGATCAGGAACAGTGTGGCCAGCAGGATGAGGTCAGTGATTCTGCCCCTGTACTCAGCACTAGTTAGGTCTCACCTTGAGTCTTGTGTCCAGTTCTGGGCCCCTCAGTTCAGGAAGGATACTGAGGTGCTGGAGAGTGTCCAGAGAAGGACAACAAGGCAGGTGAAGGGACTGGAGCACAGGCCCTGTGAGGAGAGGCTGAGGGAGCTGGTGCTGTTAAACCTGGAGAAGAGGAGGCTCAGGGGAGACCTCATCACTCTCTACAACTTCCTGAAAGGAGGTTGGAGCCAGGTGAGCGTCGGTCTCTTCTCCCAGGCAACCAGCAGTAGGACAAGAGGGCATGGTCTTAAGCTCTGCCAGGGGAGGTTTAGATTAGACAGTAGAAAGACATTCTTTACAGAGAATGATCAGACATTGGAATGGGCTTCCCAGGGAGGTGGTGGAGTCACCGTCCCTGGAGGAATTTAAGAAGAGACTGGATTTGGCACAGTCTAGTTGACAGGATGATGTTGGGTCATGGGTTGTACTCGATGATCTCGGAGGTCTTTTCCAACCTGATTTATTCTGTGATTCTGTGTGATTCTGTAATTATTTACATGGCAGCTGTTGAAATTGTGGGGATCTAAACAATGATTTTTGTTGTAAAAAATAATCCATGCTCTGAAAAACTTATTAACTAAACATCTGGGACATACCGAGATTAGAATGAAGGGAATATTTTTTCCACTTTACAGAGGTGTAAATTAAATAAGAGGCTGGTTGTACAGTATGTCCAGCAGTGAAAAATAAGTCCTGTTTTACTCCATTCTATAGTTCTGAGATGTTCCTCTCATTTTCAGTCTGCTTTGCTACGAGAGTAAATTATCAGGTTGTGTTTCTATATATGTGTGTAGGCTTGCGTCTTATCTTTAGTAAAGATTTTAGTCTTATGCACAGTTTCAGACAAATGCAAGTATCTGAAAAGATAGTGATTTTCTATATGTTTTATAAGAATAAGTGTCTAAATAGAGAAAGGTGCTTAGTGATGTTCTTCAGAGGACATGGATGCAATAGGGAAAATTAATCTGTTATTTGGTATCAAAATGTCCACACAGGAGCACCACTGAGACACAAATCCCTTAGGAAAAGGGTTTCATAAAGTGCAACTCTTCTCAGAACTAACAGTTTAAAATTTTGTGGTTATTCCTGCCTAAGATCAGGTCTGCAGGCAGACTGTCAAGGTATGAAGTCATACAAACAAAATTGCAGTGAAGTCTGAAGGCACCCATGAGGAACAATTTGCCTTACTTCAAAGCAGCTTAATCTTTTCACTCTCATATGTGGACAAGCCTTGTATCTACTCTCACTGGATGGTTGTGGAAGTGTCTGTCACTGCTCTGAGTTGACAAATCTAAAGATATGTTCAGAGAATGTGCTGAGGGAAAACTTCTTAAATAATAGTGAAAGAGAAGTGACTCATACTTTAGAGCAACCAAGAGAAGAGCTACCTGAAACAAGTGCTGAGTAATCCAGATCTTAAAACTAACAATCCAGTGAAAAGTGAGATAGAAACTTAATTACTTTACAAAGTAGCAATAGGAATGATTATGCAGCTTCAAAATTCTATAAAAGTTATTAGGTAAAAGGCAAAGCCTTGAAATTGTCATGCCTGTAGTTAGAAGACTACTACTGCAACTACAATTCCAATTGTAGTTGCACTTTGAAAAATGAAAGACTTCAATGAAACAGTTCATTTCAGCGTTCATTTATATTCAGAGTTTGTAGTGTAAAGTAATATAAGGCTGTTTTGCAGGACTCATAAACAGATTCTACTTTTGTTAACGCTCTAGTCGAACTCACAAAATCTTTCATAGAAATGAAAATAGCAAAATTGTGACTTACATCCATTGAGAGAACATGGTGCCAGAACAATAGATTTGTAATTAAATTTTCTCACAGGAATTTTTATCACAAATTTTCCAATTTTCTTGAAATGTTCTAAGTTTTAGTTGGAAATTGGCAAAGGATGTATTTTTGGTTTATATGTAGTTTTTAATAGCAAATTTTTAACTGTGAAATTGTTTTGCAACAAAAAACCAGTACTTTCCCTTAGGAAAAAGGAGATGGAAAAACCACCTCGAAAGCCAATTCCAAATTTCTTTCTAAATGGAAGTGTTATTACTAAGAGTGAAATAGCAAACATAATTATTCAATAACCATACTTTTTAATTTTTTTTTTTTAAACTTTCTGATGATACTTTGAACTTTATGATTGATTTACACAGTTTGGATGTCACAGTTTTAGACTTCTATATCATCAGATTTTCTTGGGGAAAAACTGTAACGTGACAGGTGAATGGAGAACTGGTTTTACCTATTAGTAGCCAAATGGAAAAAACTGGTTCATAACAATACTTGTCTGGTCCTCCAGATAGAAACATTAAAATGATGTTTCTCAGATTCATTTGATACATGTAAATTACATGACTGCCTGCTGAGCAAGTACACTTGAGTAAAAAATTATAAGCAAAGACAATTATAAATTATAACCATGATTTGAAACTAATTTGAGGTACTTTTATTCTGGCAACTTTGTTTCTTTTGTTTGTTTGTTTTATTGTTATTTATGTTTCCAATAATGTTTCTTCTGGACTTTACATGTCAGATATGACAGCAAAGACAATTGCTGAAGCTTAAGTGTGAGCGGTCTTTTGTTCTTTCACCAACTGAGAAAATTTCAGCAACCTGCAGTTTGGTAAGAGGTCACACACCAAATATACTGTTTCTTTTCCAGCAAGGGACGTGGCAGCTCAGGTCACTCTAGCCTGTCAAAGCTCTCAGAAAGGAACTTCCAGTGGTATACTTCTGTGTGGACAGAGGACAATTTGATATTAGATAGTGATGTTGATGTTTTGGAGGGAACTATAGGTCAAAGTAGCAGACTGGATCTTTCTAACCTGTGGTGTATTTGAGGAGGAGTTGAACCATGCATGCAGACTTTGTTGAACATGTCTGACAACATCAAAGTTCTTAATTAGGTAAATATTGGAATACACCTTTTAAATTTTAATTTATATCAGGTTTTCTCTGTGAAAAAATAATTTTATACAGATTTGCATTTTGTTAACTAAGATCTATATTTTTTTGTTACTATAACTTTGAGCTCACAAATTTTAGGCAGCTCCTGATATTTTTCTAACTCTGAAGAAAGTTACAAACTTTCAGGTTCAGTGTTTGATTTGCAAAGAGAATGTGACTGAAGTAGTGGTGCATTTGCATTTTTGAGTAGATTAATGGAAAATTATGTGCTTTCTGTCACAAGAAATAATTTATTACAGATTATATGATGAAGGGTTTAGAAATCAAATCAGTTATTGAGAGTTCTATGCTATCTATTTATTTCCAGTTAGAACAAGAGGAATTTACCAGTGGGGATAAAAAAAAAAAAGGTTAATAAGCCATTCTCACAACATTTTGGATGGAACATTTAAACGATAATACATCCCTAGAATACTATTCCAGAGATGTATTATAGTCATATGATCAAAGACTGATTAAAAATCCATAACTGAGTATTTCTTTACCAGGTATACACATAAAAAACCCTTTTATCCTTGCAATTTGACTTTTGTCCATTCAAACAGTTTTGTTCATTAGATAATGGTGTGGAAGGTAATGCATCTAAAAGAATGAACCATATTTTCTGGTCCAGGACAGTTCATTATCCTAAAAGCTCTTTCATTATATCCCTTATATTGTGAAGACAAGGGACATCCTGGTTATTATTTAGCCTGAGAGCAATGTACATGGTCACAATAAATGGTGAAAATGTCTCTAGGTGTATGTGTGCATGTATGTAGTGGTACTTCTGTTTGCCCTTTTATTACAGCAGTGAAGCATGATGAGTGGTGAGTGAACAAAATTAAAGCAGAGGAAAAATGGTTGAAATTCTTTTCCTCTCCATTTTTGCACCCTTCTGAAGAGGTTCACTAATGGAAAATAGAAATTCATTTCTCAGTTTGAGATTCATGTGAAATATGAAGACTAGCTCCTAGACCCTGGAAGAAAGAGACTGTTTGCTTACTCCAACAGTTAATGAGATTCTGAAGGAGTATGCTTGAAATGTGGTATGTTTTAAGCAGACCAGAAGAGGAGCTGAAATGTTCAAAAGTTGATTTGATTTTGTTTCTCCAGCTGACATAGTTAACCCAGTAGAATAAACTTCCTTCCTCTGTAAGCATCGTCTGATTTCTGTCTATTGATCATTATCACTAAAATGATACTGTTATTAAAGGTATTAAATCGTATTATTACAGCATGACTTGAGAATGAAAGTAAATATGAGTGATACTCCTACACTTGGCATCAGTATAATTTTCATAATAAGTTCATGGGTCTTTGTAGAAGACCGTGAATTACATGAACTGCATACACTATGTACTAACAAGGGGTGAGTGGATGAAATCTGCTCCTAGGCAAATACATTTAATTATAGTGTAAACTAAAATATAATTGAAAAGAAAGGAAATGAAAAGAATTGGTATCTTCTGGCTTTCAGTTCTAGAGAGAAGCTGTAATATTCACAACTTGTATACTTACAGTAAACTGTGAAGGAGAAAGTGTTTGGGAGATCTCTGGTTGTTGCTATAGCACAGTATTCTTATCTAGAGCTTTAGTAATGTAAATCCTTGCATAATCTCTTATTTTTTTTCTTTGCTCTCCATGGAAATATGAACAAATATTGTTTTTTAGTATACATTAAATAAGGCACCTGTACCCCAAGCAAAAACAGCAAGGCTGTTGCTCATTCATTCTTTATTCTTAAAAATACATGAAAAAATAACAGTATGAACAAACAAAAGACATGTAGATTCACATTATTACAGAGTAAAAATAGTAGCATGAGGACACAAATTCACTTGTGTAAACTCGTGTAGGTCCATTAAAGTAAATGGAGTTGTCCTCATTAGCCTGTGGTGATATCTGACTAAAGACTCCAACAAACTCTCATCACTGTGGAAGCATTTCCTTTCCATTACCTTTTTTGACCTCCTACTCACTTTTTACCTTGGCTTAATACACACAGCATGAAGTCTCTAAATTATATAAATACACTTATAAAACTTCCCTAATAAACCACAAATTAGGTAATTTCTTGCTGACTCTTAATATAATTTTGTCAGAGAGGGACTTAGAGTTCCCACTAGTTTAAATGTCCCTTCACACACTTGTAAGAATGTATGGTGTAGCACAAGGGCCATGAGTGTGAAATATCCTCCTCTCAGACACTCTTTAATCTGTGGCACTGATCATGCAGTGCATATATGGACCTCTCTAGAACATAAAGAGATCTAAAGAAAGGCCCACTGTTTTTTTCCCCTTATATTAAATTTCTTTATGGAAATCTGGAATTCGTTATGCCTGGAAATGCATAATGCATAAATGTTGGGTAACTAAAATTTATAATTTTACATCATATTACTAAATAATGGAAGGGGGAAAGGGACAAAACCAAGCTCATCAGTGTAGGGTGAGAGGATGGTGTGCCAAAACTTGAGGAAACAAGCACTAATGGGATCTTTGAATCTGCTTCGGGAGGTCTTGGCTACAATGTATCACACCTAAATGTTTCTACACCAATGCATGTAGCATGAGGAACAAACAAAAGGGGCTCAAAGCTTTAGCTCAGTCCCAGAGATTTGACATCATTTGCATGAGTGAAACGTGGTGGCATGAGAACTGTGACTGGAGTGCCATGCTGGATGGTTACAGGCTCTTCAGGAGAGACAGACAGGGCAGAAAAGGCAGAGGGGTGGCACTGTATGTAGTGGAAGGTTTAGAATGTATGGAGCTCACAGTGGGCAATGGCAGTCGAGAGCCTCTGGATGAGAATCAAGGGGCAAACAAATAATGTGGATGTCATTGTGGGAGTCTGCTGTAGACCTCACAGGCAGGATGATGACGCCAATTAATTATTCTTTGAGGAACTAAGGGACACTTCCAAGTCAACTGCCCTTGTCCTTATGGGGCACTTCAACTTGCCAGAAAGTAACTGGGAGTATCCCACAGCTAGAAAATTTCTAAAAACCCTGGATGACACTTTATGAACAGGTCCTGAACAGGTCCTAAGGGAACCAACTTGAAAAGATGCTCTCCTTGATTTGCTTCTTGTCAACAGAGTGGATCTCATGAATGAAGTGGAAATTTGTGGCTGTCTTGGTTACAATGACCATGAGGTGATTGAGTTAAAATCTCTGTTGACAGCAGGAAAAGTGCCAACAAAACCTCAACACTGGACAGGAGGAGAGCAGACTTCTGGCTGCCCAGGGAATTACAAAGTAATAATAATGGCCAGTCTTCACGAGCGAAGATCCGGGGAAGGTCTTTACACCTTCCAGCCTGCGCATTGGATTTTTTAGGTGAGACACAGTGTGCGCAGAACTGAGCCCACCCTTTAATCCTAAGGTTCATCTGCCGGGGCCAAGCAAGCTTGGACGGTGGCAGCGAGGTCCTCAGGACGTAGATGGATTGCCTTTTTAAGGGTTAACGAGCTCCATCAGCCCAGGAGTGGCCCTGACCGGGAATCGAACCCAGGTCTCGGCGGTGACAGCGCCGCGCCCTTACCACTAGACCACTAGGGGCTCCAAATTACAAAGTATTACCCTGGGAAAATGTTTTTGCAGGTGCTGGGGTCCATTAGTGCTGGTCATTTTTCAAACATCACCTCCTAAGGGCACAAGAGCAGGGAATTACCAAATGCTGGAAGTCAAACAGGTGAGGTAAAAGGCCAGCTTGGCTCAACAGGGATCTTCTCTTGGAAATAAGGCAAAAAAGGAAGGTGCAGACCCAGTGGAAGCAAGGTGAAGTGTAGAAGAGTACACAGGTGCTACTTGCCACTGGAGGGAGAAAATTCATGCATCCAAAGCTCAGCTGGAGTTGAAGCTGCCAGAAATGTGGGGGACAATAAAAAGAGTTTTTATCAAACAAATTAGTGGCAATAGGTAGTATAGAAATATCATCAGCTCATTACAGGATGATGATGGTCCCTCACAAACAGGAACAGAGACAAGGCAGAGGTGTTTAATGCTTTCTTTGCCTCTGTCTTCAACTCAGATGATGGACCAAGGGGGTCTCAGTACCCTGAGCTGAAGGACCAAGACTGAGAGAATGATCAGCTCCCGGTCAAACCTGAAATTGTGTGGGATCTGCTGCTCAAACTAGATCTCTGTGAATCTATGGGACCTGATGGGATTCATCCAAGAATTCTTAAAGAGCTAGCTGATGTCATCACAAAACCTCTCTTGATGATTTTTGAGGAATCTCTGGATTCCCAAGATGTCCCAGCTGACTGGAAGGTGGTTAATGTTGTCCAAATTTTCAAGAAGGGCAAGAAGAAGAACCCCAGAAACTACAGGCCTATCAGTCTCGCTTCACTGCCTGGTAAAGTTAGGGAGAAGATTATTTTGGGAAGTACTGAAAAACACCTGAAGGACAACACTGTCATTGGTCACAGGCAGCATGACTTCATGAGAGGAAAGTCCTGCTTAACAAACATGATTTCCTTTTATGACAAGGTCACCCACCTAGTTGATCAGGGGAAGCCAGTTGATGTAATCTTCTTGGATTTCATAAAGCTTTCACTCTTGTCTCTCACAGGATCCTGCTGGACAAAATGTCCAGCACAGCTGGATAAACACATCTTGTGGTGGGTGAGCAATTGGCTCAGGGGTCGAGCACAGACAGTGATAGTGAATGGGGTGACAGCAGACTGGTGACCTGTCACTAGTGGGGTTCCACAGGCCTCCTCCATCTTAGGCCCTGTGCTCTTCAACGTCTTCCTAAATGACTTGGATGCAGAAGGGATACTAAGTAAGTTTGCAGATGGTACAAAACTGGGAGGAGCTGCTGACTCCCTCCAAGGCAGGGAGGCCCTGCAGAGAGACCTTGACAAATTATAGGACTGGGCAATCACCAACCATATGAAGTTTAACAAGGGGAAGTGCCAGATTCTGCACCTGGGATGGGGCAACCATGGGTGTAAGCACAGACTGGGGAATGAGATGCTGGAAAGCAGTGCCATGAAAAGAGACCTGAGGACCTGGTCGATGGCAAGTTAAACATGAGTCAGCAGTGCCCTGGCAGCCGGGAAGGCCAACCGTGTCCTGGGGGGTATCAGGCAAAGCATCACCAACCAGTCAAGGGAGGGGATTGTCCTACTCTGCTCTGACCCAGTGCGGCCTCACCTTAAATATTGTGTGTAGTTTTGGACACCACAATATAAGAAAGTTATTAAGCTCTTAGGGAGCATCCAGAGAAGGGCAATGAAGATGGTGAAGGGCCTTGAGGGGAAGCTGTATGAGAAGCAGCTGAGGTCACTTGGTCTGTTCAGCCTGAAGAAGAGGAGACTGAGGGGAGACCTCATGGCAGTTTGCAACTTCATCATGAGGGGAAGAGGAGGGGCAGACACTGATCTCTGTGGTGACCAGTGATAGGACATGTGGGATCACCTGAGGTTGTGTCAGGGGAGGCTTAGGATGAATATTAGAGAAAGATTCTTTACCCAGAGGGTGGTTGGGCACCAAGCACTGACAGAGTTCAGGAAGCGTTTGGACAGTGCTCTCAGACACGTGGTGTGACTCTTAGGGATGGTCCTGTGCAGGGCTAGGGGTTGGACTCAAAGATCCTTGTGGGTCCCTTCACACTTGGCATATTCAATGATTGTGTGAATGCTAACAATAACAGATGTTACTGATATATTTTTGTAAGATTTTGGTGGAATCTACAGCTGTATGTATATGATTTCAAAATTTCACTCCAGATGATCTTAATGTCTTTTCCTGAACTAAAAATGAGCCTAGTGTATGTATTTTCAGGGGAACAGGTGAAGAGCTACTGGATCTACTAATTTATTTTCCCTTTTCAAAAGAGGTTTCTTTCCTGATATCCTCTAAGGAATAAAGGAACACCACCGAGCAAGGAAAATTATAGCATTTTCCTATTTTTTTCAGTTTTCAGTTCTGGAAATGCATATCAAATACACTAGTAGTCTAATCCAGACTATCATGCAAGTAGTAGCTAAAGATCTCTGAAGGAAATGTCTACAATTTCAGGAGATGCTAAACTTCTTGTGAGACAACGAAGATCACCTCAAATGTTTCCCTGCATTGGTGGTAGTGTTTCAACTTGTTTCTGAAAGCCTTCTCAGGTACAACACTCATGTAACAGACTGCTGCTGATTTGTCCTCCTAGCAGGGAAGTACAGCTGGAGCACGGAGATCTGTTTATCTGAATAACTTTCATTTTGTTCTTTGACATACCTAACAGGATTCTCTTACATGTCATAAGGGAGTGACTTCTGCTGAGGAAAAAAAAAAAAGAATGCTGCATAATGGACAAAGGCAAGTTAATTGAGCCCATTTTCTGAGTCACTCGTGTGTCTTCAGATAACCCTGCTTCATGACTAGACCATGTCATACACCTTGCTTAATCATATAGGTCGAGTCTGTAAACCTTACTGTGAACTGCTGGTTGCTGGTGAAAAGATTAGGTGGCCAAGGTTTGGGATTTGGGATGTAAAATAGACTGTAATTAGACTAGATTAGATATTTCAGATTTGTGTAGCCCAGGGCTGGTCTTACATCTACTTTGTCCTTATTGTCCTCTTAATTTCCTAGTACACTGCACAGATATGTTAATTTACTACTCATGCTGAATGTAAGGTCACAGTATCTCACTTTTGTCTGTACTTGAGTGCTTATCCCCTATTCAAGAGTGCCATTTCTATTTACCGTGTGTATTTGATGATTGGTCCTCAGTAAATCCCTCTGAAAGAATACTGATCAGGTTTTCTTTTTTCTCTAACAGCTGCTCAGTAATTTCACAAGATGTAATGTAAATGTATTCATGAAGTAAAGTGAGTCCCTCTCAGCTCATGTTGATTGTGCTGGTGGAGGTGTTCACCAGTCTGTTGAATGTATTCTGTTTTTTTTTTTTTAAGCAAGAAGAATGCAAACAGAACACCATATAAAGAAAAGCTTGAGCTTTTTCTTTTCTGTTTCTGAATCTCTCTCCTACACACAATACACATGTTTATTCCAGTGGAAGACTAAATCTCCTGTACTATTTCAGTATTTCAAGAGGTGATTTTGTGAAGCATCCATTTATGTTCAAGCCCAGTGCACTGCTCCTCCTTGGCCATTATTGTTAGCAGGCATTCAGTAAGATCTGAAACAAAGTCCAGATGTAGATCTCAGACATAGTTGAAGAGCGTTGGTTTTTTTTTAATAAAATATTCTGTAAAAGCATTTTGGTTCTTATGTTCAGTGCTTATGTGAGAAAATAAAACTGATGATCTAGAATTCTAAAATATACTTTATTTTAATAACTTATAAAATGACAAGTGAGACAGAATGCCAGATGGACTATTTGACTTGAAGTTCTAACAAAAATGGAAACAGAGGATGACAATAATCGGGCAAATATCATTGCATCAGTGAAAGTTCACACAGCAGCTTGGTTTAAAAGTATTGAAAAAGTTACCTGACCGGTTTGCAAGCATTTCAAATCAGCAAGAATTAACAATTTCTGCTACAAAATACACAGAATAATCCTCTAAAACGTCCAGTGAGGTTACTTGTGTGTGGATCGTGCCTAATTTCTTCTGTTGGTGATTTTCTGCTTTGCATGAAATAGTTACAGAATTTGTCGGACTAAGGGGATGGAATATGTAGTGGTTCATTACTAGCATAACAGTACAGTAATTAGGGTACTTACCCAGGAGGAAGGATGCTCTTAAGCGAGCAGGGGTGGGTGGTGGTGAATGAAGGTGTAAGTTCCTCTTTGCTGTGTACGACAAACGTGTTTTTTGAAAAATGGTTTAAAAAAACCCAGTTGAAGTTCATATTCTTGGCATTTGAGAGGTAATTTTTGGAAAAAGCAAGCATCAGAAGTAGTGCATGCTCAGAGAAATTCATGGAGCTCCTTTTTCCATGTATGAAATGTTCTTACCAGGAACCATTCTGCTCTAAATGTCCTTGCAAGGCCAAATAACACCTTTTGGGAAAATACATTTCAAACTTCTAAATGTCAAATTACAGTACATAAATATTTCATCAGAGACTCAAATTTTGTCGAAAAATATGCAGGAGACATAATATTCTAGAAAGTCCACCTATAACTGTCAGAATGTCTTACTATATCTTCAATATAATTATTCTTCATTTTTAATTTACACAATTGAGAGTGATAAAAATAAGTTGGTTTGTGTGCAATGTTGGTGTTAAAACCAAATGAATGCCTTTCAGAATAAGGATTGTTTGAAAGATAAACATTCCATGTTGCTGAATGAAATAGAAAGTGATGTATCAGTATTCTTTCTCCCTCATACATGTCTTACACATTTTAAATTAAGCTAGGCAGCATATAGAAATTCCTTTTTAGTTACTCTTATAATGTTTATATTTATGTTCAATTTAGACTCTGGCAATGTACATAAAATACATTCTTGACCATTTATTTACTATTTTCATACATCTTTAATCCACGGTATGTGTTTGTTTGCTACAATGTGATGGTGGTATTCTATTCTCTGCCAAGATGTTAAAATAAATATTTGAAAATAACTTTATGACTCATGTTACCAAGGTTTACTTCCAAGATCATGCTAGCAGCTTCCCCTAAAAAATAGCCTTTTTTTAAAAAAAAGAAGAAAATTGAGTATCTAAGTAATTTTTAGGTCACATCCAGTGAATAACATGGACATTATTTAAAATGCTATCTATTTAATTAATAACAAGAGAGAGAATGAGGTAGAATGTTGCAGGTAGGAGGCAGATTTATAAAAATGTGCCTGAAAGCAGAATGGAAACATTACTGAATGATGTTCAAATGCTTAGCATTTCCAAGCTGTCATGCTCACATTTTCTGTATATTTTTCACACACACAAAAATGTCTGAAGTTACATATTTTTCACATATGGCAACTAAACTGCTTTCAGAATAAATGCCCTGCACTAGTAGTTCTGCAGTTGATTAAAACTGATAAAAATTACTATATATTATACTAATTAAATTTATGAAGCTGCAGTTCAGTGTATCTTCGAACTCAATATTTTAAGGGCAGATCTAAAAGACATTTAAATGCTAGATTCCCCTAAGACAAAATTTTCAAAATAGATTCTTCATTGTGGAGTTAAGAATTCTAAGTTTTCTACAGATAGCTTAGTGTTTCAGAAAGAAATGTAGTAACTGGTGATGTTGATGTTTAGGGAAGCAGACATTTAGTATGTAGTGCCTGACTTGGAGTCTAGTAGCTATGGATGTAAGTGCAGAGAGCTGATTTCCATGTCCCCAGGCCTGTTTATACATTTTACATGAAAAAATTTTCAATGAAATACTGAAGCAACTGGAAGAAAACAGAACCTCCCTCTCCTATTTTGGTTCAGCGATATGGAACCTTTAAGCAGAAAGTCATACCCCTTCTCACTGGCTTGGGTTGAGCTTTGGTGCAGACTAAAAAACTTTGAACATCTTCAAATGGAAAGATAAAGACCTCCTGATTCCACCAAACCAGGATACCTTGATAGCTCTGGCATTCTGGTGGAAGATGAGGATATGCATGTTTCCAATAACAACATGGGAAAAGAAGGCATCTCTAGTACTAGAAAGAGAAAGAGGAAGTAGAGTGCCCTGTATTTGGATTAAAAATGACCATGTTTAAATAATGCTATGCATTATTTAAAACCTATCTCACCTATTTGAGATTAGAAAAATGACAATTCACTCCATTTTCTCTCATCAGGAGAAATCACAATTTCCCAGTCCTATAGCTGCAGATACTCAGTGCTTCCAGCAGCAGAGAAAAGTTTTGTGGCAATCCACAAAGCTTTTCTTACAGCTTTTTTTTCCCCTAATAATCTTGAAGTCATTCCTTCTTACTTTCAATTTACCCTCACTCTCCTTCTTTAATAAGACCCCAAGATCTTACAAATTACTTAAAACATCAACCTGATGCTTGTTCCTGCCAGATGTTTCAAGTGTTTAAGTCAGAAACTGCAGCATCTAGAGAGTTTATGAATTTGAGCTCAGCAGGGGTTTTGAGCCTACATCACAGGTTTTAGGGCCTGGAAACCTAACTGAGACCTTTTTTTACACCAGTTTCCTATTTTTGTACTGAAAATATTTCCTGTTGATGACATATATATCAAAGCTAGCTAGTTCTAAAACAAATGGAACAAAAATCCCCTATCCTTTCGCAATAATATGTTATTAGCACAGAAATTACTGCTATATGAGTGGAGATTAACACTTGCACCTACTTCATAACATTCAGACTTCTACCTTTGACTCTCTTTTTCCATTATAGTTTTCCGCTTTACCAGATAGGTAAAATTTTATGTATAAATTTGAAATGAATACATTTTAATTAATATGACAGTGAATGAAAAGATTTATTGAACCCTATATTAAAGAATAGCACAAAAGAACATGACTGAAAGTATGCTGAAATAAGCATCATAAATTTTTAATCTCATCGTTGCAGTATATTGTTTTTGAAAGTTTAAACCTTCCCAGAATAAATTTCTATCAGATCCTTCTCCCTTTGTTCTTTAGATTTCTATCTGTTGTCTTATACCTGGCAGATATGTGTGTATGCACTCATAAGTGAGGAATAGAAGGGAGTTGAAGGAGGTGGATTTAAAGCTGCAATCAATTAATCTGTTGCTAGGGAACTGTCAGCAGCCCACTCAAAAAATAGCAATCAGCTAGCTGGAATCAGCAGGATATAAAATGGAATTACAAAACATTCCAGTTCCCCCTATTGTTTTTTTTCTTTTCTTAAAAAATTTTTTTCCTTTACTAGTGCTTTTTTTTTTTCATTTTGAAGGGGGAAGGAAGGAAAGTTTAATAGCAAGGATCAAAATGTCATACATATTTCACTATTAATTGAGGCTGTTAATTAACTGGCAGCAGGAGTTTGGGTTTGTGTTTGGCTATCTTTACCTTTATCAGTGTTAACCAATATGAAATAGAGTGCTGCAGTGTGTGGAAATATAGTACAGAGGAGCTCATTTGACCACACCAGCTTAGCCTAATGTGGTCTGATCTGGAAATACACTGAAAATCATAAGCGTTTTTATGGAATGCCAGTTAATTAAAGCTTAATGAATTTCAGAGTGAGTTGTGGTTTGCAGAGATAAGAGATGACTCTGCCTGATACATATGGAAGCAGAAGATTTCATTTCACTGACTTAAGAGCTCACTCAAGTAAGTGAGGGATTGCAGACCTGAAATGAATTTTACATATGAAGTTCAAATGTGATTTTTGACTCTGGGAAAGTATCTGTCACAGGTTGTTTCAGTCTTGTTTTGCTTGTTCTGTCAGAGAAGGGCTTGTTTTGAAATGACTTTCACAGTCTGCTTTTACTTTGAAACTTTTAGAGAAATGTTAGAGTAGGAGAATGGAGTTTCTTGCTAATGATAGTTTCCATTGTTATTCTTTAAATGTATTACTTCTGTAATCTTTGGTATTCATAGTTTTTGATATTAATGTTAAAGACTAAAGTGAAGCACCATTACAAATTATTCATGGACTCCCTAAGTTTTTTGATGGTTGTCTGAGGCAGAATAGACTGGTCCTTGCTGAACAGAGTTCTCACGTGACTTCTAATTGCAGAGGATAAAAAGCTAGGCTAAAGTTTGAAACATTCTTCTAGTCCCATGATTTTGATCCTTACTTCCATTTCTAGATATGCTGATGTACTAGAGAGGCCAAAGGGAGCAACAAAGAAGATGGAGGACTCGGTTTTGGTCATTCTCCTTTTCTGGAGATCAGGGAAAAACTACATGCTGGGCAGCCTCACCTGGATCCATGAGAAGGTGATGGAGCAAATAATCCTGGAAACCACTGCCAAACACAAAGGTAGGAAGGTTATTTGCAGTAGCTGCTTAGATTTACAAAGGTGATATCAGGTTTGACCAGCTTGTCTGGCCATGGTTCTGAGGAGACAGCTGTAATGGACCCTGTTCTGAGCAGGAAAATAAGATTGAATGGTCACCAACCTCAGTGATTTTTTGAAATAATTAAGATCACAGTTTAATTCCTGATTCTATAAAGAGTCTTTTTTTTTGTTGGATACTAAGGGAAAGTTAAAATTCACCATCTTTTCCTGTTCAGTTGAACTGAATTCTAATTGTTTCTATTAACATTAATTAGTTTTCCCTAATTTCAGCTTTCTTTTCAGACATTGCACAGGCTATGTCAGTGCAGACTTATTGAGAGAAAATAGAAGACAAGTACTCCTCAGATACTTGAATGGCTGCAAACACCAAACACCAACTTCATTGCTATAGGAAAATGTGTAGCAAAGAGGCTAATATTAATGTTGACAGTCTGACATGTTGGTGTAACCCATATCTGCAGTGATGCTTATGTAATTGTTTTCCTAATTATATCCTTTTTTCCTAAGATTGTTTTACTAGGATAATATGCCTAAAATCAGATCTTTCTTTGTACATCCCTCAGCGAAATAAATTGACTTTGAATACTGACAAATAATAGAGAGGGTGTATTTTTGAGTGAGAACTACAGCAACCAGTTTGATGAACTAGGAAATTCAAAGATGCTCAGGAAGCACCTTTTAGAAAGGTAGCATTTTTAGAAAGTGTAGAACTTACATATTTCCCCTAGCTACTACAAAATAACTTCCAAACAAAATAAATAACAGTATTATTGAAAATATGAGGGTCTTTGAACTTTGAGGGCCACAGGGATTTCATGGTACCTGAATATGAATGCAGAATGCATCTAGTTCAAAATCACTGATTTGGAAACTTACACAACATGATGGCAAATAATTATCCATCACCTTCTGCATCCAACATAATATATTGCATTTATTACTTTATGCCATTACAGAGTAACTGACACTTTCAGCTCTATCAGCAAACTCTCAGTTGGCTGCAACATGAAAATATCAAGGTATCAGCAAATGACTTTTCACTTTTTTTATAGTATATTAAACCTGCAGTTCTGACAGAGGAAGTTAAATATTAGGTTGGTCTTGTTTGTTTGTTTGTTTTTGTTTTTTTTTTTAAAGTATAGGCATAAGCACTGAACAAGTTTGTTCCAAGAACAGTCATACAACTGTTGATGACCTCTTTTCATAGATCTGAATAATTTCCCTCCTTACTGCAATAATGTTAATATTTGTGGGCAAGAGAGAGCACATATGGTAGTTAATATTAAGCTATGTATATGTTAAATGACTGGCAACTGGGTTCACACTACTTGACCAGGCAGCTGCAGCCAAACAGTTGTTTATAATATCAAAGAGTTATATTAGTCTTTTTCCATATGAAAGCATTAATTTGATCCTCTCCCGTCTTATTCATAGAATTTTCAGGAACACTTGTGAGAACATTATTTTTGAGAATATATTCTGCCTTTGGAATGGTAAGATGGGATAAAAACTGAATAGGAGAAGTTTTCATCTGAAGATGGAAAGACAGACATTATGATCTCAAAGTACTTTCTTTTGGAAACCAGAGTAGAATAAGCATTTTCTGATGGTGTAGTTTTCTTCTGTGTAGCAAAGAACATCATAAGTCAGATGATACTGCTCTTGACATTTTTAGTGCTGAGGTGTTTAGAGTTTTAAAATTATGAGACAGCATTATTGGACTGAAATTCTTGGACTATATAACATTAAAGTCCATTTTCTCTAAAGCATTATAGTATGTTTTCTATAACTAGTAATAGACTCAGATGTCTAAAGGAAAAAGCCAAACTAAAACCAGTAGCCAATTTTTATTGGCCTTAGTATTTGAAAGAGAATTGAAATTATACTTCTGAGTGAATAATTGACAATATTCTGGACTCCTTAAGATTTCATGTGAGATATGGTTACAAAAAGCTCCTGTTCTGAAAATGGGCAGCTGATAACTAAATTTGTATGTCTATGTGGTATTTGAGTAATTTATCTGTAAAGGGGGATTGACTGATGACATGGTCAGAAAAACCCCAGTTCTCAAACCTTCAGAAGAGTCACCTGGAAATGGTGAACAAGAAACTACCAACTTAAAGTCAAGGTGTTGTTTACTAGTGCCTATCAATTTGAGACCTAAACTATATATTAAAAAAAAAAAAGGCAGTGAGAAAAACAAGCAAAAAAAGAAAAAAGTAGATGTAACTTCTTCTCTCTTGTGGTGAAAATGTGCTGTTGAATGGACACATCATAATTATAAACAATTAGAACAAGGGAACAACTATTATAACTGTGCCTCCAGATAATTTCTTTAGTATTTAATGTCTGTGTAGTATCTAATGAAACTATGGTTCATGAAGAACCCACATTAGGCATATAGGAAATCAAAATAAACAGTATTTTTGAACATGAAGACATAAATAAAGCCCTTTGGAAACTGTTACTAATCCTTAAGTAGATTCTGAGATGAAAAACTGAGGCACACAACTCAGCAGTAGCAGGGGTGATGACTGAATTGGGACTATTAATGAAGTTTATTGTCTTCACTATAATGCAATTACTCTTATCAAGTATTGTTCAAGGTATTTTTTTTTTTTTTTTGGTCTGACTTCAGTCTGAATACGTAAGCTACTTTTCTCAAAAATATTATTTATAAAGGATGTATTTTTAGTGACAGCAGCCAATCATTTTTGGATAATAAACTTGCACTAAAACAATTTCCATTTAATAGTACTTCAACTGTGAATCGCATTGATTTGTTTTTGTATAAATATATTGCAGAATTTGAAAATGGAAAAATTCTGTAAATGTAGAAAAATAACAGTTCATCTTATCTATTTTTCTTAAGAAGTGACAAGGCTTAGGGGCTATTCTAGTATATTCAATACCTTAAATAAAAATTTAGCAATTCTGAAATCATGCAAAAGAAGGCAAATAGCAGATATTGCTATTTTTTTTACATTGAATATAAGATCTACTATGAAACTTTAGTAGAGGAGAACAAGGGGAAGAATGCATGTGTCTTATCACAACTAAAAATGAGTTTAAATATAGGAAAGCAATAAAGCTTAGTGAATATGTGAAGGTCATACTACCATTCCATGATAATTGATCTTGCTATATACGGTGTGATTATACACTGAAGAAAAGAAATCTTATTCAGTGAAAAATATATATTGTTGTGCATTTTCTTTCCTTTCAACATTTTCTAGGAAGAGCAACAAAAATGTGAGGCAGGATAATTTAGTATAAATGAAATGTATTTTCATATTGCATCATCATTATGTTGCCCTGGCAATACTAAGCATTTTGCTATGCTGGTCCATTTATTATTGCTGATGCATACAGCTTGTACTTTTATGAGTTCATCAATGTGAATAAACTCATCTGTGTATCCACCAGAAATGCACTTGTATGTTTCACGCTTGATAAGAGAAGTGTCAGACCTGACAAACTTTGCCACAGTTGATGAGCTTTCAGATCTTTCACATCTTGAGCTTTCAGATTATCAAGACTACTGTGTGGTATCACTTTTGCTGCTGAGGGCACCAAACGTGATCACCCCTCCAGGATTTGATCCTCTTTCACAGTCATGGTTTAAGAATGATGCTCTGAGACCCTTTAAAGCACATCCTGCTATCTCTCCCTGTCTCCCTCTCTCTCTTTCTCCCTCTCTCTCTCTTCCCCTCCCCCTTTCCACTGCACTGGAATGGAGTTGAGAATTGGAAACATAAAAGGTGAAGGTCAAGGGTTAAAATAAGAACAATTTACTGGAAACAGCAATGAGATAAGAAAACAAACAATAACAGCAATAATATTAACAACAAAAGTATACAGGAAGATGTATTTGTATGTTCACATGCAAAAATGTTCATCACAGACAGTGAACAATATGAGATGGCTCCCCACCCCCCATTTTTTTTATGGGAAGGAACACCCTGCTCCACAGAGTTGAGTGAGAGGCTCTTTCCCCTGCCCCTGGCAATGATATGAGGTGGTATCCACTAAGATTAGAGTCCTGAACATGCCATTAACCCTGTCCTGGGCACAACCAGGACACACAAAAAGGCAGAATCACAGTTTCCCAAGCAAAGTTTCTTATAAAGTGTATGCAGGTGCTAATGTCTCCCATTTCACTTCATTCTTGCTCCAGGAAGGCTATAACACTGCTTGTGGCTTTGAGGAAAAAGAATGACAGCTGTCACTCCTGATTGAGATGAAAATTTATTCTTGCCAAGAAACAATATTTTAAAAATGCTTCACATCTTTCCTAGAATCTGAATAGATTTTTGGGCAGTTGAAGTGGTTCAGTGTTAGTAGCAGGTACTGCATCATGAATTATTAAAACTTGATGTTGGATGAATTCATCCTCCTACGTAACTTAAATAAGTTATCAGTGTTAGTAGCCATAGTAATGATGGCATTTAACACTTACAGAGCTTCTACTTTTAAAATGATAGCAAAGATGCCTGTGTTTTTTTCCAAATGTACAATCATACTGCTACTTTTAGTGATAGCAGAACATTTACCAGCATACTTCAACAAACTGCAGTCCTCTTTGACTGATGGGCACAAACAGGCAGAAAAAAAGCCTATTATATGTAATCTAGTCTTTTTTAAAGGAAATCTTTTCTACGTTGGCTAGAAGAAAAGAACTTCAACCACACTGGGTTTTTTACTAGGGGATTATTTGTAAACTATTATTCCATATTCCTCCCCCTCCCTCCCTTCCCCCCCAGATAACTATTGAGCTGGAATTAAGTGTTCTTGGTAGCAGGAACATAATGCATCAAGGGTAGCTGAACTCTAGAAACACTGTGGATGGCTGACATGGTAACTCTGAAATCATAGTGTGTGTTTTATTAAGATTTGTCTGTGGGGCAAATAATAATGAATGCTGTATACAATTACACACTCGTGTGTGCCACTGATGCTTCTCATTCCTGAATAGAAACAGGTGAAATATGATATCTGAACTTTATGTTTACTAATGGGATATGAAGGCATATTAATTTCTTGTATCTTTTGGGGCATTTCCTGTAAACTAGTGCTTGAAAGTATGCTAATACTGGTGCAGTTATAAGAATTTCTCATAATGAAGTCTGATGGTTTATTCTAAAGGATTCATTGCCAAGGCTGCTGTTCTAGGCCATGAACCAAAAGAGAAGAGGAGGAATAAAGGTAACTAAATCATAACTGGGCACATTTAAAAAGTGCTGGAGAAAGACAGTCATCTCTAATCTGCTTGTCAAAAGTGAAGGGATGCAGTTTCCAGTCTAAAATGATTAAGTAGTAGAAATGCAAATGACACAGAATTTTACCTGGTAGCATCTGATTTTAAAGGGTTTTTGGTACATGTGCTTGATTATTTACATTTGTATATTTTAAATTAAGATAAAGGAAGGAAACGCTGATCAGTGAAATTCAGTTTTGGGATTATGGCACAGATGCATTTCCCATTATAATTTAGAAATCTTTCTAGTTCATTTAATTTATAAAGCACATTAAAAAGTGTACTATTGAAAAGTTTTTATATGAAGTATGTATGCTTACAAAATGGTATAATTAGACCATGATTAACAAATCCTTTGCAGTTAAGTTTGTGTCTATCAAACAAAAATATAATACAAACCTCCTATGTAACTTAACATATGTGTGACTTGAAGACACGAGACATTACAGTTATTGTAACACAAAAATGGTTCCCACAGAGTATATGTGGCTGCATAAAATGCATTTCAGACAGTGGAGGTTTGTGGAGGATCGTGGAGGTTTAAATACCTTAAATGAGTAGAACACACGTGGATTTCTTCTCCAGGTAACTCAGCTGCTGTTCACATGTGATCTACCGTGGCTCTTGTAGCTGTCCACAGGAGGGGGACATTATACACACTTATGTAACAATTTTTAAATAAATAACCCCCCAGAAGAGTGCTACTGAACCACAGGCTGAACAGAACTTTCCAAATTCTCACCTGCTCCTCAGGCTAGCCAAAGGTTGTGTAGATTGGGGTTACTGCTGAAGGGGTGTGAAAGAAGGGAATATTTTGGGTTGATCAGAGTTCTATTATGAAAATCTTTAACCAGTATAAATAGCTAAAACATAAGGCAAGTAACTCTGAGAGCCCAACTGACTACTAGGATTCATTGTTCTAATTAGGCTGAAAAATGCAAACTTGGAAAGACACACAGATAGGTATGTACATTTCTACACACAGGGAATTTAAGAAACATCATCATAAAATGTTATGGCTCAATTTTAATTTAGTTTCTAGTGTTGGTGAGGCAAGATACAGAATGACATATTTTTGGACTCACTGATGCAAACTGCACGAGATGAAAATGAAATTTTATTATTATTGGCAAAAATATTTTTTTTCTTGATTTTTGAAGTGCTTGAGCTACTTTTACCTTGGGAATTCTAGGGGTTTTGTGTGTGTGTTTGTGTTTGTTTTTGTTTTGTTTTTAAGGTAGCAGCTAGTTTATTATTACAACTTCTCTCTAACTGTATGCTAAAATTTGTTCACTAAATAGACACATATACTTTTAGATCGTCCAATAAAGGCAATTAATTCTATGCCTGAAACACATATAAACTCTGATCCTAATTGCAATTTCAAGGGTAAAGGAAGATCATGAATTAAACTGCTGTGACTTACTCAGGTTTATTTTTTTTCAGTAGCATTAGAAAGTCTTTCAAAAAAAAACCAAACAAAACCAACCAGTAGTTGAGGTCCCTTATCCCTAAATTCTCCTGATAGTGGAGGAATTTGGCCATGCAATTTCATTATTCTGAGGGCTAATTGACTAAATCCAATGCAAGTCTGAGAAATCAACTCTGCTACACTGATTTGTCATCATCACTGTCTATTAGTCAATTCTAAACCCCTAGACCTTGTGACGAATAAAGTATTCCAGTAAGTGCAGCATTTAAAATTCCATTAAATTACATTCTGAGTTTTTAAACTCAATTATCATGAAATCAATTGTAAAATTTCTTTCTACTAAGAAGTATGAAGAAAATCGTCTTTTTAACTTACAGCAAATGCTAGATTTTTATGCTATGGTATGACTTACGGTATCCTGTTGTATATACTTAGAGCAAGGTAAAAGATATTGCATATACTGAACTGAACAGATTTAGAAAAAAAGTTTCTATTTTAATTTGAACAGTTACTTTTGTAAAACATGTGAGGCTTTCCAAGGCTTGAGAAATGCAAACTAAGGAAGAAATAGAATGGTACAAGAGAAGTCTGTAAAATCTGACTTGATTGATTCTGTTTGAAGATTGAATTACAAAGAGGAAATCTGGAGCTGAGGAACTGGGATCTGATTACTAGCTGAATTTTTTTGGATGCATTTTCTCATGCAAGATACTTCAAAGTGTACTGTGTGTAGTTAATCCTTAACCCTTATTGAAGTCCCACAGAAAAGCTGTACTCCATGCCTCTTTAGTCATGATGAAGCAACTAGGACACTTCATATTGTAACCCATGATTAAATGAGACACAGTTTTGTGAATTTCTAGAGCATTTTAGAAAAACAAAGTACTGCATTAGAATGATTTACAATGGAAAGGAAACCCCACTGTAACTATCTGTAAACTTTTCATTAGATGGCTGATATATTAGCAAAAAAATAAATTACATTTTTTTAATCAAAAAATTATGCATACTCAAAGATATCACAGAAAATGCAAATTAGAGACAAAGAGATGTTTCCCCTCCTCTACAAATAAAATTTATTTTTGGTGTGTTTGTAAATAATGTACTTTTTTGTATCAGGGAGTAACTAGATTGTTATTAATGAGCCTCATGTACCTTCCTGTAGGGGAAATTAACTTGACTGAAACTTCAACCAACTAAAATCAGCAATCAGTTGAAATAACAGAGCTTGACAGTGATTGAAGTGCTATTTTTCTAGGGACCTGACAGCTCAGGTATATACATTGCCAGAGAAAAAAGTATTTATTACTGTCTGCCTAAACACTGTGTGTAAGATTTATTTTCTTTCTGATAACTTTTGTCCAAGGCATTTTTAGGTCAATATGCTTTCTGAACCATGCCCCTTATAAAACTGAGTTCTTTTGTAGAATTTGTCATTGGGGAAGTTTGGAAGTGAAGAAAGTGTGTCTGTGTGTGTATGGATATCTCTAGGCTTTTTATTTTTGCACCTTTATGACTGTTGGCATCTATGTGACTGGGAGCATATAAAGTTAATTTCTATAAAGTTTTCCTTTTATGCTGCGTGACTTTAACGTCTCTTCTCGTAATTTAGTTACTGAATAGTACCTATCAAATGAATATCTGAAAAGGGTCAGCGATTAAAAAAAATATTTTATTCAGTGTGAAGGCTGTCATTCTTTAGTTATATATACTCATGTCAGTTTAAGCCCCTCCACACCCCCCCATTTTCTTTTCAAGCAGTTGTTTAGAGACCAATTGATTCCACAGAATGGAAATACATAACTGTATAGTGTTTTGAATAAGAACCTTTAGATTTATTGAAACATTTTTTTTTAAGGTCAATGAACATGTCATTCAAAAAAGACCAATGAAAAATAGTTAACAGAACCTCCATAACATAATGTTTTAATTATGTATTGACTCTGAAATAATCCCTATTTATCATAGTATTGCATATATAATTTTCTTTTCCATTCTCTAGGACCCTGTACTATTAACTGTTTTTTTTTGTTGTTGTGTTTTTTTTTTTTTTTGGTGTTTTTTTTTTTTTTTTTTGGTTTGGTTTTTTTTTTTTGGTGATATTAATTGATTTAAATGGAAATTAAGTGTTAAAAGTTCTTTGAAGATCAGGAAGTAAATGAGTTGGTTATAATTCCTCAAAGACAAGAATGAAGTAATCCATCTACATGCATGATTTTGGTAATTAAATGTTTCTGAGGATCCAGTCTGTAATTATTAACGATTTGAATATAATTCAGCATTCAGTCAAGAATTCATGCAGGAATTTGGGGGTAAAACTAAGAAAAGAGTTATTGACACAGTTCATCCTTTCCTCTTCCAGCATAATCAAAAAGGTTTCCCCTTCTGTCACAGGTTATTCACTCTTTATACTTAAAATACTTACAGTCCAGGTATTGACTATGTGGACTGTGATCAACAAAACATTAAAAGAAGACATTTTCTATATGTGTAGAAGAACACTCCCATTTTTCATGGAAATTTACAGAATGCTAATGCAAACTAAAATTTACAAGGTTAGTTAAAAAATGAATGTGCATAAGCTAACACCTGAAGAAGAATCAGAACCAGTACTGTTTTGAGCAGAGTATATCTTTCAGTCTGGTAAAATTAATACTTAGATTTTTCTCTTTTTATTTCATCACTTTATAATTTTGAATTGGGAGTTAGTTACACTTGATAACTCTTCAGTGATCTTCATCTTCCTCTTGCTTCATAAGATCTGTTGCCTTACTGAAATTACTTTTAATGAAAATAGTTTTAATGAACTTCCTTGTATGAACAAGGTGTTTAGTTCATGAAATTTGTTATGGATTTTTTTTTAATTTAAATTTATATTTGGTCTAGCAAGCTTTTTTCTCTTAAATGAGTACACATTGAGAAACTGCCTCTGAAGTCACTGAATTCAGTAAGGTGTTAATGAAAAATCTTTTCATAAACTTGTTGAGTTCCCCCGATACTGAGATCACTTTTGTGAAAAATAAGCATTTGCTTGCACAGATTGTTACAGAATCCCACTGGTCTCATATATAGCTATCAGCCTGTGATTTTCTCAAGGTTGCTTCATATATATTCTCATGGACACGTTATACTAAGTTTGCCCAAAACATCAGTTTGTTTAAATGACATGTTCTCAGCCAGTTATTCTGCAATAGGAATGAAAATGAATTTATTCAACTTCACCAGTGAGCACTGTTTTGGAAAAGTAAAAAAAAAAAAAGAAGGAAAAAGTGACAAATTCCTTTAAGTTAAGCATTCTGGAAACACACTTTTCTGGAACCGGTGCGGCAGTGAGGAACACTTCTTGATACTAAGGCCTGAATTTTAAACATTTGAAAACACGCATTCAGGAGATAAGAGACAACCTTTAGAGATTGATGCTGGTTCTGTGCTGCCCTGATTGAAGGGACCCCTGAAAGATCCAGCATTGCATATTTCCTGGGGAGTGTGCTAGCCAGAGCAGCAGTTGCTGACACTCCTGACAGACATCTGTGCTAAGAGAGGCCCCTTGCAGGGAGCACAGGAGACAAGATAAACACTCTTGTGGGTTACCAGGGAAATGAGAGAAATAAGTGACCACTATAGGTGAAATGTTGAACCCACTTGGAAGCTTTAACTTAGACTCTCAAACCAATAAATACTTCCAGATACCTTTTGTTTTTGATGGTATTTCTGCTTCTCCTAAATCTCCCCAAGGGAATGTAATCACATAATAACATATTCCACAGTAAAATGCACTATCATCTTAGATTATGACACCATTAAAAACAGACTTCACTTCTGAACCTTATCTGCTCAGCAGCTTTTTGCCTTCTGAAATTAACAGTGGTTTGTGAATAGTGGTACTTTTCACTGATAGTGATAAAGAAAGTGAATACTTGTGCTTGGAGGCCAAAAGGTGAAAAACACTATCTGTGACCTAAACTGAATCTGTTTATTGGACACTAAGAGAAGAGGAAGGTTTTGATTTACTAGCCAGACAGCTTTCTCAATTTTCTTGTCAAGAAATATCTTTAAACTGCAATACAGTTATGACAGCTTGGATAACAGCATTTAGCTATACTCCAGCAGCTTGTAGATTCTACATGCTATGTGCCTAGACCTGTCAGAGAGACCTGTGTCAGACACAACACTTATACATTTTTTTTTTATCTTTTTCTTCCACTTTCTGAATGTGAATTTTCCTAGTCACTTGATATGAATTTTAGAGTTTCCCCCCTACAGATGTGGACTTTGATATCACTTTAATGTTAATAGAGACTGAAGTAGTAGTCCTTCATTATTATTTTAAAATAGTTGAAAAGGAATATTCATCATGCAATAAATATATTACCAACATGTATGTATTACCAGACTTTGAAAGATAGGTAGGCAACATGTCTTCTGTAGTGGTGAATGTTTTTTCCTGTTTTTTTTTCTTTTTTTTTTATTTTAATAAACTTAGTCTTTTTAATGACAGCATCTCTTAGCTAATAGCTCTTAAAACACTGAGTTAACAAGTAGACAATAGTACCTGTTCACCTTAACAAGGAGTGGATTTTCATGTGGTTCTGCTTGTAACACCCAAATTGCAGATGGTTAATTATGTCTTTTTAATCCAGTGGTATGAGAGAATGGAAAAATGATTACTGTCTCAAAAGAACTGAAGTGTGTGTGTGTATTTAGGGGGGGCAGTGGAGAGTGGGAAGGGCAGTGCAAGTGCTGCGTAGGTGGGGTGGTGCACTTGTCCACACCCTGCCTCTGGAGCCCCTAGTCCAGCCCCAGAATGGCTATTGAGCCACCGGTACACTGAAAGCTCCACCTGGCAGGGAAAGGGTCCTGGGAGACCAGAGCAGATAAAAGCAGTTGCATGAGTGCACACGTGTTCACGGCCCACTGTTTTGGATTTTAAAGCAGCTGAGACCCTGCTGGATCCGAGCGGTGATTATCAGTCTTTCTCTGTCCCCTTTTTTTCTCTCTTTCTGCTCTTCTCCTGCCTTCCTCTTTTTGAAATCTGGGTAACTTAAAGTTGGGTGGGTTAGAGTTTGCTAAGTCAATGTTTTATGAAGTACTTTCTTTTGATTGAATGCTTGCTTCAAAATTTGCTAAGTACCTTATTCTACCTTAATGATCTAAAATTTTCTAGTAAAACTGTTATACAACCTCCTGAGAACTTTGTTGGGTTCTCCCTTGCAGCACCTGAGGATATTGAAGAACCTAAGCCCTGCCTTTTCCCTTTCAAAAAACTTGCTGAGCAAGTTTAGGACTTTACAAATGGAATCAATTTTAATAGAATAATTAAAGTTCTTCAAATGCTGTGAGATGTCCAATAAACTTCTCTTTACATTCTTTTTATGTTTACTCATACGCTTGTACAGAGAACAATACAATTATCCCAATGCCTGTTTCTATTTCTCACTTAATATTACACTTCATGCCTTTTGGGAAGTTAAGCTTATTGCAGAAGGATATGGACCTGAACAGCAGTGACTTATCACTGTCTTTTTGCTCCTTTTTTGTACAACTGAGTGTCACAATAAGTGTGGACTGAATTTACAACATTGATATTAAATGCATTTTTCATCCATGGAAAATGTTGTCCCAAATATCAGGTGAACTTTGTGTTGCTCTACGAGGTAAAGACTGCCATGTGTTTAGGCACAGTAACTTACCACACAGGAAATGCATATTCAGAAAATAAATATTTTTCAAAATATCCCAAAATGAGCCACTCCTGTACAGCTCTGTTTTATATTTTATTTTGTCTAGACTCTTGATTTAGGCCAGCATTTATCATACCTAACACAAGCAGACAGAAAGTCAGGCAGTTAACTGAGGCGTGTCATCTAAACTCTCTCCCATAGGCAACTCCATTGAAGAATAGTTTTTCTTCCCATCTTTAGGTAGTGCAAGTGAGATAATTTACCTTCCAAAAACATCTTAGAGTTTCCATATTATCTCTATTTTCATGACTCTTGCCAAATATTATGCAAATACAAATTATTGTTCAAGAAAACTTATATGTGTTACCTCAACTATAAACTTGCATGCTACTCTTATCTGCCTTTCAGACTTTGAAGAGCCCAAACATGAAACTAGGTGTCTCCTTTAAGATTTTCATGACATTGCTTTGCTACAGTAAGAGCTGTCAGTCTCCTTTAATAAGGTTTGGAAAAACCCCCAAGCCCTTAATGATTTACCTAAGTGATTAACTTATTGTTACTTACTGTATGATAGTGTATGGCTTTGATTAATTTGATAATCCCCTACCCTCTTGCTGGAAGAAATAGTGATGCTGGTTGCTGTCCATGGTTTTGTATATCTCATCATATACCCCTTAGTTTTCCCTTACTGTATCTGAAGAGACCTGGTCTGTGTAGCTGTTTTTCTTAGAGTAGCTTCCATTCCAGCTATCTCTGCTTGGGACAGGATGGGACCAGACTCACACATAATGGTTAGAATGGGGGTGAGCTAAGCATAGATTCAGTAACTTGACCATATTAGGTTTTGTTGCAAGCTTTAATTTTTTTTTTAAATATCTGATTAATTTTCTGATCACTGTTGAGCGCTGAACTGACACTTTAGTCTTGTTGTCAATTACTACTCTGAAATCATATTTCTAAGTGATGATGGATCTTTCTAAAATTCAGACTGTTTTATTATAATTTTAAATTTACCTGTATTGAATTTCATCTGCTATTTAGCACTTTCTTTCTGCTGTACTTCTGGACAACTTTTAGTTTATACTTGCTTGAGTCACAAAATTTCTGACTTTTTTCAATATTTTAAGATCCGTCTCAGATGTTTTTGCTAGCAAGGGAAATATGAAAGTCATCATCTGTGCTTGAGATGCCCAGTCAAGTGTATTTTGCAGTAAATTTAGCAAGATTTGAGCTATACTACTGGGGAAATTCCACTTGTAATGGAAATCTTTCAGTGAGTAATAAATATCTGAATTTACTTTGCAAAGCAAATGACAGTCTATAATTCTCTCTTGTACATACAGTCAGCATTCTGAGTTTCCTGGTATCAGTTGCTTCCCCACATCTTCTTTTTCTTTATTACTAAGGCAAATCAATTTATTACTTCAATTAAAAAAAACCCAAACCACAACACAAAAATCAACCATATAATAATTTTGAGATGTCAGAAGATGAATTAGTAACGTTTAATACCTTTAAAGTATTTGTCATTAGTGAGTAAAAAAATTAAAATTATAATTTCTTCATGCAGAGAAGGGACCCAAAATAAAGAAAACCCTGGGCAGTTATACCCTTATGACTTTGTAGCAGGATACTCTGTGAGGAATGCAGTAAACCAACTTGAACAATGCCCTATTTTGCAAATTTATCAGTGGTGGAATGAGAGGGACTGTCATGTTGCTTTTGGTGTTGATTTATGCTAAAGCCACTCTGATTCACTAAACCAAAAGTTTGTGCTTCTGGTGCACCCGCTCTCTGGCAGAGCACAGGAAACTAAAAAAGCCCAAGGCTTAGGATGAACCTTACTTAGCAAAGACCAAAACATTAGTGTGTTATTAACATTGTTGATATTGATAAAAGTAAAAACACAACATTGTACCTACTACTAGAAAAATTACTAAGAAAATTTACTCCATTCCAGCCAAGAACATCTCTAAACATAAGTTCAGAGCTTTTGGCCTAAGGCTTCATCATATCTAACTGCTCATGCTAAACCAGTAAAGTGAGGTAAACTGCATATTAATCACACAGGATTATAACTATATGTGACTCATTCCACTCAAAACTTAGGTATTTATGCTAAACAACTAATATCTCTCAACATCTATTCAAACTTTTCCTGGAAGATACCTGTTGTTATTTCTTTCAGGCTCTTCTCAGTCCTCTTTTCAGACTCTTTCTCACTTTGTAATACTGCTGTAGAATTTCCCCTATTTAAATTTCAAAGTTTTCTAAAAAGAAATCTGTTTTGCCAAGATCTGATTTAACCATTTATCTCCTTAGTTCTTTGTTACACTTCCATATTAGGCTGTTATCCTTAGATGGACAGATATGCATTAAAAGCCTGAAAGCCAAATGAGTGTAAGAAACACTTTTGATGTCTAACAAACCAGCCAGAAACTACACTGTTAGAGATACCTCAAATCATCATGCCTATAGACAGTAGTATTTTCTCCAGCCCAACAGGGATTCTGCAGCAGTTTGTAATAATCAGGTTTTAGTCTTGATGTTTCATCTGCTTAAACCTATTGTATTTACTGGAAAGGTGATGAAGGCTTCCTGAAAGCTTAATCAAAGCTGCCTTTTTTTTTTTTTAAATAAAATAAAATTTAAAAAGGAAATTATTTCCTTTGTTAGTAAACTTTATTATCTTAGGAGATGACACTGTTATATTCATGAATTAGAGGGCGTTCTAACCCTTGGGACAATCCACAGTGTATTCAGAAAAAGCAGCTTTACTTGGATCCTTCAGTGCTACTTTAATGAAATGATAGCCAGGGATCAAATCCCAATGATGGAAATATTTGTGTCTGACATCTAGAGTGTGCAGGTGGGGAGCTTTTTTGAGCTCTCTATGAATTAAAACTCTCACAGTCACAGCTCTCCACTGGGCATTTTTTACAAATGTAATTGAAGACACACAAGGTGATTGCTTAATCAGCCCCTTCTCTAGCACATTAAAATTCACCATGACTTGCACAGCTACCTGACTCACTGGGGGAAATCTGATGTAGGGCTGTCTCACAGTAGTACTCCTTAGTTTTACCACAATCCAGTGTCTCACTTGATCACATCTGTCAAAATACTCCTCATCCTTGGAGAACATGTTAGCATAGAATCAGATACTATTTTTTTCTTTTTGCCTCTAGGGTTGTTTCTGTTAAGTCATGTGAGTGTGTGATTCACAGCTTTTAATCTCTGTTCTCTTTAGAGGCTCTGAGACAACATGGAGGTAAGTTCCCAGCGTAGCTAATCTAACTTTTCCACCAGCTTCTTTTCCTACTAAATGCCTTTAATTGATCTTACCTGCTCACAGAATCACAGAATCTTCTGGGTTGGAAGGACCCACAAGAATCCTCGAGTCCAATTCTTAAGTAAATGACATGTATGGGGATCGAACCCATGCCCTTGGCAACATCAGCAGCATACTATGGCCAACTGAGCCATTCTCAGGTCCACAGTGTTTGGTCCTCACTGAAACAGGATTCTGATAAACATATATCATTCCTAGGATATTTATGCTATCATACATCCCTTTACCCTTAGAAGTGTGATTGCATGATAATCTATGCTATCATAGTGCTTGAAGCTACCATAGAAAATAACTTATGCAGGAAATTCTAGAATTTCCTTGAAGAGAAATATTCAGCAGAAATGCTCCCATAATTGATGCATTCCAGAGATGGGGAGCTGCGATGATTGACTTTGGAACAAATTGGTCTTCAAATGGGTCTAAAATGCTGCTGGAGAGTGGGCCAGCTGGGTCAACTTGTCTCTCCAGGTTTTGGGCACCTTCTGGGTGTCTTGTTCCACTCCCCCTGTCCCTCCTCCTGGCGCGGACTCCTGCAAGGTATATCCAGCCTAATGGGAACGTTCACTTTTGGAAGGGTAAGTAAAGGTGCTGAGATCCAGTCACATATGGAGATAAAATCCTAATATCACCACATAGGTGTCATATTTCTCACGCCTGACTGAGAGTCTTTTCTCTCAACTATTCTGCTACACTTTGTCACTGTAATTCCTATTTATTATAGTCAAATAATGGACTGGAGTTGTCACCTTTAATTACAACACAAACTGGAAACTTGGCCTTCCTTTCCCTCCCGTAGGACATCCTTTCCAGAGACAAACGTGACATCAAAGTGAGACTGTAACTTAAAGATATATTCATATATTATCAATATTTGCTAGCATTTACAGTGTAGTTAAAACTAATGACACTGATTCTTAGAGTACGTTTTGAGGCAGTTTTACATGTAATCATGGGAAACTAGCCACTAGAATGCAGGAAAATTTTAGTATTGAACAGACTTTTTTTTTCTTAAATCCATATTGTTTACATGTGTGTCTCTGTCTATTCTGTTCTACATTACCTAATGTTCAAAGATTTCTACAACAATCAAAATGACCTTTATGGTGTGCAATAAGTGTCAGGTCCATGGAGAATCCTAAATAATTCTCTGGCTATGAGTTTCTGAAATCGTGTAGTTTTTCATCTCAGTAACTGACATATCTGTCACTTGGAGACTTTACTCATACAGACTTTCTAAGAACAAATGAAATTTTTCTTATATCACATGAAAACAATTAATCAGTCATGGGAATATATTGTTATTACATTTTAAAATATATTTTTATTTATTTTTAAAAAATAAAATACAAAATAAATTATAAAAAAAATTACACTCTGTTTTTTTATGACTTGACTGCAAATGAGAGCCTTTCACAAATCCCCTAATAAAAATACTGCAGCAGATTTGAAGAACTACAGAGAGGTCTATTATCAGCATTATATTATTTGAAGTTCTTTAAAAAAAGTAAATTCTAATCAGATATATTATTCAGATTAAAACACATATCGAGTAATTATCAAACTGCTGATTGTCCTAGTAGTCTGAAGGTTAAAGCTATGCCACTGTGTAGTGCAAATTACTCCAAAGTCTGACTTAGAGGCTACCCTTGTTGCCTATATTGAATTCTACACAGTAGACCAATAAAAGCAATCTGATTGATCTATCCTGTTATAATTTTGATGGCTTCTGAAGCACTAGCTATAAAATAAGCTAACAGGAAAATCAAAGGTTTAGTGACCTCTGAGTACTCTTCATCAAGTAGGTTGATCTAAATCAAGTTATTTTAAATTTATATAGTACATTTGCAACACATTTTATGTAACAGACACTAACTATTTGTGAATAGCTTTCTTCCCCTGTTGAACATGAAGCCTATAAAGGATAAGTTTGCAGGTAGCTTGGAGCAATCCTTTAACAATTTGGTTAAGTAGTGAGTGTTTGGGTACTAAAATCTTCAGAGAAGCTACCTACCTGCAAACGCTAGTTGTACAATATTGCACATTTTCCACAACCACGTGATTCCCCTAGCCTCTTATTTTGATAATTTCTTAGTTAAGGAATTTTCTTTTTGAATACCTTTCCACTTTTTTCTTTTTTCTTGCCTTTTTTTTTTTCCTAGTGACCCATATGTGAAAGGATTTGAGAACTGAACCAGTAGAATAGAGTCATCTCTTTCAAAATGTAGTCAGCATCCCCATTTTTTCGAAAGTGCAAAAAGGACAAGATATTAATTTGTTTTCTGTATTTTCAACAGCTGAAAACAATTGAGAGGAACTGACAATGATTCCATTAGAGAAAGTTAATCTGCGCTTTAGTCCAAGTGAGTGTAATGGAAAGAAAAAACAGACTGAAAAAGGAACATCACAGAGAAGAAAGCATTTATTTCAAGCTCAGTAAAATGAGGGAATATGGAAATCATGTGTAACAGACTATTCAATGTGGAATTGCCTGACGAAAGTGTTACTCCTCAGCCTAACTTAAATGGAAATTTTTATTATAAAGAATATTAAAAGCAAATGTTGTCATAAAATTTTTAAAATTCTGATTATTTAATAAAATCCTTCCCTTATCCCCACTTCGAAAGAAGCTTACCATTTCAGCAACATTTAAATAACTAAATCTGAGTTAAAAACCAGTAATGGCTAACTTAGGCCACACCAAAGTGTTCATCTTATTCCAGTTCTCTGGCTATAGCAACAGTCACTATGGAGCTTGTGAATATAGGACAAGAACAGACTGAAACTTCCCCTCCAACTTCTAGCCATAAGGACTTTTTATACCCGATATAATATTTGCATTGGTCTTGATAGACCTATTTTAATAGGTGCTTATTTGGTGTGTTTTATGAAAAATTTTTCCATGAATTTGTTTGTATCCTTTGTGAGGACTTGTACTTCTTACGGCAGGTAAAATGTCCTGTGGCAGTGAGTTCTATGTTATAGTCTGGGCTCATATAAGAAAGTATCATTTTTTGTTTTAATTCTGCTGCCTTTGGACTAAGTCTCCTATCTTTTTTGTTCTAAGAAGCAGTGAAGTCCTGGTCATCTTCTCCTTCATTTGATACATATATTTGGGATAAATATGTATCAAAGTATATATATGTGTATATATTCTTCTATCCTAAACGACTTCAATAATGCTATGCGGTTCAAAGGTGAAAAAAAGAATCCCTACAAAAACAGCACCAAAATAACACAACACCTCCCTGCCCTGGCTGAATTTCTAGGAGGAGACCAATTTTATCATAGCTATGATGTTAAATTAGCTACTAATTTACTTTTAAAACCTCATCAAATTCAATTTCATCTATGAAAAATAAATGCTGTAATTTGGAAAGGATTGCTGTTTTTTTCAATGACATCTGTGTGAGATTGAATCTATTGGATCTGTGCTTTAACTACAAAACTGATGGTTAACTGCATGGGATATGTCCATAATTCTACTTGATTGATAAAAGTCATAAATTTATAATGTCTCTACTTGAGCTAAATAATGTAAAATTCAATATATTAATGAGAAATACGGAATTAAAATGATTCAATCAATGTATCTTCCTGACACCTCGCTTTCGCTGTGCACGTATGAGACAGAGATAAAATGCAGCTCTGCTGGACTCATTAGATAATATTGCTTTTCTCCTCTTCTTGAAAAAGCAGGTTCTACTAACTGATGTTTCTTTAAACACTTCCCAAGCTGGCTATAGAAGAAATCCTTTGACAGACTAGGATTTCTCAGCTGTGATCAGTCTACCTGGTCGTACTCACTTCTAGAGTACTGTTCTACACTGACCCTTCATTTAAGAGGTGATGAATGGAGTCAGCAGAGATGCAGCTGAGGTTTACTTATTTTACCTGAAGAAGAGTAGGTCAAGTGCAAAGACTGTTTGCAATAGCTTTGGGACGAGTAAGTTTCCCCTGCTCAGCTCAATTAAGGTAGTAACTTTAAAGCCTTATGATTATTCTGATGACAAATTAACCAATTTTTTTTCTGCTAATCAAATCATTTAAAGAGAAAATGAATAATGATAGCTGATTCAAAATGTGCATGTAAGAAAGAATGCAATTGCTTGATGGAGATCTGAAAACTTTATTGAGATGTGTTGTTTACTATCTGCATTTCATAAAATCATAGAATCATAGCATCATTAAGATTGGAAAAGACCTCTAAGATCAATGACTCCAACCTTTGACTGAACACCACCATGTCAACTTAACCCTTAAATGTCATATCCAGTTATTTCTTGAACACTTCCAGGAATGGTGACTCCACCAACTCCTTGGAAAATCTGTTCCAATGCTAATTTCTGAAGTAAATAAATGTTTTTTCAGTTGGAAGAATTACATGGCTTTTCTAATGTCAGATTTTGGTTCCATAAAACTGAAGTTTGAGAACTATGAAAAACCACTTTCTCTATTTTCCCTCTGGTCTTCTCCTTTACTTCACAATCAAGTAAAGGAAGCCTGAAATGTGCTGTGTTTTAAAAGTGCATTCTGGTGATAAGTAGCCTTAGCATGGCTCATCAAAGGGACTGTAGATGGGAGACAGAGAAGGAGCTAATGAAACTGCAGACTATTATTTATTTGAAGGAACTGTATGACAGATGCAGAGCCCATTTAACTCTACAATCCAGAATTCTTGTTGTAGGGAGAGATACTTTTTTTTTTCTGATGAAGGAGGTGAGAATGAGCTACTTAGAAACACTGAAATGGGGGGTTTATTTTTAAAATCCTTCACTCCCTGCAAGAAATATGAATTACCTGACTGCCTTGACAATCAAATGATCCTCCTCCTAATTTTAGTTGAAAGTAGACATTTAAACATTTACTGCATTTTAACTCTACTAATGTGCACAAGTGTAGCTGTTTGCAAGTCAGGAATTCACCTTATATAGAACCTAAAGTTTTACATAAAAAGAATGTACTGTGGGCAGATAAACAGGCTAGAAATACATAGAACAAAACAAAAGAAATTACTGAAAGTCAAGCCAGTAAACATACAGCATCAAGAATTATTATTGTGTTTGAAAAAGCCACATGTGCAAGATATGCTTCCATCTTACAAGTTTTACCTTGATTGAACATTAAAATAACTAATTTGATATGTGTTAATACTGATGCCTTAAGATCACACTCTGAAGAAAAAATACTCACCAGGCAAATTTAGAATAGATAAGATATAGAACAGTTTCTTTAACTGAAGGCCTTCTACCACGGGGAGTACAGAGATGCACACCCACATGTCCAGGGATTCCACAATTTATGGTACTATCCATCCAGTCACAGAATTATCTGCCCCCCAGATCCTCTCCAGTTCTGCCCCCTGGCACACCCCTCTGGAAATTGAGTCAGAAGTCCTCTAAGATCCCTTCTTCCTCATCTTCCTCTTGTTCACAGCATGTACAGTCCTTGGTACTCCTTCAGGGTTCAGGGTTTTGAAGGTTGCTTTAACCATGTGGTATCTTGTAGAGGCCTGGGGTACAGTGTCCTAAAACATGATGAAAGCCTGCCTTGAGAGGAGTCTAAACAAGCTAAGGAATTTAGGAATTTCGATACGAAATGGGGTAATAGGGTTGGGTAAATGTAAATTACTGTTCTAAAGTGTGACAGACTACAGCTACTTCTAAAATCTACAAAGAGCTAAAAATCCAAAAAATCCAGAGACATCAATACCGAAGTCCTTAATTTCCATAATATTTTAAAAATTATGTACATTCTTAGGAAATTAAATGTTATAATTCAATACAGTAACATAAGTTGGTTTCTGACTATAATCATCCTGAAAGTAATGGATTCTGAAAATTGAATAATGTTTCAGTCAATGTGCCATTGACCATTTTTCATGAAAAGCAGTAAAAACAAGGCACTAAGCTAAGTAGAACACAGAACAGAGAAAAACATTTACTTGGGGTATCTATAATTTTAGTGTGCATGGGTTTTCTGTGCTGGAATCAAATATTCAGAGTGCAATAAAAAGGTCCATTTTGAATCTTATGATAAGCATGTAATTTTAAATTTTAAGCACAAAATAGTTTCTGAAACAGGCAGTTTCTCCTGTTTCCCTCTCCACAGAATTTTAATGAAAAGGGAATGACATGTCCTGAAATAAGAAATGGTTTCTTTTTCTTCTTTTCTTCTCAGTGATGAGAACTAACTCAAATTTGGTTTTATTGATCTATAACTTCTGATGCTAAGAGCTGAAGTGGTTACAGTGTGCTATTTGGTCTCATGTATTTATATTTTTCTTTGTAAATCCCCAAAGGCAGACTGACAACGTGCATGTATGCATGCCTCTGCAATATCCAAATCTCTACTTCTAGTCTGGTTGAAAATTTATAAACATATAAATTGTGAGAGTGAAAGTAAAGATTATACAGGGATGTATGTTCTCTGCTGGATCATTCTACACTGCTGGAGTTTGTCTGTTCAATTAATTTAATTCACCTTTTTAAAACACCTCCAATAGAAAGAGGTACATTATTGAAAGTTACATTTCAGAGGAATCTGCTAGTTGAGATTTATTTGTGGAAACTTGTTTTAAACTACAGTTTCACTTTTATTTTTTTTTTTCTTTTTCATTAGGTTTTCTCTAAAAATAGTCTGTGAACTCATATTGGAGATGCCAGATGTTTAGAAATATTAGTATTGCAAAGGCATGCGACACTCCTGCTGTGGTACAAAGGCACACAGAAAAAACAACGAACAGTGCAGCTAAAACCTTTAGGTTCATTTAAGTTTAATAAGCTCAGAATTTGTAGATGTTATAAAAAAAACGGAAGACGGAGGTGTTATATTGGTTAATTTTTCATGTTTATAGGTATTTTAGGTTCCTAAATTTTAGGTTCCAATTTATAGGTATTTTAGGTTCCAATTTAATGCATTGATTTAGGCCACTCACATGAGTCTTACTAAAGCCAGTGGAACTACTCATGGTAAGAAAGGGATGTTTATGTCAGTGGATATGGGTCAACATGTAGTTCTATATCTATATTTATGTTGTAGGAATCAGAAATTTATGTTTCTAGTGCCATATTGGTAGTCAAAGTGGATAGTCCTTGAGATACCATTCATCAGTGTTACAAGATTTTCCATCTTCAGAAGAGAATTAGTGATCAGGAAAACTAAAATTTTATGTATTTAAAGTCTAGAATGTGACATATTCATCAGAGAATACTGATGGTATTATATAAAGGGGTTGTTCATATTGTATAGAACTATTCCAACCTTCAGTAATGGCTTTTGGATTTTAAGCCTTTTTTTTTTTTTCCTGGAAATAGCCACAAGCAAAAAAACTTGTTCATGCCTATTTTTTCTGCAGTGCATGTCAGGTATTCCTAAGTTTTCCTAAAGCAACTTTTCTCTCTTCTACTCTTTCACTTTCTGAACATGCTTATGTTAGCAATTTTAGAACTGCTAATAGAATTGGCCTGAACTTGAGAATTCTATTTCACAGAAACACTGATATGTCAAGATCTGGACTCATTTTAAATCAAAACCAAGTGAAAAAAACCCACAAACCTACAAGCAACACAGCCTAAGAAATGTTCAGATATAAACAAGTATTTTTGCACTGAAATTATGTTTCCTGGGGCTAGGATTGCATGAGACTGCTATCTTTTTTTTTTTTTTTTTTTTTTAATTTTTGTTTTTTATTTTCTAAAGAAGACAGAGGACTTTCTAACTTCCAGGTTACTCTAATGAAGCTGCTGGGAGTTCTGGTTCAAGATACAGAACACAGGGTTGAGGCTTCTGCCTCTGTGGCAGGGAGCTTGAAGCATCTGAAACCTATTATGTAGAGAGGCTCATCTGATGTTGCTGGAACCAAGTATTTAGCATGGGAGAGAGTTCCAGTTTTAACCAGCCTGCATTCTAACAAACAAATTACAATCTTTCATTTAAAAAGAATTTCACTGTTAAGATATAACCTTAAAAATACCCAAGCTTTCTTACACCAAATATCATGGGATTAATTTACTCTTAATAAAAATTAATATTTTCTTTAGGAAATATAAACAGAAATCAAACACCTTTTACACAAAAGATTGTTTACAGGTATTTACTGAAGATGCCACCATTTCTTTCTGTTACAGGTTTCTAAGGTACATCAGGTTTCTAAGAAACATCATATCTGGGCACACAAAGAAATGATAATATCAGTGGTGTAAAAAATTGTCAGTAACAGCTCAAAGTGAAATATGTAGAATTTCAGTCCTTTTGCCTTGCTGAAGTTGAAATGCAATAAAAATGAATCTGGGTAGAGGTAATTACCGTGAAGATGTATTGTCAGGAACTCTTGAAGGAGATTATTCTGATACATGAAAACCAGGAAGGAATGATTAATTTCTTTAGCATTAGGGATGGAATGATTAATGAGAATATTAATAAAGGATCAATCTGTAAATAAATAAGCTTTTTAATGCTTAATTTTAACATTTCTTGTGTGGATTAAAATATGCTTAGCTGAAATAATCTACTTTTCAAAGTGGATGTGAATAATGACAGATACCATTTCTGTAGAATAGAAATTACTCAGGTTACTGTTGCTCTGATGTCATCATATTGAAACATCAAAACCATTAATAAGGAAGAACAATGATTCCATATGGACTGTGTAACAGACAAATTGCCAAATGTTTCTTCTGTTAGAGCAATTCTTGTTATAATCAATATCAGGCAAATAAAAATACTTTCCCCCATCCCTTAAAATATGTGATCCTTCCAAGAACAGTATGAACCAATACAGAGTTGGTTCTTATCAGGGTCATTATTCACCAATCCTTGACAAGCCAAGAGAGTTTTACAAATCACTTTTTGAACTTATGTATGTTCTTGGTTTCCATGATATCCTGTAGCTCTAAGTTTCATAGATTAAACATATTTTTTTTGTTTGTTTAATTTTATATGTGTTGCCTGAGTGTTTAACAGTGAACCCCTTAGTTCTCATTTCATGACAAAAAAGGGACCATTCTGTTTTCCACATAAGCTTACTTCTTTTTGTTGGGTAGCAGAAAACCTAACAAGATCAGTGATGAATGAGACCACCAGTGGTAGAGTGAGACCACTAGCTAAGTTTAGCGAAGTACTCAGGATAGTGAGCTCTGGAGACTTTGCAAAATATTCAGGTACCTTGAGAGTTTTATATCTGATCCCTTGAAACTGTGGTGTACCAAAAGAAAAGGCTGTGTTGGATAATGTGAAGCTTCATATTTTCCTTCAAACAGCAAAACCTTAATACAAACAGAACACTCATATTCTGAGATATTAAGTAATCCCCCAAAAGAGTCAAAATTGATCAAATGTAAACAATTTTTATAAGGATAAGAGTGCTGAACTAAAACTCATGTGGTCTCCATTTTTTAACAAGTTTAAAAGCATGAAAATGCTCATTGACAACTCTCTTAAATTCATATATAGTTTGCTTTATCAACACTTCCAAATACCAAAGAAGTAAAAATGAAAAAAAATCTTTTTTACTTGATAATAAATAATCAGAGCACATTAGCTGGACAAGTTGTTTCTATGCACATGTAATCACAATGTAGACATGTGCAAAAATAATCAAAATTCTGGCATTTATGGCCAGTTCATCTACCCCTTCAAACACACGTAGTCTTGATGCTGGACAACTTCAAAGAGCTTGTGCTGTTTCCCCAGAAAGATACAGGGAAATGATGAACTTTGACACACTGAGTATAATTGTACTGTAGATTGCTAGGGAACATATATCTTCTGTTATTTTCCCCTCACATTTGCAGATATTTGTAAGGAAATAATGCTCCATTAAAGAAGAACTTTGCAGCAGAAAATATATTTTTCTTTTAACTTTTACCCTTTACTCCGAAATGGAGTGCATGGTGTCCCTTTCTATATAGATGCTTTCCTCTACAAGGGAGTTTTATATGATATTCCAAGGAGAAATCAGGATTCACCTTTTTCTGTTTGGGAAAATAAAGATATAAAGATATGTTTTAGGATCACAAAAGGACTTCCATTCGTTTATGGAGGCAAATTACTGTATCCAGATGTGCTCTTAGAGTACTAAAATTGAAATATTATTCTTGCTGTAATTCATCATCTAAGAATGTTATCATGATGACAAGTTCCGATAAACTCCTAGCTATATTATTCACTTCCAAAAGAAAGCCTAATTAAAGGTAAAAAACAAGAAGCTTTGGTGGTTATATTTCCTATTTCTCTTAGAGACCATTTTAAGAAAATCCTACAGCAAACACTAAATGTAGTATGCAGTTTAGAATAGGTTATTTTTTGGAAACTGGTGTCTTCTGTAATAAAATAATTTGGGTTTTGTAAGGGTTTTTTTCCCCATAATATTTTGCTCATATTTTTAATTTTCCCATAAATTTTAAAGAATAAAGCAATAACATAAATTTAGCTTGATTATGGTATGAATATTTAAGGGTAGAAAAAAAATTATAGTAAATGAAAGGTTGAAAAGCAGAAAAAGTGGGTTTTTTAAATGATAAAAAATATAAACTTATGGTGACTTTAATACTGAATATTAAAAATTATTCCATCAGCGCTGCCTCCGTACAATTCTAAACATCCACTGGACTGACTATGTGACCAACACGTCTGTCCTTGAACAGGCAGCAGTCACGAGCATTGAGGCCATGCTGCTGAGAACACAGCTGCGCTGGGCAGAGCACGTCTCCAGGATGCAGGACTACCGCCTCCCTAAGATCGTACTCTATGGGGAACTTGCCACTGGCTGCCGCAAGAGAGGAGCCCCGAAGAGGAGATACAAGGACTGCCTGAAACAATCCCTCAGCCTTGGCCATATTGATCATCACCATTGGTCTACCCTGGCCTCCAATCGGGAGGCCTGGAGACACACCATCTATAACGCTGCTGCTGCTTTTGAGAACACACGCAGGATCACTCTCGAGGAGAAAAGACAACGCAGAAAGAGCCGTGTCTCGTCGATATCACCTGGGGAGTCTTTCTGCTGTGCCTTCTGCAACTGGACTTGTCTATCTCACATTGGCCTTTTTAGCCATCAGTAAGCTTGTAGCAAATGTGGGTAGAGCCCTTCTCAAATCTTCGTTTGCAAAGCCTAGCCATGATGATGATGATAATCATTAGAAACAGTAAGGAAAGGACCAATAGAAATATAATTGTTGTTCAATGCATTGTTCTGTGAAAAAGGCTATTTTAAGTGATTTCATCATTGAACATAATCCAAATTTGTTGACTTGGGTATCACAAACAATATTAAATAGATGGACAAGAGTTATTTATGAAAAGGCTAAACTTTTCCCTGAACATAAACCACTAATATATTCCTACTTATAATTGGCCTGGGAAAAAAACTGTAGAAAGGAAATTTACTCCTATTTCCCTTATTTGTCATGTCAGTTACAACTGTTCTCCACATACAGATTTTTTTTTTTTCTTAAATTCAAAGCCATTATGAGAAGCTATATATTTCAAGGAATCATGTCTCAGGTACAAAGAAGAGAACTGTGCAGAAGAATACCTCTGCAAGAATCATCATAAAGTAAACAGACAGTTTATCCTACTTCATTATTTCTGTAAGGAAGACTTTAGGTAACAGTATTGTCTTGAATTTTTCTGTGGAAAAGTGTCTCTAAACAGGACCATAGCTGTAAATTTGTATAAATTAGTTTTAGATCAGTTTAAAATGCTGGGTTTAGTAATGGTTTCAGAAATTTTTGCATCCCTGTTTGTAAACTCAATTTATGGATTTGAGGTACTGATTTCTCAGGGAATAGTTTTCCTTTTCTTAATTTTTACTTCCAGATACAAAGTTTCCCAATTATACTCTCTCTCTTTTTCGCATTTTCCTTTTTCGACTTTGAGAAACCTGTAAACCATTTTTAATTTTTTCCTGAAAACAAAGTAACAGGCAAAAAGTTTTTCTCTGTGGTGTTTTAAGGCAAACTGTTGCCTTAAGAGACCACGAAATAAAAAAACACCAGGCCATTTTAGTGTATAAGATAAGACAAAGGAGGTAGGTCCTTTATTTAGGCCTGAGCCTCAGGGAATACACGACACACACCCCCTCAGACAGTGGTTCTATGGTTTTGTATTAAGGTCCATTCAATCCCCAATCTGTCCACCCCCAGTTCTGCCCCGTTCTGCCCCCTGACACGCCCCTTCAGGAATTGGATCTGGGGGCATTTGGGACCCCTTCTTCCTCATCTTCATCTTCTTCACAGCATATATAGTCCTTGGATCTCCTCCAAAGTTCTGGGCTTGAAGGTCACTGTGTCTGTATGATATCTTCTGGTCCAGGCCTTAGGGTTTAACTTAGATAACTTAAATCAATATCCTGGAAATAGACCATCAAAATATTGTAACAGCTCAAGGTTCTTTACTCCCTTGCACACTCAGGAGAAAAAGAAAGCCTATGGCTCTTAACAGCAATGAGAAGTTTAGCTAACATATGGGAGGGATCGTGTTTAAATCCTTCTGAATGTAGCGAGGAGCTATGAGAGTGGAGTTTTAAATCCCTGCATCTGTAAAACATAAAACACCCACTAGATGGTGCTCAAGAATACACGGTTCCTTGGATTTGCAAACTCCACGGACTAAATGCCATAGAGGATTGCATTTATCACAATGCTAATGGTTATAGCTTTTAGAGGTTTAGTATCGGTGGTAAAAATCTAGTCTAAAGTTCCTGGGATCCCAGTAGGGGAGGAGAATTAGGTGTTTCAGAACTGTGTTACAAAATAACCAAAATATTCAATGAGTTTCCCACTGATCGCTGCGCACGTAAGGGTAGGCTTGATGACAAGGAGTAACTTAAAATTTATTGCATTCTGAAGGCAAACGCCTTCTCCAGAGAAGGTTGATTTTATGCTCTTGGTTAGAAAAGGTCCTTTTCACTCTTCCTCACAAAGACTTGGAGCTGTTAATTGTTCATGCACATATGCAAGATCAGTTGCTCTTGAAACAATGAGCAAGATACATGGGATTTTCTAGTATAAAGATTAGAAGTCCAGGAAGAGAAGTCTGACTTATGGTCTCTGTTTCAAGGCCTCATAAATCTTTTAGTCTGAGACAACAGCCACTATTAGGTTCTTGTAAAGCAACAGAGTCCCTTTATGCTGGGAGAGGTATTTGGATAACTGATTAGGTTTCCTCTGAGCAGCAGCAGCTACCAAGTTAAGTCACACAGGACCATAAGTAGAGGGAGCTCCAGACTGTAGATGCTTAGGTAAGATTTGTGCTGACCAAAACTGTCCTGTTTTTACCCATGTGCTGTTAGGAAAATGGAGAGTGGTAAGATTAAATCTGTGGTACTGATGAAACATCGGTCAGAATCTGAAGTTGTGGTTTTAGGTGCCTGCTTGTACTTTAGTCAATCTAGCCAATCAGGTACTGGTTTTGACATTTACATTTTACAGGTTACTATAAAATATCTATGTTGAACAGTTCTTTCTACAAATTTAATGAGATTTTCCGGCTATATGTGATAATTTGCTATAATAAAAATAATTATTTGAAAACATAGCTATTATTTTTAATATTGTCTGTAAAGAGTGATGGAGGTATTAATCTTCCTTTTTGTAGAAAGAAATTTTTTACTGTCTTTCTCTGAGGAAGTATAATTAATTTTGATTCCTCAGAGAAAAGCCATGTCCATTTCCATTAAAAAAAAAAAAAAAACAAAAAACACACCAAAAGAAGTTTACCATGAACAAAGAACAACCTATGAAATAAAGGCAAAACAAAAGAGACTGGAACTCTCTTTGTTTCCTTTTGGAGAATGTCTCTGACTTAAGAAAAAGGAAAATAATGAAAAGCTTCTTTGATTGACTTTGCAACTAATAGAATAGCACAAAAGCATGCTAATTGCTTTAAAATGGAGATGGAGAACTTAATTCAAAATTGGCATAAACATATTCAGCTTCCATTAAAGTTAGCACTAAGTGGAAACTATGACTCTTCCAACTATGCCTTCCATCAAAAGTGTGTACACGTAAAAGCATAAACCGTGACTTGTATGTGTGAGGCACTGGATTATTATATTAGTTATTGGCTTGTACCAACTGAAGTGTGTGTGCATGTGTGTGTGTGTGTGTGTGTGTGTGTGTAAGGGGCAGGTTGAATTTTGCGAAGATAGAGTAGTGCCCTGTTCCACAACCCAGCCACTTGGAGCCTCCTTGAGCAACCCTCTAGCAGCTGTCAGTCACTGGCACACCAGGAGCACTGCCCCAAACCGTGCCTGCTGGAGCCCCTGACCCATCCCCAGATTGGCTGGCACACCAGAAGTCTCACCTGGGGTGGGGGTGGACACAGGGGGACAGAGCAGATAAAACCAGGACCATGTGGTCATCATGTGGTCATGGCCCTGCCATCTCCTAGACTCCTGGTAGCTGGATATAAACTGGACCTGGGGTAGTAGCTGTTGTTCTCTCTTTACTCTATCTTTACTTCTTCTCCTAATTTCCTTTCTTGGGTAACCTAAAGTCAGATAGATTGGATTTTATTAAGTTGTATGGGTTAGCACATGCTACGTCAGTGCTTTGTGGAATGCTTTATTTTGGTCAAATGTTGCCCTTTAAACTTGTCATAGGTTTTTTGTTTGTTTGAGTTTTTGTTGTTGTTACCATCTGCAGGGGAACCCTTGAGGGGAAATGCTGCCCTTCCCCTCCTGCTTTCCTGTGTTGGCAGCAGCTTGCACCCATCCACGAAAGACGGGGTCCCAGCCAGAGCCAGCCTTTGACAGTGTGAGTCCACAGGAGGAATCACCTTTCCCCCCTCCCTTCGAAGCCGAGCCGGGGTTGGCCCGTGTTCCTGAGATTCGGGAGGAGCATCACATGCCGTGCCCATGGACGTGGTAGCCGCCAGGGCCCGACAGCGCCCCCTACTGGCCGTGAGTGAGGCACTGCAGGTGGTTACAACTGCACCAGAGGCAAGAAAAAAATACCTGATTGTTTTCTGTGGAAGTTTTAATTATGGAATTGTGGTCTGTTTGGTTGTGTTACGTAAAGATATATATATATATATATATAAATATATATATATAGGTGTGTATATATATATTTTGTAAAGACCTGTTATTTTCTTTTCCACATCTTTTCAACTGAAGCCTCTTAATTTCAAAGTTATAATAACTCAGAGGGAGGAATTTGATATTTGACATCCTGAGAAACTTTTCCTGTGCACTGTCTCAAGGTATAAAAGAACTGAAGGCCCTTTTAATGAGTCCAGTGGCGGATTTCTGGAGCCTTGTATATTTTTAAAGTAAAACCCCTTTGATGAGCTCATTAAAAACAAGAGTTACATTGCACTATATATTTCTTTATTAATCTGTTCTATAGATTTCTCTCTATATATACTCTGTACTATAGATTCCTCTCTCTATATACTATTGCACTAAAACTAAATTAGATTTTAGTAGATCCAGAATTATTCAGGACTGTAACGTCAGGGAAGATGACTGAATAAAATGACCACTTGAATGAAATTTGGTCTTACCCTCTTTCCACGTGTCTTACAAATTTTCATGCCAAGTTCTTAAAAACTGGTGATAATGCTTGCCTTAGTGTTGGGAAACCTCCCCGTAATTGGAAATGCAAAATAAATCAAAATGTTCATGACATGAAGATGTTTGCTTTAAGGTTGCAGTATTTCTTCTGTTGTCAAAAATTCCAAGTAAATTCTGAGTAAAACGCAGCCTTTTTCATAATCACTGGACACAAATCAATATTATTGTTCTGTACAATATGCTAAAATGAATAGTAGTAACACCAGCTTCCTATCACTTGTGCAATTTCTTCAGGGCTATTTTCTGGCTCCAGTGCTCTTCAGTGTATGAAGGTGAATAAGATGTCAATGGGATAGATTTAGTACATTTGGGGTCTGTGTTTATAATATTTGCCAATTCTTGATTAAGCAGATCAGCATGCCTGAGCTCTCAAGGTTACTTCAATTAGATAAGAATGGGAACAAAGGTGAAGAAGCTGTTCTTGGAGATAATGTGTAAGCAGTTCAAAAATGTTTCACCTGATTTTTAGAAGTACAAATCTCTGGAGCAGTGTGGAAAAGGCTGGATGAAACTAGATATTTACTGAATCTAAGCAAAATGGATTAGTTCAAAGCAAATGGAAAGATATGGAATACATATCTTTATTACTCAGTTGTTGAGTAATAAAGTCAACAAGCTATTACTGCAGTATAATGTTTGGAGAAAATTTTCTTCCATTTTAGGCATCAGTCTCTTCAGCTTTTGTAAGTTATGAAGGCCATGTCTGGGTCTGTACTTTAAGTTTAGAAATCTGAGTAACAAGTAGTTGCAGCTGTAAATATATTTGTTAACATGGTAACTAGCACCTTCCCCTGAGTCATTGCAAAATCATACTATAAAAAAGGCATGTAATTTGTGTTCAGGTACAGCCTCATCTCTCTGTCAGAGGAAGATGTTAAATTCAGTTCTGGATAAATTTCATCTCTGGCTCATTATTTTGCTCCTTTATGCAGCATTTTGCCTACATAAATTCCCACTAAGAGCTATAAAAAAGTTCCTGTATTTCATCCTGGAAGGATAACTACTTCTTTAGCTGTGACTTGAGAATTCTTCATTTGGATATTCAATTACTTCATCAGGGAATGGTGGGATGATAACTCTTAACTTTCTTTCAGAGTTAAAGAATTGTAACCAAGCAGCTATTGTGAGGGCAGTCACAGTAACAGATAATACAGCACCGGGTATTAAGTATTTTTTTTTCCACATGATAATGTAGCTCCTATAAATTATAAGCTATGTGATTCAATCCTTTAGCATTATGATTGGGCATTCTGTAATCACTGGAAAATACTTTAATAGTAAAGCACATAAAAATAAACGTCATTGTCATGAAATACTGTGTTGGTTTCATATAAAAGGATGTTCAAACTGACTAAAATGCTGGTATGCATGAGATTGGTTTATGGGTACCAGTGACTATGGAAGGAGTAATACAACAAATCAGGAATCAGCAAGGGAAGTGCTGGCATAAGCTGGAATCATATGGGGCCATAATACGTGCTTTCCACTTTATTACAATTTTCCAATTAGCTGACTGCTGGAAAACACCCTGGTTTAGTGTGGTAGCAGCACAATTTGCTGCTGCTGCAGGGTGTTAGAATGCAGAGACAATCATGCCATATTGAGAGTGTTTTGGACAAACAGAGCAGAACCACCCATGTAACCTTTTAATAATTAAAATTTTCTGCTCTTCTAAAATGTTTTTCAAGTGTTACAGCAGGTTCAGGACCCTGTTCGTGTCTTGTGTGCTGAAGAAGTGTTAATGTTCTACACACTATGTATAGAAAACCTTAATTTAAAAAAATGCTGTGAAAATGACATCGGTATCTTTCCTTCTCAGTTCCCACATGAGCCTATAAGGCATCTCTGTATAAATGGCTTAGAGGATAATAAATATATTGAGCAAAGTAGAGGAAAACAGCTCCTTTTTAGTCACTGTTTATATCTCCAGAGTTTACAAAGAATAAATCAATGCCCTGATAAAAGTTCTTGATGAGTCAGCTCAGCCAAATCCTTTTCAGTCTTTCTATTTTGCACTAAGGTTTTTGATTCTCTTCTGTGTTCCTTATTTCTGGTATAACTCTGAGAGATAGCCCAAGGAAGGCAAAAAACTCCAGGTTGTTTAGATCATCATGCTTCTATAAAGCTGTGTAATGATTTACACCAAATAAACATCTGGCTCTAGAATGACTAATAACTACTTTTGCACTGCAGACATGAATCAAAACAGGGTTTTTTTACAGAATAAAATACTAGAAGAGAGGAAATACCAATCTAATACTCTTTCAAATTTCTTCTTTAGGTAACAGCAGAACTAGTAACTCTTGATTCAGTTGACTCACATCCACCAGATGTCTAAAGTGATATATAAAGGTAGTTTAGAAACTTGTCACTCTTCTGTCCAGATATTATCATCCTTGAGTATTACCTAATGTAGGAAGTATGTATCTATGTTTTGCTAGCAATCTCCAGAGGCTTTCAGGTAATGCCTTAGGCACTCAGAAGGCAGAGTGCAGGATTATGTGCCCTCCTCAACCCAGAGATTCAAACATATCTCTTCCTCCTTCAGAGAGTTGTGATGAACAAGCAGATAAACAGATCCAAGGTGGTGGCAGAGTTTTTCAACCTCATTGTATTTCTGTTCTTCTGCAGAAATAGTTGAAGAACTCAAAAAGAGAGAGAAAGTATAACCAAACTGTCAATGAAAAAAAAGAATTAAAACTTAGAAGCACAGATGAGCACCCCTACTCTTTAGCTCCATGGGTAGTTGTAATGGTTTTGCTGGTTCTTAGAAACTAAGCAGGAATTTTTCCCTTGCCCCTGCCTGCTGTGTGACGCAGAATGTTGAATGGGCAGATTGACTGTGGTTTAGGCAGTTAAGTAACATAAAAGAAGTGGCTGATAGGACTACATTCCTAGTTGATGGCCCTCAGGATCTTGTCTTTGGGGAGGGGCAAGGAGTTCTTTTTTACTTTTTTTTCCCCTCTCATCTCCTGGGAAATGGGGGGGGAGTTCAGATTGCTGCCAGAGCTGGAACAAGGTCCGAGTAGGAGCTTGGAGGTGGCTTTGTTCTCAGCCTGGCTGCCAGCTGTGAATTCTGCTTGGATTTTCATTGGAGAGAAGCTGTTTTGGGAGGTTTTCCTCTCCTCCGTTCCTGTTTTTCTTTCTCGGCAGCAGTTCTTGTGCACATCAAAGGGAGAAGGAAAAACTATACCCCATGATTCAGCCAGCAGGACAGAGTGAGTTCCCATTGGGAAGGACCCTTTTTTTCCTTCCCTCCTATCTCTCTCCTTTCCCAGTGGGTGGGTGGGTGGGGGGAGAGAAAGGAAGACCTCCATTTTCGTTTTCTCCAATACACCCAGGAGGGTGTGTCCCCCTGTGGCAATGACCAGTGATCCAACAGCGCACCCTGACAGTGGTTAGAATTGCACCAAAGGGTGCAAACTGAACTGTTTACCTTTTTTGTTTGTTTATTTGTTTGTTTTGAAGGGGATTATTTGTTGGGTATAAGAGTATTGTTTGGTTGTTTTACTTGTTTTCTTTCTTTGTTTCTGCCAGTACATATATCTTTAAATAAATAAAAGGCTGTTACTTTTCCTTTTTCCATATTTCCCCCTCCCCCAGTTGGAGCCTCTTAATTTTGGATTTACAATTACTTAGAGGGAGGAGTTTGGGTCTCATCCTCAGCAAAACACTTGTGTGTCATTTAAACTGAGACAGTAGTCATTAAGTTCTAGAGTCATATCTTTCTTTTTTTTTTTTTTTTTTGACATTGGAGCTCGGTTTCCCCATGTTGGCTAAAATAGTTTTCTATCATGTCTTCCTGCAGTTGAAAAGAAATAAATCACAAATGAAATACCATCTTTTCAGTCTAGAATGACAATTTATTCCAGAAAATGGAAATGAAGCAAAAGGAGCTTTAGAGGCTCTATTTTGTATAACAGAAATTTAAAAAATCATAACAAAGTAAAACTACTATCTTAAAAAGGAAAAAAAATCCCAACAAACCTAAAACAACAAACCCAACCCATAAGAAAGAGAATGAGTGAGAAAGAATGAATATTGTTGGAAAACCTTTCCGCTATTCCATTTTCCTTTAAATGTTCAACTAAAAACATTTAGCCTGAAAAAAAATCTTTGTCCTGAAAGAAAAAGCTCCTAAATAACAACAATGAATGAAGAAGACAGGAAGCTGTAAGGGCACAAAAGATACTGTTGATATTACCTAATTCTTTTAATGTTACTTTGCTACCTGGTTATTCAGTAGTGTCAGATTCTTCTTCAACTTTTCATAGTCAATTTTTGCTTTTACTAACTTTTTCTAATTAATATTTTGAGCCATAGATGTCTGAGCATTGATTTCTGTGAAACTAACTGCAAATCCAGTAACTCTTTTGCATAAACATTACCTACATATTTCTATCTTTTTCTTCTACTTTTAAATCAATTATGAATCCATGAAATTACCTTTCCTCTGAAACTCATTAGTTTGATGATAAATTAGTGTCTGTAAGTGGTCCTTTCCATAAGTATTTTGCTTGTATAAATAAACAACACAAACCTAGTAATTTTGCATGCTTTCCTGTTCAGGACTTCAGCAAATACTTTTGTACAAGTTATGGGACTCATTCTTTTTGCATCAGTATCTATCAGCATATATGATAACTTCAGGCAATTCGACTGGTACACATGTGTAAGGAGATCATAATTGCCTGTCTCAATGTTAAGATCACTTTACCCTGAGATAAGCACAGAATGGTGCTAACTTTGGGCCTGGTGAGGTCTGACCTCCAAGGTAATGCCTCCAGACAAAGGGTTCCCACTGTGGCAAACTCTGTGTAACGACAAATACCATACACATATTGCCTGTTAAACAGAGTCAAAGCACCCTAAGTTATGGGACAGATGGCATCTGCAAATATCAAAGTGTCCCCCCCCCCCCATTCATCTGAATTCCATGGATTCCTGGAACTTGGACTGAAACTTAAGTCATCTGATGGGAACTTGAGATAAGATAAAGGTTGTCTGTTATCTTAGGCCTAGGGGGAGAAGAATGTATCACTGCAGAGGATCCACAAGGAAAGCCAACTCAGCAACTGCTGAGGTCATTTCCATCTGGGTAGAAGATGATTTCTGCAGGGAAAGATCACGCACAACCCACCAACTCAAAGAAGAGAAAGCCTGAGCATGAGACTGATTAGGATTAGAAGTGAGGGAATCATTTTACCACTAGAATAAGAGAACTGTGCAGCCAATGAGGATGAATTCCTTTTTTTTGATAAAATGTATAAATAGTGAAAAGTTTTGAATGACCTCAGGACCTCCACCACCAAAAGGACCAATGGGATTCAACTTGACCCACCAATATCTTTCTAATATCTTTTTAATCTGTCTCACTCTCTTTTCCTCCTCCCCTCCTCTCTCTTATCTATTTTTTTCTATCTCTCTCTACCTCACATCTACTATTAAATAAAATCTGTACTGTTGACTTCTCCATTTGGTCTCATTTGCACCTTAACTCAGGTAGAGGCATCTCTCAATAATTGGCACATAAGAATGTGCCACATTTATTTTCCTGTTGTTGGATGAAGCCCCGTTTAAAACAAAATATTTTTAACACGTCTTCCCTTTGTCCTGAGAGCAATGTCATCAAGAGAATGTACAGCAAACTAACTGATTGGAAATTTCACCAATTTCTTTAGTCTCAGATGAATGGCATCTCAACTTAGATGGAGTTTATAGTTGATTCTATTTTCTTCCTCTGACTTGGTTGCAACTTCTGGGTTTATTATAGAGAGTTGTTATTTCTATCATGCTTTTTATACTGTTGTTTAACTGCTCATGCTTAGGTTTTTTAGCTTAGATAATATACATTGTTGACACAAGTATAAGAGAGGTTTGAAATAAATCTACTGTCCTATATTTCTACTAGTAGTTCACCCTTTTAACAATTCCTTTTAATTTCCTTTTAACAGATGCTATAATTTTGTATGTAGTTTGCCATTTTGAAGTCAAGTTACTGTGGATTTTTAAAGTTTTCTTATATCCAAAGCAATGCAGAGTCTGAGTGCATCAGTGTGTTCCTGTCACTATTTCAGAAGGGCCAAAACCTGAAAGTGTTAAAACAACCTCTGTGTACCTGTGAAGTTAAAAATAGAGAATTGTTTCTCCAGTTGTTGATTCACTGACCTGTTTTCCTTAGGTCCAGACAAACATGAACAACAGGTTCTTCTGTCAGATATTGCATCATAATTCACTTTAATGATATTAAACCAGTACTTATCTAACTATCTAACCCACCAAATCAATCAGTTCTCCATATTTCATTGTTAGGAAAAGGTGGAGTTTGTCAAACCTTATGAATCCTGTTACTGCCTTAATGTACAAGTGGATCCATCTGTATCTTTACTTATGGTCAATGCTGACAGTTTTCCACCTGATTCTTATGTGATTCTTATACAAGGTTAACTTTTTCCACAGAAGCTTCCTATTTTCTTTGATAATGCATCCTTTCTGCTCACAGTCTTATCCATCAGTGTATTTTCTATTGGATAGCATGTTTCTCTTGTGAAAAATTTATTCTCAGACAACCTGATCATCTGTGGAACATCAGGATATGCTTGCTTTATATGAAAAAGAAAGATACACATAAAGAAGTGGCTTTTAAAACATATTATTATATTTGTGTTTTTCCAAGTGTGGGTGAAGATAAAATTAATACATTCCTGATCATGTAAATATTTTCATTTCAGAGTAGCCAGATTTCTCAAAATCTTAATTTCAGATTTACAGTGGCTTAGAGGGAGGAGCTTGGCCTTCCTCATAACTCATCCTCCTTAACAAACACTTCAATCTCATTGAACTGAGACATACATGTTCTTACTCCTCTCTTCTCTGTCTGCTGGTGTTGTGCAGTTGTTTTTCTTTCCTCTTCTTAAATACATTATGTCAGAGGTGTTACCACCATGTCTGATGGGCTCAGCCTTGGTAAGGGGTAGATCTTCCTTGGAACCAGCTGTGCAAACCCAACACGTAGCAATAATAAGAGTATTCACACACATATATATATATTCACACATATATATACATCCATGTGTATAACATTTAAAGGCATATACAAGTATAAAGACACATATAACAACCTTCTAAGTGTAGATAATAATAATAATCTATCCAATTATGGCAATAGTACTGGTGGCTGTGAAACTTGGTTACTAAAATATATTTGATTCTTTCTAGCCTACAACATGGGAGTTAATAATAAAATGTTAGTACTACCTCCTAATTAATTCTGATATGTCACCTGTAGGAAGTCTGTGCTGTGTTAATACTGTTATTTACTTACCATATTAAATACTGAAGTTTCTACCATTCCTATGTTTTTTGAATTTTCCCTTCCTCTTTTATTGTCATACATTTATGGAATTTTGCATAGCATTTTTAGTATTCTATCAATTTATCTACTTCAGCCAAGTTTTTGTTTACTGTGCTTAACCTCAGATTATAACAAATGATAGAATAAATAAATAGAATCATTTATGTTAGACTTATTTAGTTCAGCCATAACTGAAAGGAAATACTGGTTTTTTTGATAGAGTCAAAGAAATAGTCAACCTCAGATGGAGTTCCATCCCAGGTCTTTTGCCAGTAGGACTGGTCTTTTGCCAGTAGGACTGCTATAAGTCTTACTAGACTAATATTCTATCAAGTGGACAAACTGTTTGGAGCCCTGATTGTGACCACATCTGTTTGACAATTTTCTGTTTCTTTTCTCCCCTCACCCTGCTTTCATTAGGAATATACCAGTTTGTGGAAACCAAAGTTTTCTGTATAAATGTTAGTTTCAATTAGAATCATGTTTTTCGGTGAAATGTGAGACCTTTAGTGCTCTGCCAAATAATTCAGTAACTGAACTAATAAGTGTTAAATTGAGATAGCCTGAAGATGCATTATAGCCTCAAGCCAGAGATTTGAACTTACTTGAATACACAAATCTATTAAAACAATTGTTATTCTGCTGTATATCTCTCATAAAAAGTCCCACTATACATATTTGACTTTGAGTATTTTAGCATTCAGAAGAATGAACTGAATAAACTGAACATTGTTTTTACTTCAGAGAACTCCTGCCAATGTATTTAGATTAGGAGACTTAAATTGTTTTGCTGAAAAGGGGTGAAAAAAAAAGAGAAGAAAGGCAGAAAATAAATACTTATCGGATTTTAGGATCTGCAAAACTAGCTTCCACCTACTAAAATTGTTCTGTAAGAGTTGAAAAAAGCAATTCCCCAAAGAAGGAATTCCTTTAGCTTTAATAGAACAGTGTATAAATGTTTATATTAGGGGTAACATCACAATTTAAGCTACTAGTGAGCTTAGATTGTTCATAGAAATGTATATACATTTCTTGACTGTAATAAGTTATGACTCACTTGGCCTTGGAAATCACAAGTTTTAAGTACATTCTTTCTCATTCCAATAACACAATGAGCATCCCTGCTAATTGTGAAAATTAGAAATATAAAATTAAGTGCTTCTGGACTGAGCTGTCTCAAACTTTCTTTATGTTCGTATTGGAGGTATGTTATGTTCCTATGTGTTAATGATTTATTACCATTCCTATCAGCAGTTAATATTCCCTTTACACTTACTTCAGTTAGAATTTCTTCTATATAAACTTCTTCTGTAGAAACTTTTGCTTAAATTTAGACATTAGATTACATTTGAAACATATTAATTGTTAAGGGTAAAATATAATGTCCATTTCAATACAACATTGAAAGAAGGCAAGTCAACGTGATTAAATGTTTGAATAGATTGTTTTCTGTACAGGTTGGGGGATGAACAGATTGAAGGCAGCCCTGCAAGAAGGACTTGGGGGTGCTGGTGGATGAGAGTTTGGACGTGAGACGGCAGTATGCGCCTGCAGCCCAGAAACCCAACCGCGTTCTGGGCTTCATCCAAAGAAGTGTGACCAGCATGTGGAGAGAGGGGATTCTGCCCCTCTATTCTGCTCTGGTCAGACCCCCATCTGAAGTGCTGCATCCAGCTCTGGGTCCTCAGCACATGAAAGACATTGACCTGTTGGAGTGAGTACAGAGGAGAGCTACAAAGGTAATCAGAGGGATAGAACATCTCTCAAATGAAAAAAGACTGAAAGAATCAGTGTTGTTCAGCCTGGAGAAGACAAGACTCTGGGGTGACATCCCTGCAGCCTTCCAGTGCCTAAAGGGGGTCCATAGAAAAGACAGGGACAAAACTTTCAGCAGGGTCTATTGCAATAGAACAAGGGCTAATGGTTTTAAATGAAGATGATAGATTGAGGTTAGACTTTAGATATCAGATATAAGAAAGAAGTTTTTTCCAAAAGTGTGGCGAGGTACAAGCACAGGTTGCCCAGAGAGGTGGTAGATGTCCCATCCTTGGAAACATTCAGGGTCAGGTTGGACTGAGTTCTGAGCAGCCTGAGCCAGCTGAAGACATCCTTACTTGCTGCAGGGGGGCTGAAGTAGATGAACTTTAACAGTCTCTTCCAACACAAACTATTATCTGATTCTGATTCTACTTCGTTCTGCTTTACTGGTGGATTCCATTAGTCAGGACAGCCTCACTGGAGAAGGACATGAAGATACCCTCTACTGGCTGTTTTCCCCTCTCACAGAGGAGTCACTTAATTCTTCCTGAAGAAGATTAAAATGTTTTGGGATGTTTTCTTGAGGACAATATATGTGAGCCTGTCTTCTCCATAGAACTCATTCCTTAAACAGAAGCTAGGCTTACATGTCTAGATTTTCAATAATGTAGTAACTTTATGGACTCTGCAAATCACAGTATAGAAATACTACCATTTCAAAAAAGTGTCATTTTAGCTACAGCAGAAGCACAGGATCCTAGTCATACAAACACATAAAAATTTTCAGATTTAATTGAAATTCTGTTTCAATATATCACAGAGCTGTAAAACTTTCTTTTTTTCAGAAGTCTTTCTGTTTCCAATTTAGCATGCATAATGCTTGTATGCTGTATTCAGTGAAAATGAAAAGCTTTATGTCTCTGAGACTCATTTCTATGTAAATGAACTAACAAGCATGTGCACAGCAAAGCAGAGGCTATAAAAAATAAAACTTAGTTTAGTTTACCAATATTTTGCCAGTGTTTTAACAGCTTGCACAATTAAGTTTGGAACTATGGTGAATTGGATTTGTGTGTGCGTTTTTATCTCTTTGATTGACAAAATTTTTCCTTTGTTTAGCTCTAATTACTTTTTTGAGTTACTTTGAAGTTGGAGATTTGCATTTACTAGGCATCATGTATCACTGCCATTTTATATCACAGAGTATATATCCATATGTCCGGTTTCTTGGCTGTCAGGAACTGGGGAACAGAAAGGAGGTACATGATCCTATCAAAATCCAAAACAATGTTCAAGAAATCTAAGTCTGGAGGAAATCACTGTTTTCTGAGCTCCCTTCATTTTGAGGGAAAATTCTTAGATATGAAGAGATATGCCCTCTATCAGGCTGAGGATGGGACTGAAACAACTTTGCATGCTTCTGTGAGTCTAATCCTCTAGATTATGAGCTAAGTTCAAACATAGATATGATAACATGATCTTCTTTAAATAAACATTTTCATCACCCCTTGGGAAACATACTTAGAATATGGGTATTACATCACAGCTTTCAATGACTTTAAGCAGTGTAGCAACTAGAGATGGATTGCTTATAAGCAGATGTAGATGTCTGTGTATGACAGAACCACCCAGACTCTTCATTATTGAACAGAAAAGAACATCTCACCCCAGTGTAGACTTCTGAACTAAGTTGGAAAACTGTTTTCCAAATTTTCTATTTTCCTCTTGAAACACAGAGTGATTAGCTTGGATAAATAATCTGTAGAGAAGACATCTGAAGTCCATTTCTAAATCTCAGGGGGGCCTAATTATAAGAAATACTCAGCTGCTTATACTGGCTCAATATTAAGCTTGTGCCAAATAAAGATGACAGCTTTAAAGTCAAGCAATATTTGGCATCTCTCTGTTCACATGGGTGGCCACATAAGCAAGCAGGTATTTTTTGTTGCAGTCCTTTTAATTCATTTCATACTTTGCTGCAGGCATCTAAGACTTCTTCTAGATATAATTCTCAATCTTTTGTGAAGCTTTTCATTATGTTTTACATAACCTCTCGTCATTCATTCAAAGAAAGAGCACTTTTCTGATGGAAAATATCACTATTACTGTATCAGTAAAACAAAAAAATTAAATAGATTAAGAACTACTTGATAGACATCAAAGTGGGTTCTTTCCAGATGCAAGCTAAAGATGCATTTATATACACAATTTATAATGATAACAACTTTGACTGACTTAAAGATTGACTCAATGACAATTATAGAAGTGAAAAAACACCCCATGGCGTACAGAACATAATGAAAAAATCATGGACTAAAATAACAAGAAAAATGTTTAAAAAAACAAATCTAAAATTGCATAACTAACTATAGGAAATATAAACCACAGCTACTGCATCCTGAAAAATAGTGACTCAAAAAGTGTTCCAGTTCATAATTGGCAGATAATTCAACAACAACTCTCAAAATGAAGCCATAAAAGAAAAGTAATATTGGAGGTAAAAAAAAAAAAATAAATAAATGGAGACTAGTGAGTAGGTATAGGAATATTTATCCTTGTAGATTGGTAAGCTTATAACAAAATGCTTTATATAGTACTGATGTTTGCATTTCAAAGTGGACATCAGCAGAAATACGGAGAATTAAAGAAAATGTTTGACAGCAAGAGATACAAAGAGGTCTGTGTAGTTTATTAAAAAGACTTTTTAAAGTCAACATGATTACATTCTGTAAGTGCAGGGTAGGGGGAGAGAGAGATGAATGACAAGGGACTCTCTGGTCTAACAGGAGAAAACACACAAATTTTCAATAGATCATGTCCAATAAATTGAAACTAAAAATGAGTAGAGTTGATTAGCTCCTGGAACAGACCAGTAAAGAGAATACTGTGTTCAGTGTCTCCTTGAGGAATTCAGTTTAGGGCTATCAGTCTTTGTAGAAGACAGGTGATAATGAAGTGCAAGGTAGAGTGGAGATATTCAGGAATCTCTGCTATGTGTGTTAAGTCAGAGGAGTTAAGTTCCTTCTGGCTTTAAACTGAGGGAATCTAATTAAACATACATAATGCAAGGGATAAGAATGTACTCCTGAGAGAAACACATCTGAATTTCTACCCTAGTGACGAGATTACCTTCACATGATTTGTCTCACAACTGGCCTAATCTGTCACAAAAGTTGAGACAATAAGCCTTTAGAGTTGTGTAAGGGATGGAAGTCCCTTGTGAATGGTGAATGACATCTTTTAAAACTCTTTAAAAGGGAACTTCATGGCTTGCAAATGTGACTTTGTGTCATAAAAGGAAAAGATCTCTTGCTGAATGAGTTGCTCCTGATACTGAATTCTGCAATCCCATCTTTTGGAGACTGTGCAAGACAGTGTGTAAGGCCTAGGGAAGAGTCACCCATTAAGAATGCCCCTTGCCTAAAACTTTTCCAGTCTATTCTTATAACTACCAGCTGGAGCCCTTTTATCTATTTTCATGTTTTGGTATGACGTAGGAGGTAGTTAAGTGTCAGTAGAGCAAATTGAACAATCTTATTGTATTCAAAGCAAATGGGAAGCCTGGGAGAGCACAGCAAGCAAGGAGATTTTGGTTTTGCAGAAGTCATAGATTTTCAAACTGTGAAATATCTCCAGTTATGAAAGAAAATGCTTGACAAGAACACCTGCCATGATGAAACTTGGCAAACACGGTTCCAAGATAAAATGAGACTACTGTTTTGTGTGATGCATTTGGTGCGTTGTGTGACTGTTTCTTTCCAGCTACAGGATCAAAGTCCAGGTCCAGTATGAGTGGTACAAGAGCTGCATTTTTGGGAGGAGCTGACTCTTTGGATATTGTGTCCCTCTTGGAAAAAATAAAGGAAAACATCCCAGTTTATTGATGGTAGGGATTAGCCAAGATGACACCACAGGAAGGAAGAAAGAATAATATTTTCTAGATTTATCTGCTGTGCAGCCTTTAAATTTGTTCTGAAATAAGGCTGCAGTCCTTGCTATATAAATGATTCAATGATGATTGTAGATAATAGCATAATATCTTTAAATGAAAAATTGTTCCCAGTTCCAGAGAGAATAGCTTTGAGGAACTGCTAGAGTCACCAGAATAGAATTCTTTAGTCATGTTTGTCCAATTGCATATATGTATAATCAATACATATAAATAATCACATAGAATATTTTAGTAGTTTTTAAAAAATCATAATGCAATATAAATTTTCATAATTTTAATTATATAAGATTCTACATGTAAGTCACAGACAAGTGTGTAAAAAGTGTGTGAATAACATCTGCTGGGCACACAAGTATTGTAAGCAGAAAATCTCTAAGGCCATTTGTATAGGACTCTGTTCCTTATTTGAAAAAGTTGTTGGCATATTTTTTTATTGAAGTTGTCACTAAATGATGTTTAAAAATTTAGCATGCATAAATATTTTACTAGAGCTCCTGAGTTCTTCTCTCTTGGTCTTGAAGAATTATTAGTTACTAAATTGATAAAAAATTTCCATGAAGGACTTACTAAACATGTCCAAAAGTACATATTGTTTCAGGGAAGGTAAATGCCAATACTAATTGTCTTTACAGTGTTTTCAAACATAGATTAAAGGTAAACAAATTAAACATTTTTCATGTTGATGAGGCTTCAAAGCAATTTACAGTTCATCTTGAAACAGGAAGTGCTTATCTTTTTTAGTTACTCCTTTGTGCTTCCATATTAGAATCATACCTGACTCAAAAGTGTATCAGGGCCTTTACGTGACTGGGGCCTTACGTGAAATTTAATCTGTGCACAATGTATTTTTTTTTTTTTTTAAATAATTTACATTTACTTTAATAGATACCAGGAAATGCTTTCAAAAGTTTTTTTTTTTTTTAATCTTATTTCAAATCCTTATCTCTAGATTGAAAGGTGTGATACTGGAAAAAACCCCACAAACTGAAACCCCAAAGAACAGCAATACAAGCTCTACTCCTTCATCCCCAGAACAGTTAGAAAGTGTATACAGGGAAAAGTAGATTTTGTTCTAAAGAAAATACAGTCCTAAAATCTAATAAGCTGTTTAAGATAAGCACTGTTTCACAGAGCTGAGAAACAGATTTTTTTTCTGAACTTTGAAAATAATTTTATAGTGGGGTTTTGATACCAAGAAGTTCCATGAAGACAGTCCCAATAAATTTTACTGTTGCTCAATAAAATATATGATGCATCGATGGATTTTACTCCGAGTTCAAAGAACCATTGTTTAGAAGACACATTCAAAATATGAATAAGAACTTTACACCTGATTGTAGTATTGTCTTTATTTTACCTTTTTTTTATTATTATTGTTTACCAGAATACCTGTGGACATATTTCTCAATTTCTGTGCTTAATCTGCAACATATTTAAATATAATCAAAGGGTACAGCTAAAGTATATTTACTTACTTTCACAAATACTGAACTTAACAGTGGCCATTCTGCTGCTAGGTTGAAGGACACGCACATTTTGATCCACCATTTATGAATATTAAGGCAAAACCTACTCAATTGAAATATTGGCTGCATTATGTTGATGTTGTGGTAATTCATCACTAAAACATAAGCTTCCTTTCATTTGGTACTAATCATTTATTTCTGGTAGTTAGTTTTGAGCTGGATCAGCTTCCTAGAGGAGCTCACTCCCTAGTCTCAAAAATGTGAATATTATCACAGAGGACAGGGAGAAAGCAAAGAGGTTAAGAGTGATGAAGGAGAATGGTATTACAGTGTGTTGGATATAGAGGACATTAGGCTGAGATGGAATTACATGCTTTATTTCCTATACTTAATAGAACTCATCTCTAATTCCAGGTCAACACCCAGCATATGAGGGCAGTATACCATTTGAAAAGTGTAGTTTAGAGATGACAATGACTTTTATCTAAACAGTTCTTTTTTCTCATGTTAGGAAGATAAATATTGACAGCAGTAGGAACAGTTTTCCATCCTGTATGTCTGTTAGCTAAGAAAAATGGAGAGAAGAAGGTATTTGTTTACCGCTCATGAGAGTGAACATTTTTGAGTAAAAAAGAATCAGCTTCAGTGAAATACTGAAAGTCCTGGCAAACTGAATGCTTCATAAATTACTTCTCTGATGCAAAATAATTATATAATTAGTTCTTCAAAAAGAACGACTTCAATAGGTTGTTGGATATGAGGCCAAGTATAGAAGATAATAATTGTAAGATCTTAATATAGTAAGGTCTTGATAAAGAGTAATTAAGAAAGTTCCTCTGTACTTCTCCTTCTTCATGATTAAAGAAATGATCTATGCATTGATAGAACATAATTCTTATAATTTCTACTTTGGACACCCAAAGTAGATAATGCAATTTTAAAATTTCTACTTTTTATCAGAGTGAATAACTAGTGTGTTATCAGTACAGCATCAATTTATTTTATAATGCTAATAATATGAGCAAATTACTTCAGCAGAATAAAGCATACAAGCCCTTGTTTTTCCATTTCATTGTATCATACAGTACTAAAATATAATGTATAATTAGATCAGAGCTTTTCAAGCAGAAAAAAGGGATATAATTGTCCATTGACCCTGAAACTAGCTCTGTCAGTTAGAGACTGGTGCTAATAACACCAAGGTTGTGGGTGCAATCTTTCTATGAACCATTCAGACAAGAGTTGGACTTGAGGATCCCTGTGGATCACTTGCAATTCAGAATATTCTGTGATTCTGTAATTGATTCTGTGATTTCAGGATAAATCAAACTTCTCTAGTAATTCAGTTTTATGGTCTTATTTTACAATTTCAATTCTAAAACTCTCTCTCCATATATATGTATGTGTATATATAAGTGTATTTACAATCTCAAAAGAGAGATACTATTACTTGCACAATTTAGCTTTTATGGAAGAAATGTACAAATGTCCTTTTGTTTATTTTGCTTAACCTTACAACAGATGACCATCTGGGTAACTGCTATGCATGGTGCCAAGAAAAGCTGTGAAACCCTACAATAAATAAATAAATGTAATTAAAATGAAAATCTGCCAAGAGTGTGTAATCACTGGTCTTAGAGTTGAACCTATAAATACAGGTCAAATATTGATTGTCAAGAAGCTTATCTTGCATAAGTGTCTGTGTTAGGTAGGAGAACACCCTCACTGCTTGATGCTCCTCACTGACATAAATGCTTACACTCAGCTTTATCTAGCTTTTGCCTGATTGGGAGGTTGTGGTGGGTTCTTTCCTGTTGATGTTACTATTAAAGACAGATGATTTAAACATTTAGTCAACCTCTGTTCTCACTTTGCACATTGAGACAGTTAAATTCTCATGATTTCATCTGGAATTGCAAATGCCTGAAACCATTGAAAACCAGGACATAATCCATGTGAACTCTGATCTGCTTATCTGAAAGAATAAAATGAGGCAAAATAAATGGGGTAGGTTCAGGGACAAATAGCTTTACAAAGCTCCAGGACACCCTGGCAAAAGTGCTGTAAAACTGCAAAGTGTGCATTCTTCTTGCTGGCTTTTGTAATTTTACTTGTAGTATTCAGTTTTTCCTGTTCAACCTTTTCTGGGAATTGAAATAGCAATTGATTTTCTCTTTGAAGGAGGGAAAATGCTTTTTTCTTCAGTTTTTGCAATTGAGTTGGAAAGTGCAGTTTTTTAGTAAAAAAAAGTTGCCTGATTTTTAATAGAGAACTCTTTAAAAAATAAAGATAGATCATGTATGAAACAAACTTATCTTTATTTACTTTCACTATCTGATAATCATAGAATATCAGCTTGGAAGGGACCTTAGGGATCCTTTGGTCCAGCCTTTCTTGGCAAAAGCATGGTCTAGAAAAGATGGCCCAGCACCCTGTCTGGCTGAAAAAAGTGTTCAGTGTTGGGGAATTCACCACTCCCTTGGGATATTATTCCAGTGGCTCATTTTTGTCTTTGGGAACAATTTCCCTCCTGTGTCCAACCAGAATCTTGCCCGAAGTAAGTCTCACAGTTCCCTCTCAGGATATCAAGTGGGCCTGAGGGTAACCAGAGTAACCCACTATGAACACTCATTTCTTTTTGCAGTATCCACTGTGTGCTATTGGTTCAGTTTCTCCTTGCAGACTTTGTTTGTGGGTGTCTACAGTTGTTAAAGCTTCATATCTGTTTTTGATTGTAATGCTGGAGGGTGGGGACTGAAGCAGATTCTGTAGGTGACACTTTTCTCTACTCCTCCTAATCTAAGAGAAAAAACCCAAGACTTTAAGGTCTTTCTAAGACTATGTGTTAGATGATGCTTATCAGTTGTCATACAAATTGTTGCCCCTATTCTTCAATGGCAGGTAGCCATCAGATCAAACTTTGCTTTGTGAGGTTTCTGAAAGTTATCTAATTTCATCAAATGAAATTACCTCTGAATTTCTTTAAGACTTCATAAAGAAAACTTATTTTAAGTTGGTCCAAACTGATACCAAGTGAGGTAACCAGTGTATCTAGTCACCTTAGGACTCTGGAAATAGCTGAAGAACATTTAAATTTTAGCTATGTATTTGATCCTGATGACTTTATTGCTTGTATCACTGATGAAAGAATAAAGGCCTTAGATTGCATTAAGCTAGACTTTAATCTCCCTTACTTGATTATTATGTGTTCAATACTGATTAAAGCAATTTTTATTCCTTCTTCAAATTTTTCTTCATGTGAAAACTGTTTTGAAAATGAGCAGTGAAAACTGAGCTGTTAGAACCAAACCTACCTTTTCCAGCAAAAGCATGACTAGAGGACAATTTTGTGAAAATCTTACTCCCTGAAAAGCAAATTCTTTTGACTCACAAGCTTGAAATTGTTCCTGATCTTTCTTCTTACAATACCTCAGATTGTTACTACTGACTCTATAAGTTTGATTATTTGGATACCTATCATGTAACTGGAGGGTGGTGCTGAAAACCCCACAAACAACTGTTTTAATCAAAGTTGGATTGTAATTTTCTGCAACACCTGTTCCAACCAGCTGCCTCTGACTGTTGAGCATGATTCTTTGAGTTCTTACAAATTACACAGTGAAATAATTTTGAAATAAATGGACAATCCATTGTAATTTTGCTAGAATAGGTGCTGAATAATAAACCCATGAAATTTTTGAAATGTATGCTCAGGTGAATGCACAAAATAATAGGAAAATCTTGATGATGAAAAACAAAACACCCATTTTAGAAGTCTGAAAATCTGGTTTGCTCTGAGACACTACAACAGCTATTCTCACTATTCAGGACTCTGCAGAGAAAATATTATCTTTATAATTGAGTCTTGTTATTACATGATTTTTTCCCACTGATTTTTAATTCTTTATTCTTCTTGGGGAAAAAAAAATCTGCTCAGCATAAATTATTGCTTTTCTTCCCAGAGGTATGAGTTCCATTATTTTGTATAGTGTTTTTTAGTGACACTGCAGAATCCCCAAAAATAAAGATTCCATATCTGGAGAGTGGCAACAGCATATCTGGGCAAGGATGAAGATGAAAAGCAGTAGCCAATGCAGAGGACAGAATTCCTCTAAAATCTCTGATTGCATGAAGAAATAATTTTTTTTTTTGGTGCCCCCTGTGTAGTCCCAGATAGAATACTCCCTAGTAATTATTTTTTCCTCTCATAAATCCCCAATTTTCAATTTTCTTTTGAGAGACAAAAAAAATTACCACAGTACATTTGCCATGGCAGTCTGAAGAAACTGTAAAGTGCTGCAGAAATATAGCTAGATAGATTGGTTGTTTGCTTCAGATTCTGGAAAGTTCAGGTACTTCAATCTAGTGATCTGAAGTCCCAACAAAAGCTCCAGTGTTGTTTCTTGATACAGAAAGGATCTAGGAGAATCTTCTTGTTCCCTTGCTGAAAAAAGTAAACCAGAGTTGCCTGAATGTCGTTTGTACAAGCCTGAAAGAACTAGGAAATTTTAAAGGTACAGTACTCTCTTTCATCAGAGAGGCTCTGAACTGCATCGTGGAAAATAATTACTCTTCTCAGAGTATGAATCTTCTAAATGCATGATTTATCTAAAATTTAAAGCTCTGCTGTGTCAATCTGTATATGCAGTTTGTTTACTACCCAAAGTACTCTAAATGGCACTCAGCCATTCTCCAAACAAGTCTGATAGAGCCCTGCAAAACAAGTTGCAAGGGTGTTTTAAAATAAATAAAATTTTACTGCTGCAAGTTCTGTTTAGTTTATTCAAACTGTAGCAAAATTGATATATAAAGCTGTGCAACAAATAAGACAAACTGTAGTATATCTGTATGTTGTATGTACTCAGTATAGCAAATCCTATGGAAATGCAGTTTATACAGAGTAAATTTTATATCTGATTAAAAGTTCCTTTATAAACTTTCAGTCTCTATTATAATCATAAATGTGCTAAATCTAAGCAAGCCATGCTATTTTTGAACTTTTTCAACCTTTGCATTCTAATTACTTGAGCTATACTAATAACACAACCAAAGGAAAACACCTCAAGCATTTCATTCTACTGACAGAAATAAAACCCCTTCCTTAGCTCAAATATTGAAGGATATTTAGAAAAGAGGATTGTAAGCTTCAAAGGTCATGAAAATCACAGCAAAATGAAGTGTTTCAAACTTTGTTTATAACGAGCTAAAGATTTCTAGTTTTTGCTGTTCTAATTTAATGTACTACTTTTTATTTTGAAATGTTTGGAATTAGTGTGTTGAAAAATGTAATAAATATTTGTCAATGTAGTAGCATTCCGGAGCCAACAAAAAGTGAAAGAGGACTTTTCAGGTGATAGGAAAAGATTATTGATATTTTGGAAATCTCAGGGCAAATATTCATTCTAGCCTCTGGTATACACTATGTAGAGGGTACACTGTGAGGCCTGAATAAAAGCAGGGATTTTAAAAGTGGAGGCTAGACTTAATCACAGGTAACTTTGATGGAGGTAGCACAGGATGCTAAGTCAAAAACTGCCGTAAACTGATGTCATGAACATCTTTCAATAGATCTTGATGATAAATATTGTCATTTGCCAATAAACACACTTGTAATTTGCCTGGCAGTACCTTTACCAAATGTAAATATATCTGAAATTAGTGGGATATTAATACTATCCTCTGAGACTTGTAATGGAAGAAAGATCTAAGGCACCACATTGAAATTCTGAGAGCAGTGGCAAGGTAATTCCCATACAGGAGTCACTTAGGCATAAGGAGAAATTGCAGCAGGGAGAAAGGAAAGGGTGGTAAACAGATAGTACCTGATGCTCTGAGCAAATACAGTGTATATCAGGAGCTTGGCTCTGCAGTGCAGCGCTTTGCTACTCTTATCAAAATCTACTCAGGTAAAGTGAGATGAGAGGAGCAGGTGCAGCAGGGTGATCGGCCAAGCAAATAGTCTGAGTCTTGAATATATCATGAGACATTGAGCAGCTGCCTTTGAGAAACAGCCTTTTCAATAGAAACTTTCAGAAGCAGCTCAGCACAGCTGTCCTTACTCTCATTTTCCATAATCAAGAACAATTCCTTCTGTTGACAGTAGAAATGTCTAAAAACCTTAAAAATGGCTCCTGTGTATACACAGTCACTGTAAGCTGTTTAAATGTGTATAGTCTAGACTGTATCTATCCCTCTACCATCAAAAATTTTTCTTTCTCAGTTTTGTAAATTTATCAGAGGTATATTTGTATGATTAACAATGCAGTTTCTTGCAGTTTATGGAAGTTTCTTACAAAAATTAAGTGAGCAATAAGACCAGATTGGGAATCTCCTTCCATAGAGAATTGTTTTTTATTATGGTTCTGTGTTCAGGGAAATCCTGCTGAGCAAACTTAAACCCCACTGACTTCAAACTAAGCACATACTCACATGTTTTCTTAAACATGATCCAAAGCTGGCTCCAATATGACATCTAATTGCTTACTAGTGTGAAAAATGGTTCACAATCTATCTGAAGTGTGGTGCTTATTTGACTTTTGCACTTCTTACGGCAAGGCTTAGAGAGCTTGCAAAATCAAGCCCCTATAGCTATATCATCTCTCAGGTCTCTGTTCTCCACAGAGACCAAGGAAGCCCGCTTTAAAGAGACTTTGAAAGGAAGACCTGCAATGACTGTCTTGGGATATGACGATATGTTTTCCTACCTAATCTCTTATTACTGTGAAAATTGAAAATAGAATACACATTTTTCTCCCCACTCTATGCAGGTATGATCTTATTGGTTTAACCCTACTGAAAGTGAAATCTTTCATATAAAGGTAGTAATTTAGATTATTTAATAGTTCTGACTTAATGATTTATAATGGGTTTTGTTTTATAAATCTACCTTTTATAAATGAGAGAAATTGCTCCTTTTTTTTTTTTAAACAGATGAAATTTATTCTTTATATTATACAAAGTAATTTTGGGGGAGGAACATTTTATCTTTATTTTCTTTTCTTGTCTCATTTTGTAAATTAATATAAGGTTAATAGAGATGCTCACAAATTCCCTTTTCTAATTATATACTTACTAGAGTCATTAATTTCCTGTGAAACCAGTGAGCTAAGAAAGTATTGAGTTTTTTCCCATTAAATATTTGTGTTGGTATTTCTGTAGTCTGTGACACCTGTACAAAACAAACTTACTCCAAAGTATGAATTATATGGAACTTTGTTTTGTTTTTAAGGACTACTTTTATTTTTTCTTGTCGCTGTTAAGCATATATGATTTGTAGAAGATTAATGAAATTTCATAGTTTAGTTTTAATACTCTACCTTCTTTTTTCATTGTTATAGCCTAGGAATTCAATGAAGGATTGCAGCATGTTTTTTCTCTTTATCAGAAATCGCTAAATATGTGTTTTATGACACTATGAGGAAGTTTGAAAGATCAGGATGATGTATGCAATGAGTCAGGTGAAAATTCAGTTTACCTCCAAAGCTGCATTCACTTCTTGGCCTCAGGATTTCTACTTGAAATATGAAAAGGTTCTGCTGTTTTTTTTAAAACATATTTGTCTAAAACCTTTAAAATAACGTAGCTACTATGTGACTCAAAGACTAACAGAGTTAGGATTTCCATTAACCCCTTCCTATGAATGAGAGTTTTTGCACATATTTAAGTGACACAGAAACAGATCAGAAGGTATGAACGGCTACTGGCACCTTCTTTGTGCTTTGATTATCTGTTGGCAAGAGTAGTCAGGGAGATTTTACATGGAAGACCTAGCATGACTGAAAATGTTTCCAACACTAGTGGTTTGTCAATTTAAATACTTTGTCCCTACATATTTTGATACTTCCGTGTACTTACATTGTCACTGCTACAAAACCTTTGTATGTTTAGGTATGTGTTGATTCCCTTTTATTTCTGTAAGGAAACCATCAAATTAGAGAACAAATTACTTTTGAAAATTCCTCATTATTGTGTAACCTGAGTGCTTGTGGAAACTACGCATAGACAAACTCACTTTTCCCATGGATGAATCCTTCATTTTGAACTTAGTGGTTGATTTCCTGTATTTTTTAGCAGGGTGATTACAGAGTCAAAGGTAATTATGTTCTTAATATTTTTTGGTAAAATCATTGCAAGCAGATCAGGCAGACCATGTCAGTTTCCTCTCTGAAGAAAAGTTTTCAGATATCCTGAAATAAAGTAACACAGATACCATGAAAAAAAGCTTCAGTCAGGCCTAGTTCCTAGAATATCAAATTCAGTTTAAGTCAAGTCACTAATGCATGTGAAATATTGCATCATTTGTTCTAGAGTTGACAAACAGTTTTATTTGTTTTTTCAAGAGGATACATTATGCAAGGGTGATTTTCTTAAATATTTACTCTTCACAACTATAACAGAATTCAAAGCAACACTCAGGGACTACTGAAAGAGCAGAAGAAAAAAATGGTCTTCATAGCAAATAAATAAGCACAAATGATGCAACCTTTGCAAATATGTCCTTACTGCTTATGAATTCAGAACATATCCAAATTCTGACTATTTGTTGATTTTATAAAATTTTGCATAGGTTCAAAATGGCATTACACTGACTAATTTTCTTTAATCAGTACTCTAGCTTTAGTTCTGTCATTTGGCATGTAAATATCATTAATCTTGTCATCAGCTTAACACTTTTTTTTTCAGGTACAGAAGGTCACAACTTCAGTTGAAATTGAATCTAATCTTAATTTGAAAGCCTAATATTTAACATCTTTAATAAGAAAAGATGTTAAGAGAAAAAACATCTCTAGTCTTTTGCTTTTACTATACACCGTTTTGTCACTTTGACTCAGGAATCCTGAAACCAATGCTTTCCCTAAATTTCTTGAAATAAATCTTTCTAGGAAGGTGTTTAACTTGATAGTTGCTTCAGCTCCATGCAAACTACTGTACAACTATGATTTTATTTCAATACACAGTGAAGAAGAAAGTAATTCTCCCTATGTCTTTTTTATTGTCAACAGTAATGACTTGGCTATCATCTGGAAAATGGCAAATGTTCTTTCCTTACTCTGCCTGAAGAAGTTTTGTTATCAGTCACTCTAGAAAGCACTCAAATTACTACAAATTTTGATAACAAAATGGGGGCAGGAAAAAGATCTTTGTCAGTGTTATTGTGTACAATACAGTTCAGGAGTCATCGTGTCAATTAACTTTTGCTATATCACTTTCTCATCCCATTTGCCTGATTTTACAGGGGAAAAAAAAAGTATTTGAAAAAAGGAAAGACCAAATCAAGTTGTTGCTCCAGTTTTGACAAAGTATTAAGTAGATTAAATTACATTGCCATATTTATTATTAAACTGACATTAGATTTGATCTTAGCTAGAAGGCCAAAGAAAATAAAATGCTTGTAGTGAAAATCCAATGAAAGAAACATATTGCTTTCATTTGATTAAAATTATTTTTATTCCTTCTCTCTTTATGTAGAAAGATGTATCTATGCAACAGTGAACACAGCTGCAGCTAATATTTGTGTGACCTTCAATATTATGGTAATTTATTTAAATGTTCTTTGTTAATTAAAATATTTCACATCAAAGGCAACTAACTTACTTCTACCAATTAATTATATCTTCGAAATTTTGGAGTGATCAATTATCATAATCAACAAACATTACAGAAATAAAATAACAAATGAGTCTGAAATGCCAGCTGGTCCGTTTTTGGCTTGTTTTGTATTTCAAGTTGAAAGGAATACTGCAAACCCATTTATGCATTGTTCAGTTCTACATAAACTAATAATGGAATCTCCATTAACAAGGAAATTAATATTTTTAATTCTTTCTCATTACAAATTTCATAAAGTATGTGTGGTACTATTGTAGTTTAGGAATGGTATCCTACAGTTTAGAATTCCCACTGAAAGAAAGATGCTGCTCCGCTCTGCCCTCCAATGGAAGGAAAAAAAGGCAGAGATCATGGATTGAGATAAGAACTGTTTACTGGAAACAGCAATGAGATATAAAAAACCCAGACAGTAATAGCAACAATATTAATAAGAAAAGCGATAAGACAAAGAAAAAAATTACATGTAAAATAAAACAATATCAGATCTTCCTGCCTGCCACCAAGAGTCCCTTCACCCCTGCTCAAGGCAATGACACAAGCTGTTATAGAATAATATCTTGTTCCTGGTCATGCCCCCTCAGCTACTGCAAAACATTAACCCTCTCCTGGCCAAAACCAGGTTAAGTTCACATCTAATGATCTGGTAAACGTTGTACCAAGACCCCAAGACTAATATTAGGTACGTCAAATACAAATGAAGCTTCTTCATTGTTTGTGTCAAACAAGAAAAAGGAAGTTAAAAAAAGATTAAACAATTTTCTTTTCAATATGTTCTTCTAGAGCGTACAACTCCTGCAAACTAAAGATGACAATTCATGATCAAGAGATGAAAAAGATTAGAAAATATTGTGTTGCCTTCAGAGATTCAGTATTTTCCAATAATTAAGCAAACTTCTTAGGTGGTTTTTAGTATAATATTTGCGTCAGTAAATCCCAAATTCTTCAAAACCAAAATTTTAAGGAATTTCAGTCTCAATAAAATTTTTATTGACAATGGGTTTCAACAGTAGATTTTTCAGTTATAGTCAGTGGGCATAGAAATAAAATCCAGTTGCTTTTTTTTTTTTCCTGTCATTGTCCATGCTCTCACAGCCATGGAGCACATTCCAGAACAAGAGAAGAGGGAACCTTTGATCAGTGATGACCATCTACTACATACCTGATTAGACACCTGCAAAGAGATTCAAGATCTGGAACTTATGGTTAGTCTCATGCAAAACCTAACCATGAGGTAACCTTCTACTGTAGATGGCATGGGGTAGGAAAGTGGACTATTTTTTCCTAAGAAAAACTGTAACAGTTTTATTGTGATGATGTGACTGTTATAAGCACAGAAAGCTTTATGGTGAAACTTCTTTCATTTCTGGTGCTGAAATGATTCCTTTTGTATCATAGAACAAAAGTCTACAGAACTTACCTTCTGTAACTGTCTGTAAACCATGTAACTTATCATAAAAGACTTTAATCAATTAATCAATTGTTCAGGCTTCTTCCTCTTTTTCTCCCTCTCTTTTTCCCTCTCTTTCTCCCTGTCTTCTTTTCTCTCTTTTCCTTCTTTCCTTCCTTTCTTTCTTCCTTCCTTCCTTCTATTTCCTTTTTTCTCCTCCTACAGAATTATAGTTCTTAGCTTTAAAAAGTAGAATTCAAAATTTCACACATTATAGAGATTCTCTCCCTGTCTTTTTTTTTTTTTTAGTTTTACTTTGCCAGTCATTAATGCTATTTCTGAGTGTTTTCCAGCTGTAACAGACAGTGTAAACATAGTTCCTCTGGGGAATTAAGGTTTCATGTTGACAATATTTGGGAGATCTTCCATTTGTATTTGGAAAATGTACATGCTAATGAACATTGCAAAGGTAATACTCAGACTGGTCAAGTTTTGTAATGCATTTGAGTTTCTTTTCAAGCACATGTGGAATAACACATTTAAAGAAAAAAGATAAAACCGAACCTTCTTAATTTTTATCTGCATTTTTAATGGATTTTTTTGTTTTTGAAAAGTTGTAATGTAAAATTTGTAACTCAGAATAGAACAGCCTTCCAGGTCACATACATGTAACCTTTTGTGTTTATACATAAACGTGATGACAAAGAAGCAGACCCTGACATGACCATGACTGACAAAATTAAATGCATTTTTCAAACACACGCAAAATTAAAAAAAAAATTTAAATGGCAAGAATTGTAGAATCATAAGGGATGTGAAGAGTGGACAGTGAGCAAGACATTACATGTACTTTATAGCCAAGAGGTTCTAATTAGTAGCCATTCTAGGTTAATCTTTTTATTAAGTAAGAAAGGAGTAAAATCTGCTTGTCAAATAAGGAACATCACCAATGAGATGGCTGCCTTACCCTAATCTTGATTCTTGAAATTAAGTATTGTGGCTCAGGACCCTTTCGCTTTAAACATAGATTTCTGTGGATGATCAGTGAGGGCTGCATGCTTTGATCATGTCCTCTTCCCCATGCCTATTATTTGTGTCAGAAACTAAGGGCAGGGAATTGTTAAGTTGTGGCAGCTCTGTGTCACCCAAGTTTCTCCTATTCAGGGAAATTCCCTGACTGGATGTTTAAGCTGACTCCTACTCTCTTTTGCATCAACACAAAAAGTACCAGTAATTCTGGTGCCAGAGCCTTTTTCTCCTTCAAAAAGAAAATCAAACAGCATGACTGAACCTGGAAGACTGAATAATCAGCTCCACCTGAATAAAGAAGGACAAAAAGGGAAGAGAAAGTTGCTGATGCAAAAGCAGATTTTCTTATTTGTGCTTTTCACTTTGACTCCAGTGGATCACATCGCTGTGAGCCAGTGTTCAGAAAAATAACCTCTGTGATGTGTCCTACAAAAAGTTCAGCAAAGCCTTGCATTGCTCTGAAACAGATATTTCAGAAGTTTAGCATTTTAAATTAAGTATCTGCTTTTCAACTGAAAAGAGCTCTGAGACATCCAGACAATTCGCTGGTTCTGGAATATTCTTTTGGGATTGTAATTTTTAATATATTTCTATATTTTTTAATATCTTACACATACTTAATTTTTTTATGTAAGGATTTTGGATTTTATATGTTCCTTGTTATATTATTTTAAATTTCAGTTTAATTTGTATAAATAATTTTATATTTTTATGTATTTACAGTTATATTTACTTCTTTCTTTACATAAAATCAGCAAAAACCAACAAAAATAACAAATTCTAATCTGATTGCAGTCAGAAGTTGCATAGAAAAAATACTAATGAAAAGTTTATTCCTTTTTTTGCCCTGCTCCTGCAAGTAGTAAATCTTTCCTTTAGAAGATGAAGACACTCAGAATCTTAGCAGATCATCCAATAAAGTTTAATTGAGTGTAAGAGAAGCAGAACGTAAAGACATGGAATATTACAAGAACCAGTTTTTTTTGCTGGTTTTGTTTTTATCTTTAGATAACAATATTTGCATAATACATTTCTTCTTGTTCTTTCTGTTGACTGAAAAGACATAAAAAAATTTCCAAGTTTTTAGAAAAGATTTATTTTTCAACCTGAATAAACATACATTACCTTTTTTTATTTTCAGAAAGTTATTACTAGTTTCACAGCACCAGGTATATTTGGAGGACCAATGCAAAATGTAACCCAGGTACAGGCATTCTTCACTCTTCTCTGTGATGACCAGTGTGACAACTGGGCTATGCCATCACAAAAGAGTTGATTTCATCAGCTACTTGTTTACCTCTTCTTGATGTATGCATTACATAACTTTTAGAGAGGGGTAAAGGACATACTAACTTTCATTTTCAGTGCCAGTTTACTCAATCAAACATTTAATACAATTTATATTAGGAGTTTGGACTTTCACCAGTACTACTGCTGCTATCATGCACAATGCATGCTGCCAGCTCTTCAGCTCACATCTCTTCTGAAGCAGCTTCTCTTTCTCCTTTAACAGTTTTCTTCTGTCTATGTTTGAAAAATGATGCATCATAAGAGTTCTCTCATGCTAGGATGAGAACATCCCAGTAAGAAATTTGTGGTTGTCATAGCTCAACTTTGTTACAGATACTGGAAATAGGTTTGGAAATAAAGAAGCAGTCAAGGTTTTCTCAATTCTTTCAGCAGAATTGCTAGAAGCAGGTTACATTTCAGGAAAAGGGAAACAAAAACAAATTAAAGAAGGGCAGACAGAGTGGAAGTTACACAAGAATTATAACTACTTCTAAGTGATGGCTTCTAGCTTAGGATTCTTGACCTATCTTTGTGGGTGCCTGCCACTCTCCACAGCGTTCCTCATTCTTGTTCCTCATTCTAACTGCGTCTGAGATAGGCAGTAGTGTTGTTTGTCCTCAGAGATACCTTCCTTTATGGGTTGTTTATTTTCCCTGTCTAACTTTACAAACTGAGGGTTTCTGTATAATTAGGTCAAGTACCTTAGCCAAGTTTTTGCAAATCGTTGCACAATGAAAAAATGAATGTAGCATGGTCTACTTAAGTGTAGGTTATGTTCTCTTCATCTCCTCAGTTCTTTTGACACTCTTTTCATCAGATGGTGACAGTTCCATGCTTTCTCTATTCTAATCTATGCTACAAATTTCACAATCCAGATTTTATGTTTATTGTTAACAGTTGTGTTTTACTCTAAGGCTAAATCTAAACCTAAACCAAGAGGTTTCAATAATCAAGATAAATGGAAAACATCTCTGAACTCGAATGTATTTTTGCCCGGGCTGGCTACTCAAGAGTATAAAACTAAAAAAAAATGAGAAGAAATCCTCTAAACATAATGGAATCTTACAATGTTATTGTCTTCTCAACCTCCTAAAAACCCAACATGGTAATTGAAAATCAGTTGAATTGTGATTAGTAGTCAGAATTTTCCTACTTGTGTGCAGTAGAAGATGAATTTGAATATGTGAGTATAATCATCACTTTTTTTCTTCCTGTGAAAAGTTGAGACAGTTGAGATAATTGTATGTTTCATCCTTTAAATTAAATGTTTATTGCTTTAAAAACTGTTTGTGCTTGTCTTCCTCTCCTCTGATCCTACTGGTGTTGTTAAAGGCCTAAATCCATGGGTTATTTCTCCTAATATCACACTCACCACAGAAGGTTGTGACATCAATTTCACATAGGTAACACACAGATAACTTCCCTGAAATAATACTAAAAATTTTCTGAGATATTTGAGTGAATGTGTCTCCTTTCTTTAAGTCCTAGTTTCTTGGCTTCTCCATGGTAAATTATACACATTCATAATGAAGTATTTAATGTGGCATGACATTATTATTTTCTATGAATAACATAAGAAAAACCTCCCTTTAAAGCAATTTCAGGGTGAAGTTATCAGAATAATATATAACGAATATATAAGGAATATCTCCACTTAGACAAAGTGTCTTCACAGGAAAAAAAAGGGTTAAGTCTGTGTTCTTCTCAAGAGCTTTCTTAAGAATACCAGTGCAATAATTAGAAATGAACAAACAAATAAAAACCTGGACCTGTTAAGTAAAATCACATCAGTTTTTTCAGATCTGATTCTGTCTTTCTACTGACTTAACTGGAATCTGACTGGTTTTATTGCGTGTTATTGTATTCCATACTGAATGTTATCTTTGTATAACTTAATATTCACTTTGGAGTCACATATTGCCATATTTATCTGCTGGTTTTACTAGTAAATTTTTTTATACAAATTCTGAAACATACTGCTATTGGAGCAAAAATGTCTCAATAATGGATCCTGAATAATATGTGCCCCTGGGACACAAATGTTGTATCACATCTGAATTCCTGCAAAATATGGTATGCCACAAAAGTGCCTGACATTTTTCAGGTGCAGAGGCTTCTATGGGTAGGTTCCTCCAAAGCACGCTTCTTAAAATTTAAACTTTGAGATACATACCAGAGAAAATGAAAAGTAAGGTTTAACATAGGTGTGTGAATTGCCATTAAGTGCATACCCTTCAGTCTTTCCCACAATTTCTAGATCATGTAGGGAAAATGCACACTTATGTTCTTAGATTTTCTTTATGCTACAGCATTTTCATTCTTTTTTGTCTCCTGACCAGTAATCATGAACTTGGATAGCATGTTTAATTGAACTTTTCATGACATACTCATCACAACAATATTATACATTTTTTCAAATAAAACCTTCAAGTAAGCATCTCAGGTGAACAGGGCTGGGAAATGACCAACTGCACGGCTCATTGTGTTTGTTTAGCACCTAGTACTTAATGGCTTTAGCTAAAACAAATAACAAATAATAGCAGCACTAAACATTCTGCATATCTTATACTATTCCCTGCATAATGCTAGATAATGGACTGATTAATGCTTTTCATTATGCTCGTTTTCTCTACAAGTGTTGAATTAAAAAGATAACTGTAAAGGTTAGTGTTGTCAGCTTAGTAGAAAGCACTGCATCTTAAATCTTATGACGATGTACACTGTAATAGTAACTATCGTTGTCTTTCAAGTTAGTTATAGATATATCAGCTGAAGAGAAAAGCGGAAAGGAAACTACAGCACTGGTGAACGGGAAGCTTTTAACTGGGAAATTTGTTTGGCATCCAGCTGTCTGATGTCTGATTGATATCAGAATTCCCTTTTAGTTATTGGAATAGTAGAAGTTTTCATAAATTTCCAAGAAGATATGTTTGGTTGGTTTTTTGGTTGGTCTGTTTTTTTTTCTGAGTGTGTGTTTGTGTGCAAGTGCAAACACATCTGTATGCTCGTATCATGCAGTCAGCAACACAATACATTTTGGTAAGCTTTGGTTGGGTATAACTAAGCCAAGACATAGACAAATACTGTCCTATGTCCTTGCTGTGGTTTAACCTCAACTGGTAACTAAATCCTACACAGCCATTTGCTGTCCCTAGTGGGGTGGAGGAGAGAATCAGAGGAATACAAGTGAGAAAACTTGTGTGTTCAGATAAACACAGTTTAATAGGGAAAGCAAAAGCTTCTCACATAAGCAATGCAAAACAAGGAATGAATTCACTACTTCTCATAGGCAACAGGTGTTCAGCCATCTCCAGGAAAGCAGGGCTTCTTCATGCATGATGTTGCTTGGGAAGACAAATGCCATCACTATGAACGACCCCCTCCTTCGTCATAATTTTATGGAATTATATCCTTTCTAAAACAATACATTGGCTAAATTTGATGTCATTGTTCTTCCTTCCACTATCTTTTCTTTCTCCTTACTGTGTTAATGCAGAAAAAAAATTCTATCAAATATTAAGTGTTTCATTATTGCTATCAATTTCAAATGTACCATGAACAAAGACACACTTTAGTACCACAGTATCTTTGCTTTTATGAACCATGTCCCTACAACTCTCCATGTGGATAAAGCTACTCAGGTGCTTAAATATTTTGTAGTGGCAGTCAGTCTCCACCTTAGGATTGTAACAGCCAGCCACAAAGTGAGACACCAAACAGAACAAATGCCACACCTAAATATTTTTATTTTTCTTAAAACAGTGTTTTTGGAGATTACATGAATGGTGACTAATTGTAAAATTTTTATGGACAAGAAAAAGTTCTCTCCTCATGTTTTCAAACTATTCTAATTGAGCGTTGACTAATAATCATGCAAATTTGATGGATTAAAGTGTCATTAATAAAATAATAAAAGAAATTGTTTGTTTGTTGCTTGTATTTAAGGACGTGTTTACTTATCTTTAGCTTATGAAAAGATTTAAAATAATTGTGAGCACACATTATTTACCTTCCAGGCATTTGGAAAGTGAGTGAATAGAGAGGATGTTAGAGAAATGCTATGCTGCTTATGATAGCCTTTATAAGGACAGGCAGATGTGATGGACAGATGGGTGAACTAACAGAACTAAATGCATTATTAGCTGCTCACACATTTGTTGAATGTCAGCCAAAACTACTGAATTATAGTAATTGACCATTGTTAAACATCTCCCATGGGGAGAACAATTACACGCATAACAAAAATGCATAAGATTTTTGGTTGAGATGCAGAGACAGAAAAATGATTGTACAAACTTATATAAACCACAAGTAAACAGTTGAAAAAGCCTGTTTGCTTTTGAAGTGTCTGTGTGAGTTTCAATTTTCAGTAAATCATCTTAATATAATACTGTTTTAAAAATATTTATGTACTGAGTTCCCCCTTCTTCTACACATCAAGAAAAATAATATCTGGTTTTGTTATTATGCCCTTCAATCAAATAGTTTAGAAAATTTTCAAATAGGTCTCTTATCACCACTAACATTTATTTTAGTCCTCACTGAAATGCAGCCATTGCAATTTGCAGCTACTGCAGCTGTCAAACAGTATTCAGTATTGGACTGCTCCTTGTAAAGTGTTAAATCATCCCTATTTGTTCTCTAATATTTGCTGATGGATGAATCAAATCAGTATCTACATTTACAGAATAAATAGAAATATATGTTTTGTCCTGATTCCCTTAAAATTAAACTGCACCTCACTAATATCCAGATACTAATTGGAAATGGACTGCAGCACCTCTGAAGGAGGTCATGGTGTGAGGCACACCATAACAGTGAGTAATACTTGGGAAAAAAAATGATCTGCTTTCTAATATGACAAGAATGATTTGCAGTTAATAATAGAGGGAGTAAAGGCCAGTCTTTTCAGTTACCCTTGGCTTCACCTAGGACAAAATAAAAAATCACTTCAGTTGCTGTGAGCTACTTGCTTTTTCCGACTCATTATTGCTTAGTTATAACTTAGTGATAAAATCTGTCATTACTGACTTTATTGACATTAAAGTTGATTTATTTGCACGCTTGATGAATAAGAACTGCCTTATGCTGGCTTTCAGATTGCTTGCATACTGAAGATAGTAAGTGCATTGCTGACTTAATTGTCTTTTGCAGGTTCACTTGCTCTCTAATCTCAGTTTGAAAATAATATTGAGTCAAATTCAACCTTGGCATAAGTCCACTGACTTCGGTGGTAGTTCTCTAGAGGGGAATTTGATCCATTATTTTTAAGCAGAGTCAAACGATAATAAAGAACTGTCTATATGATAAAGTATTTTTCCCCTTGCTATTGTATAATGTGTTAGTCAGAAAGCAAGAAGATAAACTTTAAGGTCAAATTCTGCCCTCAGGTATGTGTTACTGTGGCTGAAAACCTCAAAGACAATTTTGATATATTTATTCAAATAACATCTTCCTGAATTACACTCCTTGTTCCATCTTGGTTAATAACATATATGAGAGACTAAATTTGGTCTGTCTGAGGAGTGCATTTCCCCTCAGCAGCCCTCACAGGGCTGTGCTTTGCATTGGTGACTGGAAAGGGGTTGATAACACAGCTGTGTTTTGGGTACTGCTGAGCAGTGCTGGCACAGCATCAGCACTGTCTCTCAACAGTTCCCCCCATCAAGGAGCTGGTGGTGGGCGAATTCCTGGGAGGGGACACAACCAGGCCAGCTGACCAAACTAACCAAAGGAATACTCCATACCATATGAAGTCAGCTCAGATATAAAAGCTAAGGAAAGGAGAAGGAAACAGGGTCATTCGTTATGTACAGTGTTTGTCTTCTGGAACAACCACTGCATGTGCTGAAGTCCTGCTTCCCAGGAGTGGCTGAAAATCGTTTGCTGATAAAAAGTAGAGAAAAAACCCATTTTTTTTTTCCTCTTGTGCTCCAGCAAACTGTAACTTTTGCTTCAGTAAACTGCCTTATCTGAACCTACGAGTTTTCCATCTTATTCCCTCTCCTCCATCTGGCTGGAAAGGAGTACAGATAGATGGGCTTGGTGGGCACCTGGTGTCCAGCCAGGGTCAACCCACCAGAGACTGAAGCCATGTAATTTCTCTGTACATGGGGGCCACATCCTGCAAGCTGCTTAACACCTAGTAACAAATGTCTTTTCCTCCTACAGGTTTCAGTGGAAGATGAGTAGTAGCCTAAGGAATACACTGCAACATTTAGGGTCCAGACCTCAGAACAAATACATGAGGGTGTACCTTATTCTGGTCACAAAGAACCGTCCTCATCTCTGCAGTGGTCTGAAAAGGTCCACTACCTGAATCAGGAATTTAGATTTTTACAGCTAAACCAGTCTAAAATAAACACTGAATGACCAGGAAAGTCTTCTGATTACTCCAATCCTAACACTTTTTAAGCCTAGAGTTTGAACTTACACCAGATTCCCAAATACAACTCTTTATTATGGGGAGCAAGGACTGAGGGAAGATGGAGTAAAAAGGTGTACTCAGCTCGAAACACACTTTCTTCAATTTCATTTCCTGGTCCAACCTAGGTCGCTGTTCTTGGTACAGTTCTGTTTTCTGTGTTCCCTGAACTTGTCTGAATTGAACTTCCAGAACTGAATTGAAAGTAGCATTATCCCACAATGGTGGCAGAATTCAGAAGAAATTACTAAGCAAATAAACAATTAAAGTACCATTAAGGGAAATGGTACTGCATAAGAGTAGTAGTAACGAGAAATACTGTGAGGGTCAGAGGTGGTGTTAGAATTGGTGCCTAAAAGAATAGCAATAAGAAACCCACTGCTGACATGGAAATCAGTGGAGATTTTAGGTCTTTTTTCTTTCTGCAAATTAAGTCATTTATTTAATTGGTGAAGTATAGACTCAAATGCCTATGTTTTAGGGACCCTGTATTAAAAATTTTAGCATTTGGTTGTCCTGTGGTATGTGTTTATCATAGGAGAAAAAAGAAATTAAACACTAGTTGAGAAAATACAGGTTCATTGCAAAACAAATAAATTAAAACCAAGCAAGATTTAATTCTTCTCATAGCCAAATATTTCTGTAATGAACTATTCAAAAATAATAAAAGAAATTTATTTTGTTTACTGTTTTTCCAACAGTTTCTATACTCTTTCAGCTGAGTTCTTTTAAAAGAGGTATTTTGATTCACAGTAATCTCTTCAGCTATTTACACCCAATTTCACATATCTGACCAAGACAAAGATTCGGAAAAATTATTTATATTTCAGGATTTGTTTTGATGTCCCAGTCTTGGACTTACAGCAAATCCTTTTGGCATGCAACTATTCAGACTACTCACCTTCAATTGAATCTTTTGGGTTAACACAGGTGACATAAGTATCCAAAATAACTGAACTCTCCTCAGTAACTGAAAAACCATTCCAGAAAACAAAACCTATGAATCATCTATATCAAGAATACCCAGAAGCCCATAAGGCAAACATGCAAATAGAAACTCATGCTGAATCATAGCAGCTTTTTGAAAATTACTTGAGATTTCAGATCCAAAAATATCTACTTCAGTGTGTTTGTTCACTGATGAAAATGGTAACGTTTTAACCTTAATTAAAATATGTACTTTCTCGAGTACTTGTAAAGAGCAAATGTGGAATTTCAGATAGAAATTTGTTTAAAACAGAACACTGTTGATCATATTTGTGGAGTGTTCAAAGTTTTTCTCAAGGTTTTTCAGTATTAATTGGCAAATTTTGTCCAATGACATAAAATAAAAAAACCTCTGCATTGCAGTTACATATACTGCATTCTCTGTGCCAAACACATTCTCATTGAATTTCACTGAAGTTTTCCTCCTTATAAAACCAATTTCTGGCTCTTTCATGGGTATAATATGAAACTTGCTGAGATAGTGAAAAACATCTCATTGAATACTACATCAGTAAATACATGAAAGTGACTTCTCTCCTGAAACAACTTCTGTTTCCCAAGTTTTCTGGTTAAATACAGTTAATCACTTACCACTTTAATCCTTTTCACTGAGCTTTAAAAAATATATATTCTATGATTATTTTAAGAGTGCTCTCTATGTACCTAGACTCTACTGGGCTGAAAAAGTCTATGGTTGCTGGCTCCAAGAGATTTTTATTATCTTGTTTTGTTTAATTTATGGTGCCAGAAAAGCAGACCAAAGTAATGGTATGATAAAGTTGGAGAAAACTAAGAATGTCATTTAATCTTCTTACACCTGCAGAGAAGAACAGTGGGATATTTTTGACAGATGTTTGTCTAACCCCCAATGATGAAGATTCCACAGTCTTCCACAGCAACATGTTCTATGGGTATCATTACTCTTTTAGAAAGATTTTTTTACTGTTCTGTGAAAATATTTCTAGTTGTAACTAAAAGAGTTTATGGTTGTTTTTATGGCCTAATCCTGATAGCACTTGCAATGTAATAACAGTAATTTAGATAGTGTATGAAGAAACAATTAATTTCTTGGTATGACTTTTAAATTTGTTGTTTCTTAGTTTTGTTGGGTGAAATTTGTCCTAGTAATATGAATTACTATGAGTAACTCAACTTTTGCATTATTTACAATAATTTTATGACATAATTTCTGTATCATTTACATCACAAAATTATGGTTCAAACCTTTAAATCCTCCCCCATATCTTATCTTACTTCATGTTCTTTTATACCATGTCTAGAACTTTTCTAATGGCAGACTAACAATCTACAAAAATGCAGTAATAGATTTTCAATCCTCTATTTTTCTTCATTAAAAAATTAAAATTAAAATGAAATTAAATGTTATTTGCTTTCTGATTTTTTTGTTATGTTTTCCTAGGTACACCAAAGAGTTACATTAAATAAATTGTCCATATTGAAACTGTTCTTTTTTATAGTGATTGTTGTTGACTTGGGAGGTATAAGTATGGATGAATTAATGTAAAGTGGCCAGATTCAACATTCACTTCTTACGCCTAAACAATTTCCTTTATTGTTATGATAGCTAATTTTCTGTTTTGTTTATGCATTAAATTCTTAGTTGACTTTTCATTCTTGGCCTAAATAACTTCCAATAAGAGGTATTAGTTCCTCCTTCTATTTATCTTTTTCTTCAGGACATTAATAAATGTGTAATGTATCAAGTATCACCACTGTTAGGAAGAATACGGGGCCATCTCATCATTAACCTTCTTCCATGCTGAAAATGAACATTTACATCTATTCTTTGTTTTCCTATCTCTGAGCCATTTTCTAATATGAAACAGAACTTTCATCATTTATTCTGTGGCTTCTGTTTCCTTGATAATCTCCTGTGAAGAATTTTATCAAAGACGTCTTGAAAGTCTAAGTAAATTTTTTTTTATTTATTGGATATTTTTCTCCATTCAGTCTGTGCTATGTTTTCTAGGCCAATATAAAGCAGTGGGATACATTCCAGAGTGAGTGAGAAATTTGGTCCTTTCTTAATTATTTCCAGTTAAAATAATCACAGTTTAGTCAGGTGGAAAGTTTACTTCAGATGCTGGTATTCCTTCGTTATATTGACAAAGATGGGTATTGGAAGCATTTTTATCACACAAGCTAACCAGTCCATTTTCTTAAACAACAGAAGACCTGTTGTCCATTTCAGATATTAGGAAAATGGAAGAAGTACTACTACCTAAGATAATTTGGTCTCTTGTTATGCATCCAAATTTTGCCATGTTTTTTCATGACAAACCTTTTTGTCCAAACTTTTGGGATTAAACTCAATACTGAAAATATTGTTGATATCAATCTTAATCAATGTAATAGGCTTTAATTATTAGGCAAAATGGTGCCTTTGTAAATTCTTTGTTTTAGTTTGCCTGTACAGTTTTAAATATGTGACAGTTCTTACTCTTGAAGGATTATTGCAGTATTCACAAACTATTTTCTAGAATTTCCACAAACTTGATGGCCTATCAGAATAATTATTATTCATTATGTCTTCAAAAGTACTTACTCTGCTGTTAACAGGAAATATTCTGCACAGTTGTGCTTCAAAAGTTTTTGGAGTTCCTTAAATGAATGATAAATAACTCACTAAGTAGTCTGATTTCAAGACACTGAGCACAGTCAGTATTCATCTACATCAGATGAAATTATAGCTACTTAGTAGATGCAGGAATTCATACCCATCACTTCCATGAAATACAAAATAAGATATGTTGAAGGCAGTAGTTTAGCCGTTGGTATGCGGCTTTCAAAGGTCTTTTCAGAACACAGCACAATTTTTGTCAAGGTATCCTTTCTAAATATATCAAATGGAAAAGCATTTTACAACCAATCTGATCAGTTATTTTATTAATGTGGTAAGTGGAGTATACTTTAACAAGGATCTCTGCTCAGTGATCCAAAAGTATATAAAAGGCTCTATAACTTGAAATATTTTGTGTCTTTGCATATTTATATCCATTTTCTTTTTTTCTGTAGTACTTTACAAATATATAACATAAACCTTATAATTCTTTATTCTATTTATAAAAAATAACAAAGTTTTTCTGTTTTGAAAAGATTCTTCTGCAATAACACATACCTCTTAAAAATTCTACTTAGTCAAATATTTACAGGTAGACCATCTTGTTGTCTTGAAAAAAGTCAGAAGAATATGAGACAAATATAAAACTTGGCATAATTATTTTCAGAATTTTCTTAGGGTGAAAAGAAAAAAATAGATATTTTTCTATTTTGGGAAACTATGTTAAAGAAGATCGGAATGTTCTTAGCATATTTTCTTTTAAAACAGTTCTACAAAGTGTAAAACTGTTGTGTTGATGTCTATACATGTCTGCCACATGACCATGACAGAACAGAGATATAAAATTTCCTTATCGTTATTGTCATGGAAAAACTCAGTGAAAAAAAAGGAATTTGCTTATCCAGTGGGAAAGAAGGAACTGCTTTTGCATGGCAAGGTGTAATGTGTCCAGCATTTGTCCCTTGACTTACAAATACATTACGAATTCTCCTATTTATTGGTGTTGGAAGACAACAGAAGAACAGGAAAATAAGGATGATAGGTATTCCTTCTCCCAATCCAGTGCAAGAGACTACACAGAGGTGAAGGATCTTTCACCAGTCTGCCTTGTCAAGAGTAACAAGCAGATGATTGCACTGCCTTGTTTGCTGCTTAGTAGAGACTTGATTGCTCATAATCACTGATAGTGATTTATCGGTGCTTTATTTTTTGTGCTTTATTAATGGGTAAGACTTTGTGGTACTTTATTAATGGTGAAGACTTTGTCCTTTATACTTTTCTGTTACTGTTTGTTTTTTCTTTTATTTCAAATAAAGGACATTCTTTGTGTAAAGCAGGTTTTCAGCACCTTTTTTTGTGCAGTTCTAAGTATTTAAGAAAAAAAGAAGCTCAAAATAAAAGGTGTTTCCAATTTTTGTAGATCTTTGCCCGCCAAAAACTGAACACTTTGATTAAATAAACATTAACATTTAAAATGCTTGTAACCCAGTTTTTTCATAATGCAGGATTGATACAGGAGGCTTGTTTAAATTTAGCTTTCAACAGTGGGCTGAATTCAGTGTAGCTTCACAGATGATACTGAATACCATTGAACCAGACCCCAGTCCATATCGGGGAAAATTATGCTGAAATCTTGTTCATACAAAAGTGTACATTTTTAAGAAAGAACTTTTATTTCTTTTGTTCATCACTGAACTATTCAATGAACATATGAGTACTTAATAAATATGAACAAAACCAATTTTTTTTACTTCAGTTTGTATCACTCCAAATGTTGTTCTACTTTATGACATGTAGCTAGAAACAGGTTTATCATTTTGTTCCAGTAGCTAATTTCAAGAATGGCATCAAGTTTTGTTTCTGCAAAAGACACTGTTAAATCAATTTTGCATTGTAAAAAAACCCATTTCTTTCTTATTTTGTCTGTAATAGCTATTTCATCTATTCAAACTAACAGAACTCTGAAAATGCAATTTTCTTGTTCCTCCTTATGCAGATCTTCTCTTAGGCAACGAAAATTAAATGTCGGTCCCATTTTAGTTAAAGTCAGATTCACTGAAATTGCAATACTCTCTTGGTTTTATGATTTATAAAAGGAAAAACAGCTAAAAGATCCCCTTCTATATAATGAGAATGATTAGGCAAAAACCACCAAAGTAGTAGAGAAGAGAGGTGAGGTTTCTCTTTTGTCTTTCAACTTAAAACATGTATACACAATTTCTTTATTCAAAAAATAATTTAATATTGTACCTACTAAGCAACTAAATGGACAGAGAGAAACTATTTATTTATGCCAATTTCTGTAATTACAATTTGTGCAGCAGAAAAAGGCAGTGACTAGAATATTTGTCATTTAGTTAAGAAACTACAGAAAAGTTCCTTGTATGTTGAGACTTTTCTATGACTAAATTAAACAATAAATAAATCTATGGAGGACATTGCAAAGTAGTTTTGTCTAGTTTTTAATAAAAATATTGATCATCATTTTCTTAACAAACTGGAAATTAACTAGTTCCTTATGGAAATAGAAAAAATAAACCATAACTCAAAATCCTTTATCCCACCATGAGTGATATTCATGGTGATTCATAAAGATTAATTAAGAATCTTCTATGTATTTATTATTTTTACAGAGACATAATGCATGCTTTCATTTATAATTATATACAGTAAACTGGCAGTTTCATAACTCATTCATCCACCAGAGACTGCAGTTCTGATTTCACAGCTGAAAGGTACCATACAAACATAAGTTATTTATATTAATACAGTGGCTTGAGGCATACTGATGTTTCAGATGGACATGGTGAAAACTACTAGGTACAGAAAGAAATTTTATATACACAGTGTTTCAGGTAGATTCTAATTTAAAATTCTGTAGGGAAGATACTGGCAAATTTAATCAGTTTCTTGCTATGTTCTTTCTTTCTCTTGAAGACACGACTATATTGTGGCAGGATTTCATATAATTTCTTCTGGAAATGAAGATGATTCGGTCACTAAGATTGTTGTTAAACATGGACTGCAGTAGTTTTCTGATAGCTGAAACATACTGGCAGAATGTCAGACAAACACATAAGAACCGACAACACTGCTGAAGTAGAAAGAGATATTTTGAGTCAAGAAATATTCTATCAGAATGGGATGCATCTTCTTTAATGACCCCTAGCAATAAATTAGTCAGAAAATTCACTATTACTAACTTTTAAACCTGTATCAATTTTGTCTTTCAAGCAGCTGTAACTCATTTGAGCATGAAGTCATATAATAGTAGTGATACAGACAAACACGACAAAAAATATATGGAGTTGTATTTTATCTGCATTTTCCCAGCATTTCTGTCTTTCAGCATTTTACCTCGATAGTTCTCTTAAAAGTTTTAGAGAAATATCAAGTAGGAGAGAGAACTGATCCCCATGGAACCCTGTCAATGAAAGATCTGAAACCTGAGTTTTCTTGTTATACTTTTTGGGTACATTCCTTAGGAAGCCCCTAAGTCATCTTAAGCATTTCACTTGATTCCTGGCATTTCTGTCAGGTGGAAAAAAAAGTGATTTTAGTGTTGAGTGAGTTAATGTTAAAGAACGGCTATGAAAGATAAGAATGAATGTCTGCCCGTCATTATTTATCAAGCCCACTAAGGCTGTTTCCTTCCCCTGTTCCAGCAAAAGAATAGAGGTTTCTAATTGTTAAATACTTGTATTTAATAGGTGAGTTTCTAGTTGGTTAGGTTATTTAAATGTTTTATCAGGTCAGAGTGGGGCTGGGCTAGGCTAGATATAACATGCAGCAAGGTTTACTGTTCCCCATCTGTATTCTCTGTGTTTTTACCAATGTTCAATAGTAGCTTCAGTGGCACACATGTGATGAAAACTAGCAGCCAATTATTAGCTATAGAAATCTATCAGAGGTGAAAGCTGTGACACCTCCTAGATATTAAGACTATGTGTCCACTTCGCACAGAAATCACACACAGTGAAGACAAAATGGGTGAACCTTTATTTCAGGGGTGAGCTAGTTTTTATGTGGTAGAGCATGGAATGTGTGGAATTTGGGAGGAATTAAGGGAGTTTCATGCAAGGGAATGTCTATAAATGGAGAAATTGAGCTAAACACATCCAAATATGTGTGAGAAGATATAGAAAGAAGGGGAAAAGCTATAATTTTTAACTTTCAGGGGCCAATAAGCAGAAGGGTTACAATCAACGAATAGGGACAGGGCTAACAATAATTGAAACTGTAGATTACATATAAAGTAAGATTTTTTCTAACAACATTGTTACTAAATTGAATAAACAGAATGCTTTTATAACATGAAAAGCAGTCTCGGAGGTAGGAAGTTATCTGTTATCCAGGAGTTTAGCTGCATTCCAAAGCTGTCTTCAATTCTCTTTTTCTTCAGAGGTTTTTCTCCACCATGAATAAACCTCTAGTGGGGAACTTCCAACAGAAATCTATCCTACAAATCAACAACTATGCCCATACTGATTCTTCTACAGAAATCGTTGCACTGTTTCCTTACATAGTGCAACCAGCAAAAAAAAAAAAAAAAAAAAAAGCACAGTCAGTTGAGCTATTAACTGTTGCTCAAAATATCCTACAGAGAATTTATTTGAGAATTAAGAAAAGAAATTCTGCAGTGTTTTGCTTCAGCATACTACAATTTGGAGTAACAGACTTCATCTCTCTACAATGCAGTTGCTGCTGGCCTGATTGACTTCAGTTTAAACTCTTTTGTTTTATTGGTATTTCAACAAACCCTTTTGCTTGTGAATACATGATGTCACCATTTTTTTCTTTCCAACATAAATATGGTTGCTTTTTTTTTTTTTTTGCTACTGTAATAAAAATTTCTACCAGCGCCTCCTAGCCCAGATGAATTTTCTGATGTGCAATTCTCATCCTACTTGCTGTTAAGACACATCCTTTTTGACTAAGGAGCTTTATAATTGTGGCATTTTCATACTCAGCACATCTGATTAGTAAACTATGAAACAAAAGGTAAAGCAGTTGGTGTTCCAGTAGTGAATAACAGCACAGACTCATCAATAACATAATGGGAAAAAAGTGATACAAAGGTGAGCATAAGTTTGTGTCAGTATGGTACCATATATATAAATGGCTCCCAGAGGTGCTTTGCCCTCCAAAATAGTCAAGATTGAGGTGGTGCAGGTCCAGTCCCTCATGCCTTCTTAAAGAAACCACAACTGTTCAGTAGCAGTACAACAGATGTTCAAAAGAATCATTAACAATCAAAATGTAGGTATGGGCAGATGCCCCATTTCTACTGCACATAACTTTTGGGCATAGAGAGTTTTAAAGAAAATCAATAATGAGCAGATCTGTATACAAATTACTCCTCTAATTATATTTAAAAGGTAGATTAAGGTTCTTTGCTTTAGTGATTGTGGTTGAGATAAGGCAGACAAGTGATGAGAGTAGCTATTAGAATAACCATGCGTGATTGACTTGGCATGCATAGTAGATCAATGAGAGGCAAAATAAATGGCAGCATAAGAGAGAAGCTTGTGCCAAAGCCTCATTCCTACTCTTTTTGCTGCTTTTCACTAAGGACATATGAAATGCAGTGCCATCAAAATAAAGGAATAAGTAAAATAAATAGATGGGTCTAAAAGACATAGGGAAATTCTATTTGCCTATTAAGCAACTTGTCAGTGACATGTTACAGCATAACTTTTGTAATCTTTTCAAGAACATTACTGGTATTGCCATAGGGGGCACTGTCTGTGAGGAATGATCTCATTGGAGTTGAATAATTCCTTCAGGCACGATGACATATTGATAACAAGATATGCAAAAACTGTAACTGGTGGGCAAAATCCTGCCTCAGAATGAACTTAAAAAGGGGCATCAGGGGTGTGTGGAAGACTCAGTTTTTTGCTCAAGAATGTGACTACAGAAATGTATATGTAATTCATTCACACTTTGTCTTCATGATTTACTTTCACAATAGATGTTGTATAATGTTGCAATAGTTGTCATTCTATAAGCATTTATTTAAAAATGATAGGAAACTTTGGGAATAATCTGTATTAATACTAGAATTCTAAGAGCCTTAACAACTTGTTTGACTTTTCATATCTTTTTACAAACCATCGTATCCTACTGTATGACACCTAGCACACTAATTTAACGTGCATTTAGAGCCATGAGCTTGTAGTCACATTTTACTGCTGAGGCTATACATAGTCACCGTGCTATCTATATGTGGACACATACAATCTAATCTCTCTTTCCCTCTCTGTTTTGAGCTTCCTCTAGTTCAATATTGCCTTATGTTTTACAGAAGATTTTGCATAAACGTAAGCTGAGGATATGTTTTCCATCAGCAACTGCTGTTTGCCATCTAGACAAAGAAGATATAATTTTCATTCTCTTTTGCTTAGGGCTGGTCATCATATTTCTGCTTTAGAAAGTGCATCTACTCTCTAAATTTATGCCATCAATGTACTAAACAATGCTGTTCTGCATCTGATTTATTGTGAGACAAAACAGAAAAAAGCAGAGAGAAAAATAAAGCATCTCTGTGAGGTACAGGGGAAATCAATTAGATTCATCATCTGTTTTACATTCTAGTCACTGCTTTTAAAAAAGAGGAGTGCATAATACCATGGCAACAGTTGGAACTGCAGTTCTTTATGGTATATAATCATTATGGATTCTTCAGCATTCCCTGAAAATTGATATAAAAAGTCACAGGCGTTGTACTACCTACTAGGCTGATTAAATGACAAGTTTGTAATTTGCAAGCTCCTTATTGCCATGGGAAGGCAATCATACAACTCCGGTTTCTAACTCAAGGGTTTTTGAAACATGCTGCATGATTTCTAGCTGGGCTGCAAGCTAAGATTAAATTGAAAAGGATAGTATGTAGATTTTCAAACATGGTGTTGACATTTACTAGCCAATCAAATCTTGTAACTTTTCTGAATGACAGCAGATGTTGACCTTTCAAGCTTCCCTATCTGCTTTCATGCATTACCTGCAGAAATTAACATTAACTTGCTTCTTGCTCCTTGCTGCTATTAATGTCAGCTGGGAATTGAGAATCATGAATTCATTTATTACACAGAGTGGAGACCTGTTTTATACTCTAAGCACAGAAGGGCTGCTCCTGGGAGCTGGTATTTTTGGAAGCTGCTTCAACTACCTTTGTGGTTGAGGGATAGCTGGGAGCTATGGTGTAGAAAATGTCACTGAGAACAAGAGCAAAAAGAGGCAGTGGAGGATGGATTCAAGGAGAAACCTAGGGGCCAAATACTTGCAAATAGTATTGCATACAGAGAGCTTAAAGTCTAAAATAAAACACTTAAAGCTGTTCTAATGGAGTGCAAAACTAGATGCAAAGAACCAATGTCTCTGACTTGTTAACTGAACTATGAAAATGTAAGTCTGCATAATATGCAGCCTGGTAACAAGAAGCTTCAGGGGGTTACACAGCATTGCCTGAGGCTCTCTGGTATTATACTCTGAGGGAAATATTAACTTCGGTAGAGATGTCTCCTGCAATCTGAATAAGATTTTGATACAATTTCAGCTAATTATGGAAACTTGTGTTTAAAAAGCAACAGGAAAAAAACATAAAAGGAGCATTTTCTCTCCTGTCCTTTTGCTTATGTTAGGAGCAAAAGCTTCTTTTGGGTACACACAGAAGCATTATCATCAGAAAGGAAAAGCTAATGTCTATAACTGTAACAGCATTGCTGCAAACATCAACTTTGTGTTATTTTTTGTTATATATGTAACTTACCAGTCCAATGGGTCAGTATACTTCAAGTAACTATGAGTTTCATGCACACGTATTTCTAATTTTGTAGTAAAACACCTCATTAAATGACAAACATTTGTAAGATAAATAAATTACAGTCAAATTTCCAAATTTACAAGGAAAACCTGCAGTCATAGCTGGATATAAGCTTCTTGGTCACTGGTTCTGCTCTTCGACTTCAATCACTGATGTGCTGGAGGGACAATGTAACAGGGCACAAGCATTCTGTCAGGTTTCTAGAGAAGACTGATCTATATCCTGAAATAGGTGATCAAAGGGCCAATGGGGGAAAATAATGGACCAGATGCTTACAAGCAAAAAGGAACTGGTGGGGATATTTAGACTGGGAACAGTCTCAACTACAGTGACTGTGTGTTGGTTAATCACAGTGGGCATCTAAGCACCATATAACTGCTTGCTCACTCCCACCCGGTAGTATGGGAGAATGAATCATATGGGTAAACCTGAGAAAAATGTGGGTTGAGGCAAAGAAAGTTCAATAAGTAAATGGAAAAAAAAAAAAAAGAACGGGGGAGGAATCAAACCAAAAATATTCAAAAGAAGTCACTCACCTCTTGCCAACCAGTGTCCAGGCAAACCCAGAGCAACAGCTCCCGTGCTTGCTGAGTATGACATTATATGATATAGAATATCTCTTAGGTAAGCAACAGTTGCGTTCCCTCCAAGGCTCTTGCCTACTCCTCCCTACTTTCTGTGGGACACAGAGCAAGAAACACAAAACTTTAAAGCTAATAGCAGTAGCTAAAGTGTTGATGTGTTATCCACAGTTCTGATCACCAATTCAAAACTTAGAACCAATAAGAGATGCTCTGAAAACAATTAGTTCTATCCAAGCCATAGCCAATACACCATGAGGCGCTAAAGTTCAGATCCTGAGAGGAGGGAACAAGACAACTAGTAGATCACAATCCTGAATTTCAGGAGAACAGAATTTGGTCTATTCAAAGACCTGCTTCGAAGAATGACACAGGAGGCAGTTTTGCAGAGAAGTTTAGAATAACTGGTTGATTTTTCAACATTCATCTTCTCCAAAACCAGGAATGGTCCACTGATGAGAAAGTCAAGAAAGATGACAAGATGCCTGGATGGATGGAGTTTCTGACAAAACCAGGACATACAATTGGTGGAAACAGAGTCAGAATATGGAAACAGTTTCCAAATGTGCATAGATGGTGTTGGGAAAGCAAAAGCCCACCTGGATCTGAGACTTGAAAACAATGTGAAGGACAATGAGAAGAGTTTACCTAGGTAATTCAACAGGAAAAGGAAGGTTAAGGAAAATGTGGGTCCATTGCTGAATTAGACCTGGTGAGAAGGGATATAGAAAATACCTTCTTCATATATATCTTTACTGGTAAGAGTTGCCTTCAGGAATTCCAGATCCCTGAGACCAGTGGGAAAGTCTTGAGCAAGGAAGGTTTATCCTATGTAGATGACCATCAGATACGTGACCATTTAAAGCAACTGAATATAAATAAGAATATGGGAAGGAATGGAATGCACTCGTGATTGCTGAGAGAACTGGCTGATGTCATTGCGAGGTGATTCTTTATTATCATTAAAGGGTTCTGGCAGACAGTAGAGGTGAGAGACCAGGCACTCTGCGAAAGCAAAACTTACTCCTTTTGTCAAGAAGAGCAAGAAGAAGGAACCAGAGAACTACAGACCAGTCAGCCTGACCTTGATCCAGGGAAGGTGATGGATCAAAACCTACTGAAAGCCATTTACAAACATATGAAGGACAGGAAGGTGATTAGGATCAGGTAGCATTGACTTACAAAGAAGAAATAATTCCTGACTTACCTGACATCTTGCGATAAGTTGTCAGTGGATGAGAGAAGAGAAGTAGAGGTTTATCTTGACTTTAGAAGAGTTTTCAACACTGTCACCCATAACAGTCTCATTAACAACCTGATGAGGAATGGCTTAGACAAACGAGCAATGATGTGGGTTGAAAAATAGCTAAACTGCCAGGACTAAATAACTTCAGTATGAAGTCCAACTGAAAGACAGTCACTAATAACTTATCTCAGGGTTTTGTCCTATTATTAATATTATTTAACAACTTTGTTAATGACATGGATGATGGAACAGAGCACATCCTCAGCAGGTTTGCAGGGGATACGAAACTGAGAGAACTGGCAAAAACACCAGAATGGAGGTGCTGTTGTTCAGAAGACTTTGACAGGCCACTGAATGGGCCAACGGGAACATTATTAAGGCTGCAGAATGGGAAATGCAAAATCTGCATCTGGGGAAGAAGAACCCATGCAACAGTACACATTGTTCATCCATAACCTGGAAAACAACTTTTCCAAAAAGAAGCTGAGGTTCCTATTGCACAATGGTATCCTGGATTAAATTAGGAAGAGCATTACCAGCAGGTACAGGGAAGTTTATTCTCTTCTGCTCAGAATTGATGAGGCCTCATCTGGAGTGCTGTGTTCAGTGCTGGGCTCTGAAGTACAAGACAGATATTGACATAATGGAGCAAGTATGTAAGTGATCAGACTCTGCAGTAGGTTGCTGAGAAAGGTTGGTGAGTCTATATTCCTGGAAATTTTTGAAACATAACTGGATGTGATCCTGAGCAATCTGCTCTAGTTGACCTTCCTCTGAGCAAGATGACTGGTCTAAGCAATGATCTTCAGAGGTCCCTAAACCTATTCTGATTCTGTGAAAATGGAGTTAACAAATTAAGACCAGACTGAGTAAAGGTCCAAGGCTTCTCATCAGAGTTCTGCATGGTGGACTCTCAATTGGTTTCCCTCAGACACTAGAGTAGTAAGTAAAACTTGTCTCACAAAACCCAGGAGGACACTCTGGTCCTAGCAATAGGCAGCCATTACCAAGCTGCCTTTATGTCCAGCCCTACCTTGCATCTGTATCACTGTTATTTAAATTAATAATTTCTAATACTATGCCAGGTAGAGATGAATTAATTTGGAAGTTGGAATTTCCTGTAAAATCATCCCAATAGCTCATTATCAGCCCTCAACAGGACCCATAAAATCTATTTAACACCACTGTTATAGAAGAGCAATAATACCTTCATTTTGAAATTGTTGGAGTCTGAATTGAAGCTTATTCTGTAGGAAACTGATTGATAGCAATTGCATTGTTAATTGAGTTCTTATTTCCTGGAGAGGCTATCAGTGATGACAGGACAAAATTTCAAGAAAGGGGGAAGTAAGTTAATGATTAATTGAAATGTTTATTCTTATGTCAAAGATTTATAGACATGATGTAAATGTGCTTTCTTCAGGGTAGAAGTCATTTAAACAGATGAAATAGGAACAAGGTGCCTTCCTTTGTGAAGCAGGTTTTCCTACAATTGTTCTTTTGCAACTTTTTTCTGAAACAACTGGGAAAAGTTTGTGTGACAGTTTATGCCCTAGGAGGTTAATGGTCTTCCAGTATTCCCTGGACTAGTGATTTGGTTTCTCAGACAACAACAGCAATGGGAAAAACAATAATAATATAAAATTAAACATAAAAATTTAATCTGATTATATTACTACTGACCACTTATTTGAGGCAAATGTAAAGCTGAACTATGATATTGTGCAAAATAAAAAGACTCTCAGTTGTATGCTAAGAACCACTAACCTACATTTAATTTACCATTTGTGACCTATTCCTCCCAACAGTAAAAAAAGACATGTAATAGGGCTTAATTTTAGTCTGCAGCCTGTCTATTCTCAAACAAAATCAGAGCTTGCTTCCCAATTTTCAAGTGAGAGAGAATAGGCTGAATAGTCTGACTGCCAACAAGTATTTCAAAACTTATTAAGAATGGCTAACACCATTTCTAGGGGTAGAATGAAGAATTCATAGTCATTAGATACAGTACTGTCTATGTCTATTCAGCAGCTACTTTCTGCCTCCTGAATGCCTAAAGTCCACAGCAAGAGCAATGAAACTTTAGTATCCTGAGAAACATTGTTAAGTTGCTCACACTTGTAAAATCGAATGTTAGAATTTTTGGAAATTAAATACATGTAGTGGATGAGAACACATATCTGCTGTCTGTGACGTTTGGTCTTTTAAGACCCTGTGACCCTATACCACACAATAGCTGACTGATACAGTAGCTAGAGAAAAAGATGGTTTTAGAAGGCCTCAGCTGTCTTTACTGTACCCTTTCTTTCCCAGACAATCCCTTACATGACAGATTATGTGGGCATCTAACCAGTGCACAAAAGGGTCTCCTACTGACCTTGAAATTAAGGTTTTTCTTCAAATAGGAGGAACAGTAAAAATTGCAAATTCTCTCTTGCTATATCATCTGCAGTTACCCTGCAATGAATGCATAAGGAGCTGACAGTCTTTATTAGCAGAAATAAAAGAATGAAGGTTCCAAAAAGTTGAGATAGAAAAATGCCAGGCAATTCTAAATTACTCTTAGCTAATCTTCAAATGTAGTTTCTTTTCAGTTGGAATGGGAATGCCTGACAAAATAATTACAAAAAAAGCATCACTTGGAAGTTACAGCCTGTCTCAATACACCAAAAATAACTCCACCCTAAATGCTTTTGTCACACAGTGGTAATACACAGACTCTCAATTCCTGTGACCATCTGGCCTGTGATGACAAGAGTCCTTCTAAAGACAGGATAACTGAAAAAGACCTCTGCTCAAACCTGCCAAGGCCTCCGCAATCACAGCTGAGTTCTGTTGCCAAGTGAAATTTTCACATTTTCTGCTTGAATACACGGAATAATCAATCTTTGACTTTATAGTTAGTTTATAGTCTGCAGGATGTAGACACCTTCTTGCATAGTTCAAGAAAACTGTCTGTGTTAGTGAATGATTACCAGGAGAATGAAGAAAAAAAATTCAAGTTGTTGCAAGCACCTGTTTGATTTCTGAACATTAAACTGCTAGTGGCTGTCTCACATATTTCTTGGGCAAAACATATATTGGCCTCCCCTGTTTTGTCTCCAGTCATTTCTGCTCTCATTCATTCTACACTGGTAGTTTAATGCAATATCCCGGGAAAATGACAACAAACTAACATGTTAGAACTCTTTGGTGGGATCTTAGTAAGGATGTGGAAAGACAGGCCTAGCTTGACAATTCATTGAAAGTTGGATATAATTGTCAAAATATTCAGTCTAGAGGTCAACAAGTCTTTAAGGGACCAACTGACTTAAACATGAGGTTTTAGAAAGCTTTTTACTATGGCTCTAGCATAGGAATCTAATCCACATGTTTGTAATCTCTAATCTAATCTCCAACCCAAACTTTGTTATAAATGTAACCAAATTGGACTTTTATAGGATCTTACTCTTTCTCAGAACTCTGTATTAATTCACTTGCCTCATTTAAATTTTCACTTCTGTCCTAACCTTATTTCTGAACTAGTTTATCAGCATAACATTTTGTTATTTCTCAAAGTTTATTTCATTTCTGCTCTGAATTCTTCATAGTTTAACAATGCAAACACAACAAATAGTCTGACCTGAAAATGTAATTAACCACACTGTGAGCCATTTATGAGTTTAGAAAGTGTGAGCATTATATTTTATGTGGAATATATAAGTATCACAATATATAAACCAACTAATCAATAGGCAGCCAATAGTTGCAGTTCTTAATAAAATCATAAATGTTTCTGAAAATTTTCTGTCTTGTTTTTCAACAGCTAAATGTAGCAGGTTTCCATAGCAAAAATGCTTTCTAGCAAAGCTGATTTTGAAAATAAATTTAGATATTGAAGAAATCTGTCCATAGTGCATAGAGATGACTACTGATTTAAGAGCAACAACTAAGTAACTAGAAGTTGATCATTCAGACCATCAGAGTCTGCTGTTTAGGTCTTGATTAGTAATAGCTAATGGTTTTGTCTTTTCTTTGCAATGTTACTAATATACTAGATCATAAATTCCTACAGAAAACTGAGATAATAATGCATATTCTTTACCACTCACTGTTTGACTTCATTTGTCTTGGGAAGAATGTAAACAAGTTGTGTTCTGCTGTCCATATTTATGATGTCAGCTAATGGTACATTGCTAAAAGAATATACTGCTGTATTATTAAGAACTGAGCATGATAGATGAAAGACTTGGCATATGCAAAAACATGTAGTGAAGCAATTTAAAAATATGGTATGAGAGGTACTAGAGAATTTTTTAGTAGTTTTTAGTAAGTTTGCAGTTGAACTGCCGTCCATCTGCCACAATGTTGTTTTACAGCGTACATATGTCAGTTATTCTTGATTATGCTTTTAATGGTAGCATATCTTCTCACATGCTATTTTATTATGAAGCTGGCAATGTGTTTTGGCTGTCTGGACCTGTTAGAGAGAAAATTTAAGTCACATTATGATTTAAAAGATTTTAATTATATACTTCTTTTCTCTCTCCAGAATTCAACTCCTGTCTCTGTTTCTCTGACTAGCCTTTATTTTATGTTATTGAGAAATTTTTCACCAAGCTGGTTTTTTTTAAACTTTTATATGTTTTAACTCTCATTTTTTCATTCCCTTTTTAGAGCCTATGAGTACAACAGTGATGGACTTTGCAGAAATTTAGTAGATGCATGACTTTTAAATGGCCTAAGAATAAGAAAGTAATAAAAGCTGTTTTCCCTTCCTATCTGATTGAAGTGATGTTAAATTTCATGAAAGTTTTTGTGATTTTTTTTTTTCTTAAATCAGATTGAGATGTAAGGACTGGATTTGGAAATAATAATGCCTGATTTTTACTACTCTTTCCTGTCTGAAAAAGCTGTAAATTTGTGTGCATAAAAAGAGTATCTTATGTTTCACATAAACATGACAACTGTATGACATTACTCACCAAATATAAACTCAGGTAAGTTGACTGAAATTGTCATAATACCAGGAAGTAGTTCACCATAGTTCTAAAACACTGATAAGTCCTAAGAAATTTTGTTTTCATTCAACCTTTTGAACCCAATAATTTTGCAGGAAAAGGCTTTTTGATATTTGAAAATTATAGGGAATTCCTTTATGGGATTTGCCTTAGAAGATTTTTCTAAGAATGAAATTAGCAAAAATGGAGAGTTATGAGATTTTAAAAGTACTAATGATGAGGGTAAATAATAATAATAATAATGGTAATTGATCATTTGGGTTCTGGTTTTCTTTTTATGATGGGTTTTAGATAATTCTATTAGTTTTATAAATTATACGTAACCATGTTTGTTGAGCTTTAGGGGCTGCAGTCTATACCTTCCTATAGTCTGTACCTTCCTCCTTATTGTTCCTCAATGCAGTGACTTTCAAATATTTCTTTTAAAATTAAATTTTTATAAAATGTTGAAGTTTTTATGTACTGCAATTTATCAAGAAAGAGGTTTTATTCATAAAAACCTTAAACATACAGTCCCAAATCAGTAAAAACAAAGAAGAGCTATTTATAGAATAGCTATGAGTTGGTTTTGATCATATTATGATTATATTTTATGTGCTTCTATACAGTTGTATGTTACCAACAGATATAACCTTCTTATACTAATTTAAGGATAAAACTGTTTAGTGGAAAGCTGCCAGTATTAGAGCCCACTAGCCTTTGTCTGGACTGATATGGCTTACAAAGATGACTTCTACTTAAAGATGCTCCCTTCAGCTTAAGTTTATGTAAAATAGAACTATTTAGAATTATGTCAAATCTTTCACTGACTTAGAAATCAGTGGCAACTGTGAATGTTTAGGGTTTTTTTAATTTCTTTCTTTTTTTTTTTTTTTTTACTAAGCATTCTTTTTATCACTTTTAAGTATAAGCTTTCTCTTCTTAACAACGTATGAATACACATAATTCAAATTCAGTCTTCGAGAAACTTTAATATAAAGCAATGTTTTTTCATGTACTTCTTAAATTGTATTAACTATGAAGAAAGATTTAACATGGCATGAGAAAATAAAGCTAAGCAGCTAACCTAATGCTAGGTTTATTAAAATTAAGAATATCTATTAAATACTCTCACAATTATAGTTGTCAAGAAAGATAAGTTGTTCCCAAATGAGCTTATAAATTATTTAATTTTTAAAAAATTAAAAGTATAGCAATAAAAGTACTTAGTGCAGTGCAACAGTAGTTTCAGCTTTTCCTGTGCTAACAGCATCTTGACTACAGAAAAAAAAATAGTTGCATTTCTGTCCAATATGAAACAGAGATAAACACTCCTGCTCTCTGAGTCATTGATCTCATCAACTGATTTAGGCTGCCCAGAGGCCTACATTCTATTCATTATCTCAGGAAATGGTTTTTCTAAGTTAATTGTTGTAATATAACTCTACAGTTGGAATATTTTTTTTCTAATAAAGTAAATATTACAGTTAATATTTTTCTGTTCAAGATAATTTTCTTTGATAAAAAAGTCTTCTGTTTGATTATGAAGATGCAGACTGAGACTAAACTGTGAAACTGAAACATTTGTACTTTTTGTCTATCAGTTTGATGGAATTCATTAGAATTCCTTTATTACTGTTGTTCTGTCTCAATTTCACATTTCTCTTTTAAGTGTCTATATACTTTCAGGAATTAAGAAACCTGACTCTCACATAAGCAAAATCTTCAAAGGAGCACAATTTATGGAAATCTGTTTTCTTTCTTTCCAGAAAACACAGTAAACTCTCATATGATTCTCTGGTTTTCTGTTTATCAGCTTTTACGTTTGTAAAAAAGAATTAATGACAAAATTCCTTTTAATAGAACACTTCATGATCTGAAGGTAGAAAGCTTTACATCATTTATTGCTTACCTTTAATGTTAGGACATAGTCGTATTTAGTATTGTTCTGGTCTCATAGTTGCCATTGAATTGATTCCTAGATGCCTTCCATGTACGTCATTAGATGGTTCTGTGACCCTAGAGCTCTAGAAAAAGAGGGTACCATCATATTGGAGGAAGTGCTCTGAGGCCCTGAGTTGCAGCTACCAAGAAGAGAAATGCTCGGGTGAACAGATGTAGTAGTGGCTAAAAATAGAGATTAAGGAAAACTGGATTGCCTTAGGTTCTAAAATATCCTTGAGTACCTCTTTGTGTTCCTACATAATTTCTAAATATGGCCAAACATCTTGCTTCTGAAAAACATCAACAGGGGAAATTCAGCTGTGGATATAATGTTTCAAATCACCTAATTTAGGTCAGGACACTAATTTGTGTTCCTTTCTACTGTGGCTTTTTATGCATTTGACAAGAAATTATCACTGAAAGAAATTTTTACAAGACTCACAAACAGAACTCAGATTTCCTCTCTGGAGATAAGTGGAAATGAGAGGACATAACTGGACACAAGTAAGTTCTTCACAAGAAATGAGGATTGTCCTATCATTCAAACTACTCTACAACAAGATGAGACGAAAAATGTGAAGTTGCAGACACTTAGAATGAGGTTAACAAACTCTGGCTCTCACTATCTGGAACAGTGTTGTAACTGCTGCCTTATGATACAAGAGCTGTGTGATAGATGTTTTTTGTTTGTTTGGGGGTTTTTAGGAGACGAGTTCTGTTTGTACTCCTGACGTTCCTGTCATTGCAGATTGTAATTTGGATAGTTAACACATGCATCCAAATTCATTCCATATCACCAAAATTCTTGAATTAGTGGCATGATCATCCTAGACCTCCTGGTTAGTCAATGGAATAAAACAGTCCTTCAAAAGTGAGTCTTCCTGATCAGTCTCTTTTCTTTATCAATTGATGATGAGGTTAACTAATCATTTAATTTAGATTAGATACTTCATCTAAAGAAAGATGGAATGAATTGAAGCTTTGCCACGCAGTTTGAATTGGGTTTGTACATGAGTCAGAAGTTCAAAAATTGGGTTTGACTTGTCTTATTAACTAGTATTAGTTTGCTAATGAGAATATTCTGACACAGTTATGTTTAGCACTGTCAGATTCAGAAGTATACCAATGAAACTTTAGATGTGGTTTACCGAGTTCTTGTCTGCAGAGAATAAAAGGATAACAAAATTGTTAGAAACTATTAAAATATACTCTTAGAATCTTGTGATTTGTTAAAAGAGACAAGAGATGGGAAAAAGAAAAAATATTTTCAAATCTTTGGTTTGACACCTTACAAAAATATGTACATTGATGACAGGAAAAGTTGAAATGGTTTTAGAACATTGTCGTTTCCAACACAAACCATAGAAGACAGTAGCTCTAAATCCTAGAATGGAGGAAAATAAGGAGAAGTTATTCAGAAATTTAACCCTGGAAAGTGTCAGGCAATCACAGAATGTTGTGTGTTGGAAGAGACCTTTGGAGAACATCTTGTCCAATGCACCTAATCAAGCACGGTCAGCTAGAGCAGGCTGCACAGGACCATGTCTATGTGACTTCTGATTATCTTTAATATTTTGCAAATATTGCTTCTTTAATTATTGTTTTCTTTGCTTAGGGATTATATAAAGAACATTCTGTTTAGAGTTTTGCATTGAGATCCAGTTGAAATTGTTAATGTGTTAGAAGCCATACAAAAATTGGATAATTTTCTGTTAAGACTCCTAGATAACACATGGTTTTAGTAAAGACAGCGTTGTGTGGTTATATTTTATATCAGAATACTTTGTATAAATGAGTTAAAATAAGAATTTTTTTCAAAAGTATTTGAAAATATTTCTGAACAAATTTTTTTTGTTAGGCATTATGTGAGCTGCTCATTTGTTCTTCAGTGTGCAGTTACTTTTATCTAGTAGAGTAAGAGAGGGCTCCAGCAAAAAAATTGGTTCAAGACACTCGCAGTAGGGCTTAAGTAAGGAATACGGAGTCCAGCAGATTCATGTAGGAACCCAGCAAATCTCTACAGAACTGAAAGTGTTTCATTTCAACTACATTAGCAACTATATCTTGTAATTCAGTTCCTGAATTTCCTGATAAAAAACTGTGTCCATGTTAAAGAATATCAGAAATTGTTTTACTGTCTCCAATTCTACGATGATGAAGGGAAAGAAAAATGCCTGTTCCTCAGGGTAAATTTGGCAAATTATCAAAATGTCAAATGGTAAATAATATTATAAGGTTGATGTTTAATACTTCATAAAAGTAAAATATTATCTTAATTTTACTTTTAATCTGATCTGAGGACAATCTAATTCAGCATAATTAACACTGAACAATCATCTCCCATTTATTTTGTGTAAGTTTAGTTTCTGAGTCTCATGAACCAAACCTACATGATCTACATTTGTATGTTGGGGCATAATTTGATTTACTATTTCTCCTGTTTTTTCCACAAAATGTGCTAATGACATGTATAAAATTGAATACATATTCAAAAAGCCAAAGAACAGATCTGAAGATTCCCTATTTGGCTGCAGTACGCAGGGCATATCTCTCTGTTAGAAAAATGTCATTTCCCATATGAGCTGTGCTAATGTAGTACTTGTCATCCTAAGCTGCTTTTTGCTGTGCAGTTGGTCAGCCTATTGCACCTGCAAACGTTCTCTATAACCATCAAAAGACCAGTTTATGTCATAGCTTTTCAGAGCTCTCATCATCCAATCAAGCTAAAAATACTTAAAAAAGCAGTTTTTCTTGCAATATTACAGCATCCCTGCTTCTGGCCCAGATGGAGATGAAACTAAAGTGTGATTTCAAAAATGGCAAAGAAAATGTGCGGCAGACAGAAATGACAAGGCTTTATCTATAGCTGGTGAGACAATGAAGTGAAATGCCTTCCCATTGTCCCTAAGCAGTACATGCAGATTAGCTATGCATTATTACTTCAACATACTCATTGAGTGCAATTGGACAATAAACAGAGAAGACTCCCATCATTTTTACATGTGTATTAGCCCCTCAAAACTGCATGTATGTTTATTTTTTCCCCTATGATTCTGTCATCTGTGAATCCAGGAGGCCAACAGTAGCAGTATAAAGATGGCTCGGTCATCCAGACTGCAACGGTTTAACCCAGGCAAGTGTTTTGCCTACCTCAGTTCAGAAGAACATAAAATGGTACCAATAAAGTCCTGGATTTCTTACAGTAAACTTCTAATTAGATATCAGGGGGAAAAATGCACTGAAAAGCATCAGAGATTGTAACAAGTGTTGTAATGTATAACAGTGCTATACATTAAAAAATCAACTGGGCAATGCCCTGAACAACCTGATCTGCTTCTGACCTGCTCCGAGCTATGGGCTGAAGGAGAAAATCTGAGGTCTCTCACAACCTTAACTATTGTGTGACTCTGTGATTGCATGCAAGTAGATTGCATGCAGCTGTATATCTATTTGTTTGCAAATGTTGACTGGAAAGTTGACACCAATATTACTTCTACTTAAATGCTCGGTTAAAAAACTGCATAAGTTACATGGATAAATAATTTCTTATAATATCATTAGACAAGATATCTAGGGAACATTTCTTGATAGTACTTTGCCAGATAACTCAGAAAACCATTCTGTTTCAGAGAGCAGTTGTCTGCAGTTGTCTTAGTCTTAAAAGAGAGAAAAGGTTTTAATATGTAAATTGGAAGATGCCACCTTTCTGTAAATACGGTGATACTGAAATGCCTAAAAGTTCCATTATCTTTTCCTCTGATCCATTGCCTTTCACATTACCCTCAGGAAAAAAAATTAAAAATATGGTTTGTCAAAGTTTTCTTTGTTAATTGACATCACAGTCAACTAATTCCCTCCAATACAGTTTCATTTTTCAATGTTTAATCTACCACTTGTTCAGTCTTACTTGGAACCCCCTCAAATAATGAAAGAGATCAAAAGCCTTTTGGTGTTTTTTTTTTGTTTGTTTGTTTTTTTTTGTTTTGTTTTTTGTTTTTGCTTTTGTTTGCTTGCTTTTTGTTGTTATTGTTCTAGGAATTTATTTATTTTAGAAACAGTTTTCACATAAACAATACAATACAAAATACTGCCCTTAGAATATCATGGTAAGGAATATAATGGTACAGTAATCCTATTCATGATGTTGACTTGTGTAGACAATTCTGTGTGCAATGTTACTGAAAGATGAGATGAAGGGACATAAAAAATCTGGTTTCACTGTTTAAGAGGTATTTGTCTTCCATGTAAGTAACTTTTTGACTACACAGAACTCCAGTTTGAAGCCAAAGACACAACTTTTAAAAGTTCTCTGGAGCATGGCTAGAACGGGAAAGATCACTAACATTGTTGTGGTGATTGCTTGTTAGCAAACACCTTCTCAACAGGATGCAAAGGATGAAGGCTGGCAGCCAGAGGGCTTTTGCTGGCTCTTTGTGGAAGGTCTCATCTGCATGGCAGATTTCAACTATTCAGGCATCTACCAAGTCAACACAGTGTAGTACAAACAAGCCAGGAGGATTCTGGCTGTATTGAGGGTTTCATAATATAAGTGTTGAGGGGCTAGCCAGCCTTACTGGCTGGTTGGCATTAGTCAGCTAAAGATAATTTTTAAAAAGTTAAGATTATGCTCATCCTCCTTAAATGCAAAATGGAAGATCCAGAGTTCCAGGGCTTCAGTCTTAGGAAAAATTGTAGAATATATACTTTCACCATTGCCAAACATGCTACAGACAAAAAAAGCATCAGAAAGATATGAATTTACCAAAGTTAAACCAACTGGATTACCCTCAACCTTGAAATCACTGGAGAAAGAAAAAGTGGAAAGCAGTCAATATAATGAACCTTGAAAAGTCCTTTCAGAAGGCTTTTTGACAGGCTCTCATTTTTATTCCCTCTTAAGCTGAGAAGGCATGGGCTGGATGAATGTAAGGTTAAACTATTTAAAAAATCACCTGAACTACTGGATTTATAAAATATTCATCAATGGATTGACAATGATCTGGTGACTACTGACAAGTAGAGTAATGCACAGATGATATTGGTGCCAACGTTTTTTCTGTATCTTCACAAAGACAAAATACTCTAGGAGAAAATTTGCAGATTTGAAGAGACTAATTTTCTACCCTTGTTCAAAACTAATAATTATATGTACTTAGAATGTGAATAAAATACTTGAAGCAATTTTCAACATTTTGTGGTGCTTAAGTCTGTGAGATTTTTATCATATGACAATGTTAGTATTATGCATTCTTAAGTTTGGATATGGTTATGAAACACAGGATATCCTCCATAAATCCTTATTTAGGGTTTTTATGGTCATGTACTTCAATATTTAATATTGTAAGATAATGCAAAACACTGATTGACAACATAAACCTCAATATGAATTAAAACAGTTATGTAGAATATTTAAAGAAAATAGTCTACTGGATTTTGCTGTAATTCTTTATGTGACAAACCAGTAATTTGAAACAGATAGAATTAATGACAAAAGATAGTTTAATCTAAATGGCATTTTGAATACTCTTACTTCAGAAATGCTGTGTGTGATTTAGTATTCACTTCAAAATATATAACTTTCTGAATATGGATAACTTAAGCTCCCCCACCCCCATGATTTGTAGAGTGTTTAGTTTCAATAATTATCTCAAGATAAATAGCTTTTCATGGTTAGCTTCAGTACCAACATCTTTCTTCATTTGAAAGTAGTACTTTGCTGTTGATTATAAATAAAGTTTACAATAGATAAAGGAATGGAGGAAGGAAGCCTATTCTTAGGTAAGGTGGTATCTCTCTCCTGAATAACCATGAGGTAATCCAAATCTTAATGGAAGAAAGCCTAGACTTCCAGATCCTGAAAATTCAAACTCTGTAAGAACAAGGAACACGACTCAAACTGGGGTACATTGAGGACATGTACAGAATTTTTTGTTACTTCTCCAAGAGCATATCGACCTACATGGTAGACAGTCTCATCAAAGAATGAATTATATGAATTATAATTGAAGCATATGATTCAAACCTTAACTACTACTTACTGTAGTAAAAAAATGTGTGAATTGATTTGAATCATTAATTTGAGGTAGAATTTGGAATCTTTGATTGTAAGCAGGAGTACAATATTTTTAACTCTTAGTTTACTTGTAGAAAAAAACCCAGTAAAAACAGATATAAGACTATCATAGATTTTTTTTTAATGAGACTGACATAATACATGCTTTAATTTAATCACTTAATTTCATGATTATTTTACATGATGACCTTTGCATATAGCTCCATAAACACCTAAGGTTTGTTCACACCAATAAGTTAAATTAGATTTCACTTATTGCTGCTAAGAAATGTTTAGAAAAATGGCAGAATGGGTTAAATTTTTTTTTTAACAGTTACGATAGGAGTTATTTGTGTATGGAGAATATTTTTACAAAGGGAAGAAAATAACATGCACATAGACATGTGAAATGGTCATGGCTGGAAACAAGCAGACAAACATCAATGAAAACTGGGTTGTTCTTGCTTCTCTAAAAAGATGCACAGCACACTTAAACCCCCATAAATTAGGAGTTAGTACTATTCGGGTGTTATTCTAGATTATACAATCGCATGCCATCTCATGCAAATAAGCATGATGGACCCCAGTGATGTCCATCAAGAGTAGGATATGGTGTAGAAGTGTTCCTTTGAAATACTAAATAATTTTGCTTGTGGGTGCTTTTGATATGAGAACTCAGAGGATCATTAACAGCAATAGCATTTCAGTGGAAATTTCCCACGTAACAACCATAATCAGAGACTAAATATTTAATGCTTCAAATAAACACACCTACATGTTATATTAGACTCTTAGTTAGAACTTATGATACCACTTTATATATGAGTCTGGTACTGTCTTCATTCTCAGAGGTAAATTTGTCTATTCATATTGCAAAAGTTGCTATTCGTGTGGTAAACCAGTGGTGGAACTGAAAAGAAACCTCCAAACCTACTTTATTTACTCTGCAATAGGTCATGACTGCTTTATGATAACCTTTCTCCAAGGTTATAAGGATCTATATTCTATTAAAAATATGGACTACCTTCATATCTTAGAAATAAAATTCAGATACAATAGACATCAAAATACCCTCGTTTATGAACTTCCTAACTCATATCCTTCTAATTTGAATTTCTTTTGGGAAATCTCATGAGATTATCCTAATTTTTAAGATTTTCAAAAGTGCTCAAATAGACCAGATCAAAGCTAGTGTACAATGGTAATTTTTTATTTGTTTTTTTGTTTGTTCATTTGTTTGGTTTGGTTTTTGTTTGTTTTGTTTTGGTTTTTTGTTTTTGGTTTTTTCCCCACACAAACATATGAAAGTGTTTCAGGGAAAAAAGAGAACACTACAAGCTGATGGAATGCCATTCAACAACACTATCCAATCTATAATGTCCATATCTTAAGCTACATCTTAACAGAACTTTAAAAACAAGCTCTCGTGGTTTAACCCCAGCCAAAAAGCAGGCACCGTGAAGCCAGTTGCTCACTTCTCCATGAGTAGGATCCAGGAGGGAATCAGAAGGGTAAAACACATGATCCCAAACTGTTTTGAAGATAGATTAAGTCACTAGAATTTCTAGAGGAGAGTAATGTAGTACATGCAAAATGATTCAGTCTTACATCTTAACACATCAGTAGCCAATTTCCATTTAATCAAAGCAGTATCTGTGCCTACAGAGAAATCCTACCCTGTTAACAACTTGTAATTTCCACTTACTTTTTTTCTGAGGGCATTTCCTTCCTCTTCCATAATTTTTCTATCCTCTCTACTCTTGTCTATGTCTCCAAAGTTCTCTTCCTATACAATAGAACCCAATTTCACTAATTCTTGACATGCTAACAACAACTTCAGACATCATGAAGTATTAACATATTTTGAAATTGTATCTCAATTTGGTATTATATTCCCTCTAATTTCCCCTTCTATCTTTTTAGCAGCTCTTTCAGTGACCTTATGCATGACCTCTTTCATTCCTTAATCTTGCAGTAAGCCTTTCTTTCTTTGTCTTTATCTCTGTCACCTGTAATATTTTATGTCTGAGTTACCTAGAAGACAAAATTTCAACACCTATCTCGGTACTACTAACTCATGGATCTATCTCTATTTCATACCTATTTGCTTCTATTAATATAAAAAAGTATGTCAAGCACTCTTTATGTTTATCTAACCAAGAAATCCACATTGCCCTCCCAAAAGTCCTCTCCAAATTATCCTTCTGATTTACTTTAGAGAATGTGACCCTTCTTGTAATGAAGATCATAAGTTTTAGTGTCATCTTTCATGCATACCTCTTTCTACAACTCAAGATCCAACATATAGCTAGCTATTAAGATTTTTATTTTGCTTACTTTAGTCAAATCTGAAGCTCAGTCTTCCCTACTAATTTGCACAGACATTGTTATTATCCAGGAATATTTGGTTATTTCAATTTTATTTTATATTAAGCATTTCAGTTTTTTAACTTACAACTTCCCCTCCCACCCTTCAAACCCCATTTCTCCAACCTGTCCTCCCCTAAAAGATCAGAATTACTTTTCCTATATATAAAAAGGTTTTTTCAAATATGTTTTCCTATAAGATAAAAACCTCTTTGGTCTTGGTGTTCCTCCATGTTTCACCTTTTCTAGGATACCAGAATAAACTAAGTACCTTTTTTTCTAAGATTAATTTGACCTGTTGTGAACCAATGAAAAAAGAACTTTCTGGAATTTATTTATTTAAGCTAAACTTACCAAAACTCTCTATAGTGGCTTCTGTTTATTACTTTCCATGATAAACCTTTCTCTAATAGTGGTTTCCAAAGTCTATGGTCCCCTGTGTATATCATGAACAAGTTGAGACATCACTTTTAAAAAATCATTTAACTATAGTTTTATTTGGTAAATATTTTTGCAGTATTTGCTTGGAGAAAAATCCTGAGGACTTTTGGGACTACTTATTAAAATTCTCCCAACAATCTCAACAAAGATTTGGATAGGTTTTTGCTCCTGACAGAGTCTGCCGGCAGTCTTGGATAAGTATTGATAAATTATACTAAAGAACAAATCTGAACTTGAAGGTTCATAAGGGCATTCTTTGTCTTGGGAATTAACTGGATTGTGCAAAATGTCAGATATTTCAAAAATATATCCTTCTGATACAAGAATTCTTGGTGTCTTCTAGCATTATATAACTATGCTATTCTTCAGACTGTTCCAGCTGAGTACTTTTCTTTAGTATCATAAAAATAAATATGACTTTTATAAAACTATACAACCTTCTGCTTTCTATCACTTATTTTAATGAACAAATCGAATCAATTTGCTTATAGTAATTAATCTTTGTGAATGAATTTGAAAAAGAAATTTTCTGAAGTGCTTCATTGAGATTTGGATGAGCATTCTGTATGCATCTATTTTATCTGACAGTGGAAGATTTAATTTTCTGCTTTTTAATAAAAAATTTAAATATTGTGGGTTTTTTAATCTTCAACACTGTGTTTTCATTACAACATTTGATATAGCTAAATGTCTTTCTGTCCCCTTTTATGATAAGCATTTCCCACTTTGTAAATAATATCTTTCATTCAATTTATAGGATTAAAGGGTGGGCTCAGTTCCGCACACACTGTGTCTCACCTAAAAAATCCAATGCGCAGGCTGGAAGCTGTAAAGACCTTCCCTGGATTTTTGCTCGCGAAGACTGGCCACTATTATATTATTGGTTTAGAGGCTAAATGAATAGCTTGAGCAAATAATTGTGCATCATTTGTCTTTCTCTGTGACAATAAATTAATATGAAAAAAATATCTTTTGTGGGAAGAAAAATTTTGTCCTAATTTTTGCTTCCCTATTTTATGTTTCAAACATGTTTTAAATTGAAAACAGTTGTATCTCACTACAGTGACAGGTGTCCTGAGTTTGGTCACATGAACCCTGGATGAAAACAATCTGTAAACGTATAACCTTTTCCTAAAATCTCTCTATTGTTGCCCTTTCATCACTCTTAGAACTGTGTGTGTCCTGGCAACAGTTTTCTATGCAACATCCATTCAGATGAAACACTAGAACAACCTACCACTGCCATTTCTGTACTAGATGAAGACATTTCACAGATGTACAGTAACTGCTTGCATAGTCTTCAAAGAAATTTTGTTCTGCAAGTTGTTTCTCAGAATTATGTTAGACCAGGCTAAGAGTAAAGGGTTGATTTAGGATCTGGTCTCTGTGTCTCTTGGTAAACGCAGCAGGACTAGGTTTCGCTGTGCTTCATCAAAGCTGTTTGTGCTGTACCCATTCACACCTTAGGATATAAAACATGTAAGGAGTGTGGAAGAACTCTGAAAAGTTTTAGTCCTTACACTTCCCAGATGAATGAGACACAGAAGTTATGAGTTGCTTCAGATTTCACATGGTAAAAATGAAAATAGTCCCCTGCCATTTCTCCACTGAACTCTATGTAATTTTAGCAATGAGCTCACAACTTCAGTTCTATCACTAATAAAAATGAACAGTTTTGCAATTATTTTCTTGAAAACGATTTTGAGTAAATGATTGCTTTATTCAAGCTCTTTTGGACTAGATGTTAATTTCAATTTCATCTCTATGTAGAAGATCTTATTTGAAAGAAACATAGTCCATGTTCTACTGCTTTTTGTGAATGGTGGAGGAATTAGTGTACTGGTTACTAATTCCTTAATACCTGGAGTATGCCTGGTAAAGCTCAAACATGAGACAGTATGTTCACTATGTCTTACTCCTCTTTTGAAAGCCCATTATGAGTAATTAAAAATCTAAAACCAGCAGAACCACCAACACAAAACCCACAAAAGCAAGCCATAAATAGGCACAATACAAAGGTTTCTTTAGAAATGCTCTCCCCACAGCCAGTGAATGCTTTCTTCTGTCAATCAGCTTCTTTTGGTTTTTCTCTTTCAATGAATGTCACACATAGAAGTATAAGCATAAACCCACAGAAATACAAATGAGAGGAAGGAGAATGGCGTTGGTTACTTTTTGTAATTGTACAGCTAGAAGAGTTGTAGGGTGATGCTGAAATTTGTTTCTAGAATCAACAAGGTTGCAATGCCTGCTACAGAGTTCTCCTCAGTCTGTCCTGAATCAAGGGAGAAAAGGATTCTATGAATAGAGTGGTTTCCAAACTTTTTATGTTCTGGAGGCCCAAATACATGTTTTCAAAGTCCTGCAGAATGACATTGGCACTCTCTGAACATTATACAAGAAAACACACAGGAAAAATTTGCTAACATAAATATGTCTCGACTAGTCTTAAACTTTGTTTTGGTGTCAAGGACTTACAATGCTAATCAGCACTACTTGTACCTCGTGGTGGCAAAGGAGATGATAGTCATACAATCAAATCTGAGGGAAGATAATAAACAAAAATCTTCTGACTAATCACAAAGAAAAAATAATCTTAGAAACCAAAAATTTTAACTTGGGTATGAAACCCTTTTTCAAACACTTGGTATACTTTCATAATTGGATACAGTGAAAAAATTAATTTGTTATGAATTTTTCTACAATATTATGATCTTTTCCTCTCAAAAATTTTTAAAAGTTTGTTAAGTCTTTCCTTATACATGTATTTTCAGAATGTTAACTTATTACTCTGTATCTTTCCATGACTCTATGTGAGGTGGAGAGGAAGACATTATCTTTCAACAGCTTCTGCCTGAATAGTTTATAGACATTAAAGACTTTGACTCATATATAGAATGAATTAATTTGAGACAGATGAAACAGTTTCCATTCCTGCAGTCTGCCTTCCTATCTGCTGCCAGGCATATTAATGTAAAGTATATTAAAGTTAGTGGTTTATGTTAGCATAGCAGTCTGTAAACTACGATGGTTCATCAGCAGCCATGCCTTTCACAGATTGCTCAGACAGCCCTGCTGTGGGAGTGTAAATTTATGGCAGAGAAGTGGGATGGAGAAATGGGGATGGTAACCACTGTAGCTAGACAAATTTAATCCAATTCTATAAATGACTCAGCATCTGCAGCAAGAACAGAACTCTTCCTAGACTTCATTGTAACTGGCATGTTCAGTTCAGCAAGCACAAATGATATCTGGTTTAGTTTTTAATTTTTTTTTTACATAACAGGAATAGTTTTATTCAGCATTATTACAGTGCGTGCTTTAGTTTATGTTCTTGAACCTCAGGGCATACAAGTTTAGCTATGAGTACTAATGTTCTCATGTAATTTTTTTTCTTTTTTCTTTGCTAACACTTCAATTTCATTTCATCTCATCTCCCTTCCAGAGATAAAACTTTGGAAAGCAAAACTTCATAGACTGTTAATATAAACTTGTGAAAAAAATTAAAGAAGAATAATAGTAACTAGCAACACAATAAAACCAAGTCAGTTTCCAGAGCACTTAGGAATCCTGGGTGCTAGTAAGGAGTGCCCCATCCTGAGAACAAAGTTGAAATGCTACTTTCAGCTAAATTACAAGAATATAGAATTTGTTTATTCTGGTTTCTCAGAAAAACTTTGAAAAAGTAAAAATCAAAAAGCAATTGAATATTCGTATGTATACAAAAAAAAGATTATGCAATATAATTCTGGAACCCTTGAAAATAATGAATGGTGCCTGAAATATACTTTCCAAAACTAACACATCACTATTTTTGAGTGACAAAACAGAACAGGCATCTGTACCATATTCAAATATTTTCAGAAAATTCATATTAAAAAATATGAACTTTTTTCTTGTCAAATCTAAAGTAAAGGAACTGTGATAAAAGCCATATCTATGTCCTAATGCTGACACACACCTCTCTGACAGTATTAGCAAATATAGGCACATAAATAAACTGTATACTGTATCTGTTGCCTTACTGTAAGGTATTTTAACATACACATTATAATATTCATATGGAATGGTAAATGAAATTTAGTAATTATTATTATTGGAAGAAATTCTAGACTTACATAAGGAATGATGATAGATTTTGTGTCTTTTTAGATATCTTTGACAAACTTTTTGATTTCTGCCTACAAGGAAAATATAAGATTTTTTTCATCTTTGAAAATCAAAACTAACTATTGCTATTTATAATCTTATTTAATTTGTTTTATTCAAACAACCATCTGCATAAACACAAGTAACTTAAAAATATCTGATTTATCTTAATTAATAGGTGAAAACAAATCTAATACTTGATGTCTAGCATCAAAATCTATATTTTTATACGTCTGACCATTTCCAGGGAAGACAAAAGCTCTAGAGACAATACCTACTAATTAAATACACATCTAGGTAAAAAAGATATTATTAGACCACCATTGTGCAAACAGAAGAGATATTTTGTTAAATCTCTTGATAGGATTATCATGACTGTATAGATTGTTACTTTGTTTAATGTCTTTATTTGAGAACTACACACAAAAATGTTTGGGGCTGACTTGTTCTTGCACAGCAGACAGTCTGGAGATACGGAAATCCTCTTCAAGGCATAGTCTAGTAATTTGCATCCCTCCTCCCTGATAGTTAAGATTAGATCCACTCTGAATACTTCCTTTCAAACTTTCATGGCAATATGGAAGCACCATATGGGTTTTACAGAGGAAAAAGCTAATCATATATCCTACTGAAAAGATTCACCGTGTCTGCTGGAGGGATTTCCTGACTCACCCAGCCAGCCAGCCTGCAACTGCACATCTCCACCCCCACAACACAACTTTTCCCTCAGATCTGCCTGGTGACCTGTATGTATGGATATACTTTGACTGACTTCAGTCTAAATTGCAAAGTTAGTCTAATGAGCAGGGTTTTGCTAACACTATTCATTTTGACAGAACAAAATAAGTGAGCATTTGTAAAACAGTTTAGTAGGTAGATTGGAAACCTCCCAGTGGACATCATGACAAGTAACTTATGAAGAAATCTTTCACTGACAGAGTTGCAGTGGAAAGAGAGCATGTGATCAAGCCCTGAGTTTAAGAAAAAAATGCCAAACCAAGCAAAACCAACACTGCCGTATTCTTTATGGAAAGAATCAGCCTTCATTCAGTGTTAGATAAAGATATGATTCAAAAATGAGGTTTGCAAGTATAAGTTGGAAATCTAGGGTTTCACTTCAGTAACAGCAGATTATTAAGTTTTTAAAGCCAGAAAACTTCATAATGTCATCCAGGTTGCTGTCCTATAGAAAATATATCTTGATTTAACTTAACTAAGGGAAACAATTCTGCAAAATTCACATTTGTGAAGCTGGCTTTCAACAGCTGGCTGTTGAAAATGGTCTCTTGGTTTTCTGAGGTGTCTGGGACACAGGCAAGTGAAAAAACTTAGTATTTAAATTAATTTTTTCTTTTCAATAAGGATTGACCATAGCAAGTTTAAATATATTCTGAATTTTCACAGTTTTTCAAAAGTCTCCTTTTAATAAAAGTCCAAAATGTGCAAACATTTGCACTATTCTGATATAAAAGAGAGTTTCCAACTGCTTTGATGATGTTCCATCATCAAAACACAGAGGTTAATGCTGAATATTAACCTCTTTAATTGTGTACATTTTAGCTCTTATACCACATAGGATACTGTATGTGAAGTATCCTGCTGTTCAAAGACCTCCATAATACTGTGCACAATAAGGAGGGTTAATGATTAAAGAATTTCTTGGCAAATGCAGACTGAAACAGATCTTTAATACAGTGTTCATGCAGGTTTTGTTGTACGAAAGATAACGTTGTGGGAATTGGGTCTGAGTAAAAGAATTAACATTGTTTAGCCTTTTAGGAAGTGCCAGGAAAGTGTTTGAGATAATGGCAAAACTAGGCAGAGTGTCTTTTTTTGCACAGAGCACACCACCCTGGTATGACAAACTCTCTTGCTGTTGGTCCATGTATTTCATTGTGTACTTAATATTTGGGTTTGAATACCTTGCAGTTGTTCCACTTCATGTGATCATAGCATGACTGATCAAAGCAGCACAGAAAATAAGCAGCCAGTCATCAATTTCAAGCTTTTGATAAAGACTGATTTTTTCCCCTTGGCTTTAGATGTAAACCTAACTTTAGAAAAACAAATTTAACAAGTGGAAAAGTGGAGTAGACTAGCCACTGTTTTCAGTTCCTGAAATCAGTGTAGAGGCCTAGACATGTGCAAGCTGTTCTGTCTGAAGCATATGGCCTGGTGTGCAGCTTTTACACATCCAGCATATTTTATATTTTTTCACAACATGACATATGGGTTGTGTTTCAATTTTATTTTAGTGGTTCTAAGGAAATCTCTGCCTCTGCTGTCAACCACAACTGGGGAATGGAAGACAGGGTGAGCCAGATGAATTGGAAACTCCTATGACTTTTTGAAAAAAACAAGACTATTGAGCCACCAAGCAATGAACAGACACTGTCCTGCAATTGTGAATGTAACTGAGGGCTAAATGTCGCCTCCCACGCAGTGTTTGACACTGCAAGTACTCGTTATCCTTGATGTTGAGCGGTGCCCAATAGCTGAACTGAAATGATCTTCAGCTGCTTCAAAAGCAGAATTTTGTACTGTGAACACAAATAATCTGAGTATGAGCTAAATAAATATTGTCAGATACTGCTGTATTGTCAGATATCTAAACCATTCTGTGTTCCCATGGGTTTTCACCCTGTTCCCAGGATCTTTGTGGCCCATATACTATGAATATGAATAAAAAGGAATAAAATTAACTAACTCATAATGAAACCACATGTGAAAACATATAATGGATCACCTTTGGTATTGCCAGAATTTTTTATAAAATGTTACAGAAACCTAACTTTACTGTGTCCTGAGCAGTGCATGCAGAATTAATCTAAGCTGCTTAGTTTAACCAAATAAGTTTCCCTTCTCTAAAAACAGTATTCAACTAAATAAAACCAATTTGAGGTCATCAAAGTCAAGTAAAATATCTCATAGGAATGTATGTGAGGCAGTTTGGAAGATTAACATATGGTTCACTTAGGAGGTAAAAATCCCTTTTGAAGTTGAGCAGAATGATAAAATTTTGGTATGAAAGTGTCATTTAGTCCGTTTAAAATCAGCCATATAGAATTCACCTTTCACGATGAGATGGCTCAACAAAGTTAGTGGAAAATTTCTGCTTCTGCCTGAAAAGTTTTATTTTCAATATGGTAAAGGGAGGCTCATTTAAAAGCATGATAATTCAATTGTTGGAAATTTTTTAGTCCCAGTGAAGGTCAGTAGTACTCATTTCAAGGTCTCAGTGAGGGCCATTTTATAGCCTTATTGTACAGTTTTGCTTCTGTACCTCAATATTAACCTCTGTGGTCAAGAATCACAATTTTAATAGCAGTGTATTAATTTCCACATTACACTGCTTGTTGAATATGACACTTTGTGCATTTCTATGGTGTGAGAACTGCAAAGGGACATTAAGAGGTTTTGTCACATTGAGAACATAAAAGACAGCATTTTTAATGAGGGAGGAATCTGTGAATGCTTTTGGTAATATATTACTATGTAATGAACCTTCATTCAGCTTATGTTACTGATGAATGTGTGCTTAAAGAAATAAAAAGCTGATAGAAATAAGTATGGGTTTTATATATATATATCATACTTTCTCTGGGATCTACATACTGATTTCCTGCTTTATTCTACTTCTGATCAGTTATGCAATGGAAAACAATAAGAAACTAATTGCCAAAATCTTATATGTCATGGTATTGTGTGGAAAAGTGTGCTTTTCCCCTTTTTAATCAGTTTACTTGACAGTCAAGGAGCCCCTGGTGGTCTAGTGGTTAAGGGCGCGGCGCTGTCAACTGGACTCCTGTGAAATACCTGAGAAAGGTAGGGGGAAAAAAAAGTAATTATATAACCAGTTAATGAAAGCATCAGCTCTATTACATTCATCTTTAAAATAATATCTATTCTTCCTACACTGTTAGAATGCTTCCAGATCTGAAGTTTCATGCTATAATAGCAAGTGCTTCTGTTTGAAACTGGCGGCTCATTCCTGTATCTTCTGAAGCTTAAAGTTCTTTTTATTATTTTTTTTCAAACACTTGTGTTTCTGCTGTTATATTTCAGCAGTTCCAATATGGAATGAAAGTCAGAACCATGATATAGAGTTGGAAATGTTATTTTCAGTGAAAAAATTATAAGATTTGTGGGAAAATTGCACTTCTGGTTTGGACAGTAAGTCTCAACAAACTCAAATTTATCCAAAGTTGGCCAGAAAGTTAAAACTTAAAAATTTTGTAGATATTTCTAAAATGAAAGCTTTATTTCTTGAAATATATACTACTGAAATTTATTCTGACATTTTTAAAGCTGTGACTTTTCATTTTTAAATAGCACTCAAGATTTTCCTCCACAGAATGCAACTAGCTAGAAGCAGGAGGAAAAAAAGGGAAAACTTTAGTTTTCAAGTCAAATGAACATTAAGTTGAAGCAAAATTTATCATTTTATCTTATTTTGTTGAATCACTCTTATCCTTACCCCAAAATTTCTGTTTCAGTTTCTCCTCAACATATTTCAGCTTTTTCTGTTTTTGTTCCAACCAACATTTTGAAGACTGTTATTGAAAGATGTGATTGCCCAATTTGTCATTTCCTGCGTGTCTCTCTGGGAAAATCACTTTCTTTACATCAGATAACATCAATACTCTAGTATTTGAAAGCAGAATCAACACTACATGCTTATTTCACAGTGTTGCTAAGTTTTAAACAAGGTTTGTAAATGAGTTTGTGTTTCCTCAGGGTTTTTCATAGAAAGGGAAGAGAAAATTATTTTTCACTGTGTCAGATAGTTTTTCTGGAAGATATGTTCACTCATTGGCTTAAGATAAAACACTGATAAATGCTACTTAGGCCACAGAGGCAGTACAAGTGCTGTATGAGTTTTGAGTTCAGCCTCTGCCAGGCTCAACCTCAGTGATTTTGCTGACTTTTAATAGTCAAGTTTTATGTCATAGGAAAAGACTGACAAAAAATCTGTATCTTGCAAGCCAGGAGGCAGAAAGACAAAAATGAATTGTGAGACAGGTGTTTCCTATTACAGTAGGGCTAACATTGTAATTGTTATGAATGTGAGTAATTTCACATCAATAAATAATCAGTGAATGTAGATAACATTTATTTTTTGTTGGAGCCATCTGTTACAACCATAAAATAAATCCAAAAGTGACGGGGACAAGAAAGTATTGATTTTTTTCTTAGAATATTTATATGTTATTTTAATTGTATTTAAACCTGATAGATTTACAGTTAGAATAGACAGGTGGGTTAATGGTCATGAGTAATATGCATTGCTGACTCTTCCTCTTTTTGTTGGCCTCCAAAATTCAGGAGTGGGTTTCCACAAGTGCTGAAGAACAACATCTCGTATAGCATGAGTGCTACCTCTTGCTTATCTTGCAGAAGCAGAAGTCAAGAAGAATGGTGTTAAAATTTCTAACTGTAGGAAAAAAGACACACTCACAGGTATACTACCATTTGTATGTAAGAAAGAGCTGAACAGATTCCTTTGTATGGAAAACATGAAAGAAATTATGTATTTGCACTTCGAAGAGTAGAAATGAACAAATAAAAAATATCAATAATGAAAAAGCAATAGAATCTTGTGTACAAATCATTCAGACCTGGTTTTGACCCCTAAACTATGTGTAAGGAAAGATGAGATATTTATTGTACACAGAATATTGAAATCTTGTGAAATTAAGCCTTATTTAAGACTAGACTGTATCTTTTTTGCTAGGTCGTAGTAATACCTAGCAGAGGATGAAGAGTGCCCAGCAGTCTGCTCTTGGCACTATCTGGCTTTGACTCCAGACCCTTCTTTCTCCTGTCCCAGTTGAAGATTTTGTCTTTTGAACAAACTGCAACAGCATCAACAGGAAAAACTGAAAGCCATTTGCTGGAAAACTCTTGGCATAGTTGTTAACTATCTCTATCTCTATCTGAATCAGGCAGAATATAAATTAAAGCCTTGACTGGCTACATAAAGTCTTATCCATTGTTCCCACTTTTCACCTAAACAAGATTCCAAAACTAAACCATCCCACTATTTCCCTCCTCAGGCAAGTCCAGGAACAAAACATCTGTCTTGGTCTTTTCTTCCTGGTTCTTTGGCAATGTCTTACCTCTTTGTCCTACCCATGGTTGGCAGTTTGGGCACTGAGAGCATAAGATAGCTGTTTTCAATTCCTCCTCTTGGCACCATAGACTACATCTATACTCATAAATTAAACATTCCCAGGACCATTCTTATCATTGAGGCCAGCTGGAACAGAGGATCTCATGTCTACACTATTGCACTCTTTCCCCCTCCAACAAGGGTGACATCATCCAAATTGCCTAATAGGACTAGTCCTTGGCCTGTTGTAACTCCCAACTGTGCATGGTAATCGTCTGTGAGAGTCATAGCTGACCCAGAGCCAGAACTGCACCAGAGAGTTTTTAACAGATGATTATGTTCCAAAGGTCCAGCATGTTCCCTGCAATATTCTAGCATAAGTGCAGTTATATCATTCTTTGACAGAAGTAGATGGGAATTGCAAGGAAAGTCTTTCTTATCCCTGTGTAAGTATGTAAGTATGTTCAGCTTTCTTACAGTGTAGGAGAATTAGACTGTAAACATGGTGCTTCCCAAATCCACTTTTTATCAAGTTGTTCAAGAGAGAAATTTCTATTAAAACAAGTTTGGCAAAGTGACAAGCAATTGAAAACAAGGTCCTATGTGTGTTTATTCAAACTGATATACCATTAATAGGTATCCTGCAGTTGTAAGTTTGCATCTTAAAAACCATTTTCCTGAAAGGCTCAATTTTCAAGTCTGCCAGCACAATTTACACTTTCATTTTTGCACCTGCATCTTATACTAGGAATGCATATCAGGATATTTGTGCCTATGATGAGTTCATTGTTTGTGAAAATAATGTAATGGAGACCTGTAAGTACTACATTTTAGGGTATTTCTCTTCCCTCAAGATTGAGACTTTCTGTGATTCATTAGTTTCAGTGAGCTGTGCAATTTTGCAGCTTGTGCACAAAAATGGAAAATATTAATTTGCAATATTATCATTGTTTGTTTAAGAAAAACATTACAAACTGGTTGAAATCTGCTCCCACATTTTCCTGTGCTTACTCCAATGTGTAGAGGAAAATTGCTGGTAGTGTTAGAAAGTATCGAAAAGATTAAATATAGATATCTAGCCTTGAGGAGTGTAAATTAGTATGTTTTTAATTGATTGCAATATTCAGGGAAACAGTCCTCAAAGAAAATTAATTTTAGAACAGCATATTTTGACAAGCACATGTGCCAATTTAAAAATCTCTGATCGACTTAAAATTGGTTTTAAAGACAACAAAGGACTGTTTCTAATACTATAGGAATGAACATGGTCTTTTAAGCATGTTTTCTCTGGAATTGATTCACATAATATATAGAAATTGCCATAACCTTTCGACCTTTTTTAATAGAGTTCTTAGGGGCATATTTTAATCTGAGTTACACTGAAGTGAATAGAATAATTCCTTTGAAGATAACAGTTGCCCCTAATATGTGGCAGTGTAATTGAGAGCAGAATTGAGCATGCAAAGCCCTCATCTGAAAGAAAACACCAATTGGCTTAAAACTGGGAACACTAAGAGACTACTTGCTAGGCAGGCTAATCAGTGGCACCTCAAACACTGAGTGGAATCTTAAAATGTTCATTAACATTATGTTGCTTTTTCATTCTCTCTCCATTTTGTATTTCAGAAGTTTCTTCTCTAATTGACATAGGTATATTTCTATCCATTTTTGCGTGCTTACATTAATCCTGCATGCAGCACATAAAGATGGGATGGTATGAAAGAGCCAACTGATGCTTGGTGAAGCTGCTAACTTAGCTTACTCTTGTTTTATAAAAAAGGACAGAAGAATTACCTAGAATTTATTCAATAACACAGTCTGCTCTCATCTTTATTTCTTAAGGACTAAGGACTTACGAATAACTGTAGCAGTGTACTAGAACATCAAGAACTTTCCTGCAGTCTGGAGTTAGATTTGTATGCTCCTGCAAATGCTCATTTGCTTGCCATTTAATGCTAAGAAGGGCCTCTTCCATCCCTTTTTTTGGCTTGTATGACTCTCATCTGACCTTCCCTGTGTGGGAGAATGGATGATCTGTCTCACAGTGTTTGACTTAATACTTGGCAATGTAAGAAATTCTCTTTGCAGTGAACAAAGTCTAACTAAAGGCAGAGTCAATGTTACCTCCTGAAGAATGGAAGTAAAAAAAAATTCAAAAAATTGACTTATCCCTCTGTATTAGTCATTAAAATCTGTTAGATACAAACACGAATTGTCACAAGGAGAAGCGTGGAAACATCTCTTGTGGTAAAAGGTAGTCCTAATCTAATTTAAGTGGAATTTAAAGTTAACTAACAGTATGGCCAGAATGTTCAGCATGTGAAATGATTCAGATTTCTTCAGTATGCCTAAATGTGCCCAATTTGCCTCAGTATGATTCCAAGTAGTGAAAATAAAGTGTTTTCTGCTCTCCAGGTTGAAATAAATGGAGTAACACCATAGATGACACTGAGTTCATCATGTCTATATTGTAGAACAGCTGTATGAAGTATAAATCAACAAATAAAATGTTCTTTATATACATGATCTCATAAAGCTCCATTTCCAATTTTCCTACAGAATAAACAAGGAACAGCTAAAAGCTGATTTAAAAAAGTGTATAAAGAGCATAGGGCTGGAAAAATGATGTATACCAATCATGAATTTTTAGACTTCTTTCCTTCCTCTTTTTAAGCAGTCAACAAATAAAGGCATTTTATCAATTTGCTAAAAAAAAATAAATATTATGTGTTTACTAGAACTGGCAATGTGCCTGATATCAAGACATGGAAGATGTCTTGTGCCTCATGAATATTCAATCTTCACTTGGCAGTGTCTTACACAGCATCCTTGTCTCCAAATTGTAGAGACATGGACCACACAGTGAATGAATAATTGGCTGGATAGTTTCACTCAAAGAGATGCAGTCAACTGCTCCATGTCCAAGTGGAGACCAGTGACGATTGGTGTTCCTCAAGGAACACTGGTACTGGGACCAGTGCTGTTTAACATCTTCACTGTTGGCAAAATGGACAGTGGGATTGAGCACACCCTCACCAAGTTTGCCAATGATACCAAGCTGTGTGGTGCAGACAACACACTGGAGGGAAGGGATGCCAGCCATCCAGAGGGACCCTGACAGACTTGACAAGGGGGCCTGTGTGAATGCCATGAACAAGGGCACTGAAAGACTCCTGCACCTGGTTCGGGGCAATCCCAAGCACAAATACAGATTGGGTGGAGAATGGATTGAGAGAAGTTCTCCAGCAAGTACTCTGGGGGTGTTGGTGGATGAATAATTGACATGTCCTAGCAGCAATGTACTCTTGCAGCTCAGAGGTCACCTGTATACTGGGCTGTACCAAGAACAGCGTGACCAGCAGGTCAAGAGAGGTGACTCTCCCCCTCTACTCTGATCGTATGTGACCCCACCTGGAGCATTGCGTCCAGCTCTGGAAAAGATGTGGAAGTGCTGGAGTGAGTCCAGATAAAGGCCACAAAGATGATCTGAGGGCTGGAACATCTCCTCTATGAGGACAGCCTGAAGAAATTTGTGGTTGCTCAGCCTAGAGTGTAAAAGGCTCCAACTGGACTTTATCACAGCCTTCCAATACCTAAAGGAGTAAAAAAGAGAGCTGGAGAGGGACTTTTTACAAGGGCATCTAGTGATAGGGCAGGGCTGAGAGTGGGCAGATTTATATAAGTTATTACAAAGAAATTTTTTATGTGAGGATAGTGAGGCACTGTAGCAGGTTAATACAAGCTAAAACAAATCTCTGCTTCTTTCAGTTCCAAGTTTCTTTCCAAGCCAAGCAATTCTATTATTCTATGATTTTTGAAATTTCTGCAGAAAGCAAATAAAAAAATTTGAGAACACAGTTGAAATTAAAAAAAATAAGTCTAAATGTTTGCAATTAATTTCTCACTTCTCATATTGATGTAGGCATTAGTCTTGTTAATTATTTCATGATATAGGTCTCTTTTTACATCTAGCAGGTTCAAAGACAATTTAATAATATAAGTATGTATTAAAAGACATCTTGACCTTGCTCCTGAAAGTTACATTTAATGAAAAGTATCAACCATCTTTTTTGATAAATATATTCTTAGAGTAAATAATACAAAAATTACATTTTGAGTTACAAAAGAACAAATTTAGTCATCATTTGAAATTCAGAAAACACACAGATTACGCTTTCAGGTGGTAAAAGCTCCAGGGTTTCCTGGCTGTCTTTTGTGTTACACAGTCTTGTAGAGTGCTAAAGGCTGACAGATGCTTATCAAACATTCATGTAAACACTGCTATCAAAGCTGTGCTTTCTGGTACTGGCTCCAAGCAAGAGGGTCGGCATGAAACCTAATTAAAGGAAGGCCAAAAACAGAAGTGTCATGCCACCAGCCTTTGCTATATTAGAGGACTCACACAGTGTTCTATCTGGCAAAGAACAATGGTGTTAGGAAAACAGTAAAGGATACAGAAATCAAGGAATGGAATTTTTGAAAGTGCTCACATATTTTAGAGCACATATGTTCAAAACACAATTTCTCCCAAGCTAGTTGCACACTTTTTTTTCAAAAAATTGCCAAAAGTGTTTAGATTAAAAAACCCAACAAAACAACCTTTGTACTCCAATGCCTGACTTTAGACATTTGCCTCATACTTAATATTATTACATTAGCTATTGTTGACAGTAAGTCCTCAGTAATTTTTTCATCTGCACGCCAAAAGATAGGGGATAAAGAATAATGAAAGGGATAATTCTTTAGGTAGTGGATTCACATTTAAAGTTTATTGAGATGCTTATTGTTAGAACCACAAAAAGACTCATGCACTGCAGAGGTAAATGCTGTAATATTCACTATTAACACAAACCGTAGTGCCACTAAAGGCACAAAATCTCCTGCTAATTAGGGTCAAGCAAAAGCAACTAACCTCTGTTCTCAGATGCAGACAGGATGAGCAGTCTGCTGGTAAACCAGGCATTGAGTTCATCTAGGAGAAGCACTTGCCTTGCAACCCAGAAAGTCCAGAATCTCAAACCTCTTTCTGTGTTGAAAACTTACAAATTTCATACTTTTCAGTATGAAACAAGAAGAGATATGACAGAAAAATGGGTCAGTGCATAGGAACATCTTGCAGAATGTTCTTATGACCCTAGAAGGATTGACATGTATTTTATAATAAAATATTTCAACCTTGAGGCTTCAGCATATCTTTGTAGGCAAAGTAAATCTGAAGTTAATTGGCATAATTTTTGATAATTGGACTAACTAAGAAGTGAATGTGAAAATAACATTGGAGTTCATTGAATTAAAATGTACTTTTGAAATAGACACCTGAAATGCTTCCTTATCTAACTCTTAGATAAATTTGTTTTTATTAGTATCTAAGAGTAAGCAGATATGAGAATTAGGATTTGGATGGAAATTGAGTAGAAAAAACAATAGCACAGGCTGTATTTTGATTATATCCTTTTCTTTTCTTCCTTACAATCCTCTAATACCTTGTCTTTTTATATACTAGTTCTGTTTGATTTGATGTTTTCAGTCTTGCATGATTGTGTTCTACATCTAAAATTTTATGAAGGTACACCAATGCCACTTATGTTACTCAAACTGATCAGTGATTTCTGGAGCTACAGTTATATAAATACTTATGAAATACTTATGTAAATGTGAAACAATTTGTAATTTTAATTCATTATTCACAAAGAGGAAAGGAAGTGTATTGCAATGTGATCAGAAGCAAATGAATTGAAGATTAATATCACCTAAAAACTTAAAAATGACACATATATGACTATATATTATCCATTTTGATGCAACATAAACATGAAAAATTTTTGCTGTGGCAACAGATATATAGTGAAAATTCCATGAGGAACAGACCATAAGACAAATCAACTGCTTCAAAAGTATTGTCAGACAAAAAATTCTAACCATCTGATATCTTATTTTGTCTTTTGTTTTCTTTTATTTCTAATTATTTTTTAAAATGGTATTGAAAATTTGGGGTTGTGTTTTGAGTTGTGAACTCTCACCATAAATATATTGCCTCTATATGTAAACAGTAGTTATTGTAGTAGTACCAACACATGAAGAAGACTTAAAATATAAACAAGCTTGCAGTTAGTCTTTTTACTTCCACTTCATAATAGCATTGAAACAACTTCTCCCAAACAGTAGAAACATTGTAAATCGTAGAAATGTGGCTCTCAGCAGCAGCAATAGGGAATACAACTACAGCTCTGTACCGATGTGCATAACATCTGATGCATCTACTTTCATGTTGTTACCTGGCTGTCTGCCATCCACTGCTACATCTTCTATAGCAACACAAATCCAACTGTACAAACACCTATAATTGTGTTCTTAATCCTTCTCAGTCTGACAGACTGAAGTCAAGAGAAGAAATAATAACCAACCATGCAAATAATGCTTTAAATTATATCCAAATATGATACCTCATCTATCTCTCTAACAGGTGAGCCTAGTTACTGCAACCATAGTGCTTTTAGGGAGGGGGAAGACATCAGTGCTGAACTCATAACTTGGCTGATGGCTTAATAAAAATATCTTTTTTATTTTCCATTTATACAACACAAAGTGTAATTAAAATAGAAATGTATTGACTCTATTAACTTAGAGACATTGAGCTGAAATCACTGCATGCAGTGCAACTGCAAATATTGAGAGATAAAAAAGTCAACTTTCAAATTGAAACATCTTTTAAAATTACATTAAATGTGTAGAAACACAAAGTGGAAGGATAAGTATTTACTTGGTGAAAGAGGACATCCAAAACAACACATAAAATAACAGTAACTGTATGTACCATAAAATTTGGGACAGAAAGTTGTGGTAATGTATTTTTAGTTTATCACTGTGACCTTTTCACAAGGTTTATGTTTTCAGTAGGTAGGATAAATGTATTTGCAATGAAGGATGAAGGCTATAACAGTCCTGCAATACTGAGAAAAACCCAAAACAACAGCAATAACAACCAAACAAAGCAAAACAAAAAAAAAAACCAAAAACTTTTTTGACTGTATGTAAAATTGAGTCAGATACAAAGGAGTTCATTATAACCTCATTATCTGTCAGAAGTCCTCACCTGTAGATGCTACATTCATGGGATAGCTATGCATAATTTATATATGTGTTACCACACTGAGCTATCAGTCAAACAAAAACTCACTACTTAATGATGTGTACACACAGAAAAGATGCAGAAATTAAGCTGCAAATATCAAAACCTATAAGAATACCTTGTCTTCTTACTCCTTTTCCTCCTCCTTCTTGTCTTCAACCTTTTCCTTCTCTTCATACTAGAGATTTAGTAACTGTGAAATAATAATATTAAGTAAAATCAGTTATTGTGCAATTGTGTTTATTTAAAATTGATTATTTTAAACTGAAAACCACTTTTCTTCTAAAAGTTACAGACATAAATTTCTTGGAAATTGCTGAATTATTATAGATAGATGTGTAACTATTCGTGAGGTAAAGTGAAGACCAAATTAAATCTCATAAAAATAAATCAAATGGAGTTAAATCCAGTGAGAATCTAGGAGATTCTTGGACAAACATAATGCCATAGAGGTGCACACAGTGGACAGTGCTTCTTCTGTAGAAATTTCCCATTAATATTAGATAATTTCTAAGTTCTTTAGAACAAAATTTTGGTGAGTTTTTGAAGCTTATGGCTATTAAGAAGATATTAAGAAAGTTTAGAGAAGAAAGATGAAATAAATTATGAAGAAAGATAAAAGACTGGGAATTGACAAGTATAAGGAAAAACTTAAGGAGGGATATGATGAGGAACATTTTTAACTTCTAGAAGCTGAGAGAAGTCAGTGGATTACTCCCACTCAGAAAAGGTCTGACTCTGCATCATCAACAGAATATGTATGAAGATTCAAATAATTGCCAAGGGTAGCTGGACATTAGCTTCTCCCAAAAAATATTTCTTTACTGTTTTCTCATTTTCCTTCTCTTATCAGATGAAATAAACAGTTAAACTGGAGCCACCATTTGAACATAACAATAGGTGGTACTGCTTGGACTGAAAAACAGAGAGAGAAAATGTGTGTGAATAATCATAGAATCATAGAATAGATTGGGTTGGAAAAGACCTCCAAGATCATCGAGTCCAACCCCTGATCCAACTCCAATTACTATATCATGGCACTAAGGGCCATGTCTAATCTCTGTTTAAAAACCTCCAGGGATGGTGAATCCACCACCTCTCTGGACAGGCCTTTCCAATGCCTGATTACCCTCTCTGTAAAGAATTTCTTCCTAACATCTAACCTAAACCTCCCCTGGCAGAGCTTGAGCCCATGTCCCCTTGTCCTATTGTTGGTTGCCTGGGAGAAGAGTTCTAAGTGTCTAAAACCTATCTACCAAGTATTACACATATTTTAGCACTGATTTTATTCCTAGTTTAAGTCCTCTTCAGAAAATGAGGTAAGTAGTAGAATAGCATTCCTAGTTAATAAAGCATGAGGGTTCCTTCTTTTCTGACTAGGTCTTAGGTCAAGTTGAAATCAGCTGAATTTTCACTTTAGTCCCATTATTTTTGAGGTCTGCTCAAGATCCTAGTCAGGGGAGTTGTTAAAAAGTCAATCCATCCTCCTTGATTTTATTCCAACCATCTTTGCTGATTTTGCAAGAAAGAGTTTTCAAATACAGATAATTTTAGTGAAAATTTCTGTTTAAAGAGATCCAATCTGAAGCTGCCTTCTCAGTTGCCGTTGTTTGACCACAATATTAATAGGTACTGGGTATTTTAGCTGTCCCTTTTGTAAGCTTACAAGGGCCTGACTTGGTAACCTGGATGCAACAGTCTCATTAGTCAAGGATTGGGTTTGCCCTCCCATCAGGTTCTCAGCAGAATATTTACAATATGACAAGTATTTTCATTGTACGTTATGCAGCACTTTCTGCTATTTATGCATGGTCTTTTTCATATTGAAAGCAAAGAAGTTGGCACAGTCCATTTAACAGAGTCCATTGGTCTTTCATCAGCTATTGATGAGATTTATATATAAGTGTCAAAGCATTTCAATGCAAGTCATTTACAAACAAGTCTAAACTTGAGCAAAGAGAGATGACAGGATACAAGAAAACATATTGCTGTGTGAGTGCTTACCAATAATTATACATGAAAGTGCACCTTTGATAATGGCTTATGCAAAATGGTATAGCCTCTCATGAACTGAGTGAGTATATATGCTGACATTAGTAAATCCACTGAACTCTTTGATTCTCTTCATACAGATAATTCCAAAAGCATTTTTCTCTTTTCTTTTGCTTGTAGAATAGCATGTCAGTACCCATATACATTTTATTGTTTAGCAAATACAGCTGTTTTCCATGTGTATATCATATTTAACCTCTGAGGAGTCTACTTTGAGGGGAAAATATTAATTTTTTCAAGAAAGACAATACTGTTAAAAAGCATCATGTCTTAAGCATCATGACTTAAGCATTAAAGAGCTTGAGCCAAAAGAATGACCGTGTGAAGTCGATCCTTTCTTGTGTTGCTGGAAACAGCCACAAATGGTCTTTTCTTTTTTTAATAACAGTGTTCATTTATCCCACTGAGAGAGATAAATGAGTTCCACCTAGCTACTGAAGACTTTAAGAATATTATTGAAGATCCCCAAAGCAGAACCTTTGTTCTAGGTATGTATAAAAGGCCTGATCCAAAGCACAGGGAACAAATAGGAGCCTTTCCTACTATGCATCCCATGGCCCTTGTCTAAAAGATGAGGTTTATTGCCATCTTCTCAGTCACAACTTTTCTTCTCTGTGTATAAATGTGCAGTGTTATGCATAGCTGATGTTTGCCTTGTGGTTACCAGAAAAAAGTTTTCCAAATTGGTTAATTTTGTTACAGTTGACATAGTACATCTTCCTGTTCACATATTATGTTACGTGGATTTTTATATTTCTCTTATAACCTTCAATCTTCATTTGTTTTGAATCAGTTTCAACCATCCTTGACATTATACTCTCTTTCAGGAAGACTAAATTTCAATGTTGTTCTGAAATTTTGATATGAATTTTGATAAGCTAAGGAAATTGAAAAATGGGAGAACAGTAAGTGAGAGGCAGCAGACCAACATTTTTACCTTGGTATAAGACACAATGGAATAGTTCAAAAAGTTTTGATATACACAGTCCCTGAAAGATTTAAAAAAAAAATGTGAGGAAATGCATGCAAAAGCTTCTCAAACAAAAAAAAAAAAGGAGGCTTGTGTTATGTCTGTGACTGAAAGAATCATTCTGCTTATTTTTAATAAGAAGATTGGAAAGTGCCTTAATTGCAGTGTGCAATCAGTCATATGACTGATTGCCTAGTAAATAGCTATTAAACCTTGAAGAGAAATAAAAACTAAGAACCAGTTACTGGAAATTGAAATCAGAGAAGTTGAGACATATTAGGCAGACCTGTATATTTTTTAAAAAAGGGAGAAGACAATCCACTGGAATAAGTTACCAAGGGAGATGTTAGCTTGTTCTTCCCTTGGTAAAGTCCTGATTAAACATGGTTGCCTTCCTAGAAGGTACAATTTATTCACAAAGTGATGATGATTTAGTCAAACTTTTGACACTGAGTTCAAAGCAGACATAATTGGATAAAATGTAATGTAGTGATACAGATTTAATGGTGTTTTTTATCTTTAAAGTCCATTAAACTGAGTAGCTAAAGCTACTTTGGAATGCATGGTATAATTGATCTAAACATTACTGTGCAGTCTATTTCAACCATCCTGTAAATTTCATCTCCTATTCATTTCTCAGTGAGGACTGTCAGACAGCTTTCAAGTGAATATGCTATCTATAAGAAAAAGTTTGAGTTGTAGATGTCTCCCCTAAGTTGAAGAAAAGCATTCTCTGATGAGCTACTTTAAAGCTGTATGTTTGGGGATTTTGCTGATAAGAAAAACTTGTTTATCTAAAGAAGAAATTAAGGACATATAATATATACTGAGAATGTCAATGGTATAGTTTTCTTGCCTGGAAATGCCAGACATTTGAAGAATCAGTGAATATTCTTTGGCCCAGCACATAAAGCTCTGAAATGACTTACTGCGAGGTAACTTACAAGACAGCCAGCAATCTGTCAATGGGTTACAGGGTAACCTTTGTGCAAGCATTCGTAACACTATGAACACATAATTTCAGCCTATTTATTTACTGTTGTTATTTTTTTCCCTTATCCTCCAATTAGAGAGATCTGCAGAGCTTTAAAGCTGTTGTAGAAACAAAACAAATGAAATGTTGCAGGAAATAAACCCACAACAGTTATTATTTAATTCTTGTTTTGTGTGAGCTTTGTCTGTCTTACTTTCTAAGTTGATAGCTTTTAAGAACAAAACTTAAACCTCCATTAAAGAATTCTGTCATTGACATCCTCTACTGTACAGAGTTAATTAAAGAGCTACTACAGTTACTCTTTTTGCCATATAACACATGGCAACTATATTCACATCTCGTGATGCTTTTCTTATTTGAAAAGAATATGGCCATTTTAACCCAAATGCTCACCATAATTTCTCTGTCCTATACCTATAGCATAGCAGTGTAAAACTGGACATCAATGTATAATCATCAATATCTGCCTCTGTCAGTAAATAATGGGATCTAGTTAATTATCTGGCATCAATATATTTGAAGAAAATTGATTAGTTTTATCCTACCAGGTGTGTATACAGTTGCTACCACACAAAACCAAGCTCTTGGGCTTTGCTCATGTCAAAAAAAATCTGCTCTGTATTTCTGTATGTGTGCCACCATGACTGTCTGCATCTAAACTACCGCACTGAAATAGTTCTCTCAGAGCATTTTAAATGAAACCGTTTTATAGTAGTAGCCAGTTGTTTTACATTAATAATATAATGGGATGCATCAGCATATCTCTGCAGCTTCCTCCATGCAATCTGGTACATTTGTATGTAATGTATATGAAATGGACTTATATTTTATTTCTGCTCTCTCCATGTTATTCTATTACAGTCTGGCTATACTCTTCTTCAATAGCATGTGTAAAAGAACTTGATATCTTCTATCTTGATCTGTATTGTGGAGCTTCTTTTATCCTGCAGGAATGTAATTATTTAAAAGAGACTATCCAGTAATTTGTGACTAGATACCATCATTCACTTTTCTAAAAGACTTACAAGGCTGAGAGAAATTTATTATGTGATTATGGGAAGTGTTACAGTTAGGCTGACTACACTGAAAGAGTGTGCTCTTGCCTTTCAACTAGGAGAAATCTTTGCAAGTTCTAACCTGTAGCAAGACTGCCCACCTGACATTAATTTATGTCGAAACCATCAAGTAAAGAGCTTCCCTTTCAGCTTTTTTCTCTTTATTTCTTTTAGTCTTTGAACAACACCTAGGAGATGGAAAGTATCTGCTTTTGAGTAGGGACTGGTGTATTTTCTCTAAGAGGTTGCTATAATGCAGGAAAGTGAAACAGCTGATGTGATATTTTCCATCTTTAGCTACTGTGACCATTCTGAGATACAGTAATGACTATTTCAGCTGTCGTTTGCAATTTTCTCAGCTCTGAAAAAAAATTAAAATATTTAGAAATGTATTTCAGTTTAGATGAAAAATAAGTTATTTGAGTGTTGTACCCATCCAGGAAGTGATGGCAGAGAAACTAGAGAACTAGCTATTAGATTTGGGACCCAGGACATATCTTGGGTCTTAAGACAAAACAGGGAATCCAAGAAGGGGTCCTGGATTGTTGGGGGCTGCCTTGGGTCTGCTTGCCACTGGTGGTTCAGCTGCCCAGCAGAACAGGCTGCAACACTACATTATGGGACATGGTTCATGTGGTGGGACAACCATACTAATGCTCATTCTCTCACTGCTTTTAGGAAGCTTGGTCAGGAGTCTCTACATATTTCTACAGTCTACCACATACACACATCTTGAGAGCAGTAAGGTAAATATAATGACATGGATACATACCTTTAAGTATATATATTCAAAACATTAGAGAAATTGTACTACGTTTTGGGGGATATTTTGATTGAATATCATTCCACTGATAAATGTTATTTAATCAAACTTAACTGTTTACCAAATAAGGATTATTTTCATTTTATTTCCAGAGAAGACATTTTGTTTTCCATTTCAACTTGCCATTTTGCTATTTCTGAAAGAAATATGCTGTTAGCTATCTTGTCCAAGCTCACATAGAAAATCAATGAAAATATTTTAAATTAGATTCTTTATCTGTACTTGCATCTGTAGATGCAAGGTAACATATTCTTTCATTCTTTCTTCAAACTGATTTTTTTATCTAGTAACTGTTGTGTTAAAAGTTGAAATTACTGATCATGTTGGTAAAATTTTACAGTTTGATAGTGTTGGGTCCATGTTTTCAACCCAATATGTATATAAATATGATTAACATTATCTGATTACATATATGCATCTTTTAGCTTTGTACTTTCACACATAAAAATAATATTCATGTGTGTTTGGCAAATAAGTTATGTGAAGCTACTACTGCAAGATGTGAATGGTAAATACAGAATATGCACAAAGTGAGGTACAAATTCATGCATTTAAGCAACTATGTTATATTCTCAAATTTTCGGAATGTAGATCAATATAATAAAAAGATACTTCTTGCCAAACATATATTACACATTTTAAGAAGCTGAGAGAAAGGAAAAAAATGCATTTAATCACAATTTTTCATTTGAGTCCTGACCCTTAGTCTCTTTATTCCTCAGCTCTGCCAATGCTTTCACAATTTTTGTAAGGACTCAAGGAGATACTGGCTTTTTTTATTTTTTTTTTCCTCAGAAGAAAAAATATTCACTATAGGTTAAAGCTTTCTAAACTGAGTTAATCAAAATCCATGGATGCAACATCTGAGTAACAGAAAAATCAGTCTGGAATTACAGTGCTGTTTAGTGTTAGGATATTTGTTTAGTCTTCACTGGTGACTGATCTAAATAAGAAACCTTCATGAAGATGCTTGTTTGAAACAGTTACTGGCATAGGTATAACTGAGTATATAGGAGTGTAAGTTTTTTTAATTTTCCTGTAAAATGTTTGTTTGAATAAAATATATGTTGTATATACTTTATAAACCACATACAGATATGAAAGCTGGTTTCGAAAAGAAGGATTATAAGACAAAGTAGGATCAATAGGTTACTCCAGGCATTCATTTTATTGATACTTTACATATTGCTTTGAAATTTTATCTTGCATCACTTTAAAGTGCATTTAGACAGATCTGCAATATGTATAAACTGGGGACAACATTCATTTGACTTTTGAAGCTTTTGGAAAAGTACTGCAAAAGAACTAGAATGTATTAGGGACAAACACTACTGAAACTGTTTGCAGGTTCTTAAATATTTACATCTGAATTTACATTTTCAAGTTAAATTTACTGAAATGTGCTGTTTGGTTATCTTCCCCATGCTGTTGGTTGAATTGAAAGTGATGTTTTTGGCTGAACGTTGAACATAAATTTCAGATAAAACAGATCAGCTATTCTTTGGAAATAGAAAAAAAAGTTCATCATTATGAAAAAAAAATGAAACTACGTTTCTTCATTTGGATGAAGAAACCTAGTGTTTTCATACTTTGAGCAAAATTTTGGAACTGGGGAGCTGGAGAAATAGAGAGTATCAACATGAGGTCAGAGAGCTGTTTTGTTATCTGTGTGAAAGACACCTGCCTTTGGCTGTTTTACAAACTCATGAAAAAATGTTGTTTGCACATGCTAAATTGTGTGTGTCTGCCAGCGTATTCTCTGAAGATGCCATCTGCATTGAGCATGTGGCAGCACAAGGAGACTCTTTGTGGATTCCAGGGTTCACTGAGGTTATGGGCACACAAACCACAATCAAGAAAGCTTCCTCCTGAGAATGTAACAGGGGGCTTGCTGTTTCTCAGCGGCAGTGGCAGTGGCAGTGGCAGAAGAAGATGTAACGTATACAAAAACCAAAATGTATGTACAAACCTGAGTACAAAGCTTTATGAGGTAAATATTTTCTAACTCAACAAACTTCTACTCATGTAAGAAAGTATATTTATGAAATTGACTACAGCTATCTTGTCTATGTACATTTTAGGGACATTTCTCTTTTCAGTATTGTTCCAACAATTGAGATGTCATTAGGATCTAGTGAAGCATTTCAACTGATGTCTCATAGATTTTACAACAAATTATAAACTAGAAGAAAATAAATTGATTTAGTAATTTTCATAATTTTTCTTTTATTAATAAGAAAACCAGATTGCTATCCTAATTTAATAACTATATGTATCTTTTACATAAACAAAATTTCAAGAAATGGATCAATATTTCAGTAAAGTATTGTGGTCCAAAGTATCCTATTATTTTAGATATCTACCTTTCATGATATTTGCTTTTTATTGCTGTTTTGTTTCTTGTCATAAATGTCAACAATGTGCAACTTGAAGTAATTATGAGGGAAAGTGATAGCATACTTGCTAGCAGAGGAATTGCCAGAAGTAGTATCCCTTCTAGTTTATTTTCTCCATTAGTTATATGTTATTATTTTAGCAAGACATGTTGGCACATTGTTGGGAATTTGCACAGTTAAGATGAATTCCATCAGTTCCATGGTGATGAAAAAGGATGCTGTGAGAAAGAAAACATTTTACGTGAAGAGAAAAGAAACACGGAGAAATGAAGCAATTTGCCTAAGGTCACAAACTTCTTAGAGAGATATGAATTAAAGAGAAGTCTTCTGAAAGCTACATGGAACACCTTAACTAGAAATCTACCTTTCTCCTGTAGCAGGCTGTTTCAGATTTCTTTCTTTCTTTTCCTCAGGCTACTTTTCCTTTCCTCAAAATAGTTGTTCTATATTATTCGTGGTATCTGTAAAGAAAAAGGTGTAATTAGGAATAATTTGAATAATGCAATGCCTCTCTTTTTATGTTAGCTCTCTAAGGAGAGAAGAAATGAACCTAAAATCCAAGCTGTTTAGCAGTGATGTTACACCAAGTGTATCCAGTCTTTGCATTTGAATGGCTACCTAGAATAACAGCATGAACCTGCTTTCTGTGAACACATACTAGGAACAGGAAATGATACAAAAGTATTTCTAGTGACAGTCATTGTCTAATTAATTGATGTTTACATAGATGGAAAATAATTTCAAGAATAATAAAAAGTAATTTTGGGATTTTGGAAAAAAAATCATATAAAGTTCTTGTCAATTTTTGTATACAGAATATTCTACATTGTGTAGACTACTCCCCAATACAAATAATTTTCTCAAAGATTGATTTTATTATATTGTTACAGGAATCCAAGTTATTACAACTTGAAAAGAAATAAAAAGTGTCTGTCAAGAAAATTTAGTCCTGGAATTTCAAAACTTAGCAAGTGTTGACAAATCTCTACAGTAACCTTTTCTGGACCAAAAATTTAAACCAATGCCTTAGCTGACAGAAAAGGGAGCTACTGTTTGGATGATCAGACATTTAAAATTTTCAGATCCCACTTTTTCTTTCTGTAGTGATCAGTGACCACTGACAAACTCAATATTCTACTCAAGCCTGAAATAAAGGTATTCCCTGTACTGCACATTTCTTCTCTCTCAGATTGTATATATCGTCTGGTTTATCTTCCATACTATAAGATCAGCTCTGGTTTTGATTAAATTTTCATTTTATTTTCTAGTTCAACTACAAAAAGATGGTAACCTTTTCAACAGACTCAACTTTGCTTACCTCACTCTAGCTGGTAGCTCAGTTTTCATCAACAGTTTTCCTTAAGGGAGTACTGTGTCCCTTGGTTCATTCCCATATTCCTTTCCACTCATGTCATCAGCCCACATCTACTTTTTCTCTTTTACTTTACTGTATCTGTTTTTTATTTATCCAAATAATACTTCAGCATCTCTTATGTTCTTTCATCAAATGCCCTTCTTCCTAAATATGTAGAGATACAAGATTTCTCTATTCTCAAGACCTGTGAAAACATTAGCAATGTGGTGATTTAACCCTGTGCAGATGCTTGCTCATTCCCCACTCCCCCCAGGTGGAATGGAGAGGAGGACTGAAAAACACCTGGATGGAGATAAGAACAGCTTAATAATTGAAATAAAGTAAAATAATATTGTAGCAATTAATAATGATGATAGTAGTGAAAAAGAAGATAACAAAAAGAGGGAGAGGAATAAAATTTAAGTGTAAAAAAGCAGTGATATGCAAAACAATTTCTCACTACCCATTGACTGATGCCTGTTCCCAAGCAGTGATGGTGACTTCTGGCCAACTCCCCAGTTTATATATACTGAGTATGATGCTCTATGGTACAGAATATCCCTTTGACCAGTTTGGGTCCTGGCCATGCTCTGTTCCAGCTACTTTTGCACCTCCTCACTGACAGAGCAGGGGAGACTGAAAAGTTCTTGACTTAAGCAGGGTAAACACTACTTGGAAACAACTGAAATATCAGTGTGTTATCAATATTATCTCATACTGATTCCAAAACACAGCACTGTACCAGCTACTAGGAAGAAAATTGAGCTGAGAGTTCACAGCTGTAAAGGAGCTAGCTACTGTTTCACATGCGAACCTCGCTCAGCATTTCAAAGGGCCAAGGCTTTAATGGCTGCATGTATCTCCACAGTGTCACATATGACATTGTAGCAGGCTCATTTAGCAAATTTTCTTTTAGTACTTTCAATTCAGAGAAAATGTAAGTTCAGTTTATTCTCATTTTTGAATGTTCTGTAAGAAGTAGAAACTGATATTAATGGTACTATAGTTGTCATTTAGAGACTGTGTTGAGACCTGAAGGGTCATTCTTAATTATAGTCACCGAAACCAAAAAAAATGGGAATAATTCATCATTATACTTTCTTATCAGATGAAAAATAATTTTGATTGTGTTATCACGAGCTTCTTGCAAGTAATCCCATATTTTCAATTAAAGATAGATTATATATTTTTTCCACACAAAATTTGAAACACAGCTAATAAGAATCTTAATAAAGTTTTCAGTTCAAACTATCCAGCTAATTTAGGCAGCTAGTGTCTAAATAGGTTAAACTGTATGTAACAGAATAGCAATGAACATTTTTTCTCTGACCATCAGAATGGTTTGATCACACCAATACACTTCAAAATGACATTTGACATTGGGTCTTTCTGTTCTTTCTACTGCGATTGCTATATGAAGATGAAGCATTTCCCTCAAGTCAGAACGAAGAAAGTTAAATAGAAAGCTGAAAGAGGATTGAGACAAGGATAAAGGACAGTTATTAAATTTGTGAACTCTATCAGGGGACAAGAAGATAAACTGTATGACTGACTAGAATTGTATTGGAGTTTGACATTTCATTTTTATGCAGGTCTCAGTCTGATAAAGGTAACACATTGAAGAACACTGTAATTCCACAAAAGCAGTTAGCACATTCATTGACTATCAAGATGGCTAAAGTGCTTTTCTTTTGTTGCGATCTCATGTTTTTATACGGGGTAATATAGTTCAGGGACTCATGACTGAACATCAGACTCTCTGCTGCTATAGCAAGTTTATTATAGGTTTTCTTTTTTGTTCCATACAGAAACATAATCTCTAGCTGAAATCTTTTTCTTCACTCAGTTTGTAGGGCCATATTCATTTAGGAGTTTTCAGACTATATATACCCAATGAAAACAAAGTGAATAGAAATGCCAAAAGGAATGAGATGTAAGCTTCCATTAGATGTACATTGAATATGTGCTGAGATAGAAAGCAAAGGGCTAAGATGAAATGTATTTGAGTGTGAAGAAATTGTAGAATTGGTTGCAAAGTTAGAAACTATTTTAGGACACAGTCAGGCACCAACACCATCTGTTTACTAAAGAAAGAAAAAGAGAGAAAAGGATAAGATTACTCGTTAGACAAGAGTATGGCAATATGGCTTGAAGCCCTGACAGCCCTAGGAGGAGGCTGTCCAGCAGTAGGAGGCTGTAAAGCCAGATTACTAAATTTGCCAAATCCTTGATAGAATTAGGCTTCCCAGTACTGCCTCAGATTCAGGGCATGAGAAAACTAGTGCATCAACCAATTATCTGCCAAATAGTGAAAAAGTGAGTTTTATTAAATATTTATGAATGAGTGAAGAGTGTCTTTAACTTTTGATACTAATAATTACACAAAAATAAATAAATTTTGTTTAAAATTTCCTTACATATGGAGAAATGTCAAATGATATCATGTGCGGTTCAATTTTTTTATACAGGTATTTTATATGTTTAATAAAGGTTCGGTCCTATAGTCCTGAGTAGATCTAGAGGTGAAAGCAAAATGTCTGTATTGTACCTCACTATATACTAAAAGCCACAATGTCCTTCAAAAAACAGATAAAACTTCCAATGTACCCACATAGGGTGCACCTACATTACTGACTCTTGCTATACAAGGAAGAAGGTAGGAAGATTTGACTTTTCTTTGTGGTTATAGGGCCATACTTTGCAGATACACCTAATAGGCAATGGTAAGTAGATTTCTGTAAATATACCCCAGGTTGTTTTGCTGCCATTGCTAAAATCCTGAACACACATAGAGAGCAAAGTGCCAGAAGGTCATTTTTCTATATTGCAAGTGATGGCTTCTGGATGGTACAGCAAGGCACAATAAGTCTTGGCTTAGCCATGAGGAAAACCTTACCAAGACAATTGCAGTGTTCTACAGTGCTCAGCAAACAGTTAATTAAATACAGATATAAACTGAATCTACCGCTAAAAAGAGCCATTCCAAAGCATGAAGTCACCAGTGTAAGTGCACATACAGTTGCATGTCAAGATAATTCCCTTCCCATCACGTAATAGTGCTCTACTTCTCAGATGAGTGGGAGATTCTTGCTACTTCTTCGTCATCAAGTAATTCAGCCATCAGACTCTATCCAACCACTTCTCTGCTCCTAATTTACACAATAGTTCCAAGCTTCCTGTCAGAGCAAATCAACTAGCTCCCATTTAGACAAATTTTTGTTTAGATGGAAGTTCCCTCTGGGGATCCTTCTTAATAGGCTCTATGGATTAATCACAAATGTCTGGTTCCTTTAACTCTCCACAGTTCTTCATGGTCATCCATAGAGGTCTTGCACTTATTGTAAAATAGTTGTATCCCCTATTCCCTGAAATTATAACTCTCTATTAGTTGTTCATGGCATTACTGGAAACATATGTACAGTAAAAAGTAAGTTTTAAGCTCAGAGGGACACTACAAGGAGTTTGGAAAAGACCTTGGCAAAGTTCAACACAATATGGAGACAGCCTGACCAGTCTAGTGGTGTCTAGCCTTTGGCTATGTGGAGATCAGCCTTTATTCACCGTGTGGCCTAAGAACCAGTGGAATCTCTCACAGTTAGTCTTAGCCTTCAATGTGATCTAAGAGGAAATTCTTTGATCCATCCTTCACAATTTATAAACTCTACATAAACTAAATAACATTACTATGATGTGTCTTTATTTAACAAAGACTGTTAAAACAAAAAATACATCTGTAAATCAAAGTACTGCTGTTTTATTATGCAGCTGAATTGATTTAATTGAGATTTCTTTACTTACACTTTATAGACAGACTTCTATTCTTTGCTATTTTTGTTCAGTTTTTCAACCAAACTTTAAAATGCCACAGATGAATAACATTTTTCATTTGTGCTGCACCCCAGAACATGCAGTGGATTTTCTATTATGTCATTTTTTGGTCTCACACAGACTTCAGCCTGAATCTTAATAGTGCAATCAATTTCAAACCTAATTTGTTGACTTATTAAAGTATACATGAAAAGGAATATCTCTCTGAGGTTCTTCTTTCAAATACAATTAATTTGTATTTTTTCTTCACTTGGATAGAGTTCATAGCTTGCTGTAGTTTCCCAGAGCAAAAGGTGTAGCACAAAGCTCAGAACCACACTCATGTTTTATCCTACTATACTTGGATAAAAGTATATCAATAGATAGGGTAGCTTAATCACTCAGGTGACATTCTTATCTGGGTGGGAGTATAAACTGAGTGGTTTAGGTTCATTAATATTGAGAACAAGTATGACTACATCATTATATTTTATTACATTAATCTCTATACTGAATCCAGTAACCTACCTGTGGCCTCGTATCTTGACCATGACATATCAAAAGAGTGAGAATTCTTCTGTTTTTCTGACAATTTATTTCTGTCGTAGCTTGCACCAGTATTTTATTTACCTTTCTATCTGTATCTCCCATTCCTTGAACTGTTGCATAAACTGTTACACTGCAGCATATGGTTGGAACAGACTTATGTTTTTATTTCCGTTTTGCAGTACTGATGGGTTATTTGAAAGAAGGCTAATTCCAGACATCAGGTCTTGCATAATTAGAAGATACTGAGGTCCATGACTCTCCCATTTGCCTGTTTTTCGATTTTGGAGGTGATATCCAGCACAGTGGGAAAGGTTCTTAAGTCTCCGTATAGATCATCCACGAAGCATCAACAGAAATGTGTGTGTAGTAGGATTCAAAGTAACTTCTTCATCTGGGTGGTACATATATAACCCCATTTGTTATATGTTGAAATAAAGAGATAAGAAATTGTTTTCATTTCTTTAGTTTTGCTAGAATTCTATAAAATGTACACATAAAAATAATGAATAGAGCTATATGACAGATGCTGACTACAAAGACATTATGTTTTACAATAGAATAGGTTACACTCTAAAGCAAGGTTTTCTTTTCACTGTTGGAACTTTTGAGAAGGTTAGTATAATATAGACTGGTTTTACATGTTATATTTAGACATTTAGAAGACAATATCAGAGGAAGAAAAGCATAAAAACAAACATAATGAGTTTGGCATTTGCAAAACAAATGTTCATAAAATCAGTTGAACTTCGTAATTCTCCATATGTACCACAAAAATTTAACTTGAAGAACACTTGAGATTAACCAGCTCTAAAATGATAGAATGAACTTGCTAAAGTTACCCAAATTAATCCATGAAAATCACTAATGTTTCTGTTGGATTATTCTGATAGATTTAGTCTCATGTAAAGAGACAGACATATAATTCAACCAGGCATGAAAATTATTTGGGTTTTAATAGGTTGCTATTCTTGAAAAAGACAGTGTCCATAGACTGTTACCTAATTGGTTTTAAAATAGATTTCCAAAATACATTGTACATAATATAACTGTTCCTGTCTTTTAAAATTTTTCACTAGAATTGTTTGAGGAAATCTGAGTATTTTTACAACAAAGTATTCTGCTTAAACTGGTGTCAAGTGTGTATTGAAGGTGCAACTATTGAGGTCTAATCACACGATTGATATTGCGGATTTAAACATATGTGCAACTATCTACTACAACAGTGGTATCATAGCATGTGGAGATGATTTATTATTTTAATACCCACCAGGCACCTAAGAATTTCCCAATTTAAGCTTAAAACTGACTAAAAAATTACCAGTAAAAACTTAGGTTTCAGTAAAATTAGATCTTCATAGGAAATTATGTTATTATTTCTGATATTTAGAACTTGAAGCTTGCTTTTACACTTTATAATCATGATGTATTTAAAAGAAAATATAAAAGCTGAAAATGTAAAATATTGGTTACATCTGTTATGCCTATACACATCTATCCTTCTGTATAGTTATGCATATGCATCTTTTTAACAAGATCTTTACAAAGGTGATATACATTTGAGAGGCGTTTGGACATTATATCTTAATGTATCAATTGTTATAAGTTAGTATAAGAATTTAGACAACTCAATTCCAATTAAACATTAATAAATTTATTAAGCAAGCGATAATAAAGCAAAACAGAGCTGGGTGGCCTGGAGGGCAAGTGCCCTCCGAGACTCACACCAAAATGTAGTAAATGTTCCTTTTTATACATTTCCAAGTCCCGAGTTTTTACTGCGGCTGTGTTGAGGCTTCAGTTTGTAGCTCATTTTTAAGTGGTCATCTGATATTTGTCAGAGATGAAAGGTGCAGTTTCTTATCAGTTGTAAATTTTACTGATACTGATACTTGTTTGTTTAGCAAGATGTCTGCAATTATTTTTACTGATACTTGCTTGATTAACAGGATGTCCATGAAACTTATCTTGTTGAATTATAACAAAAGTTCCTTATTCCCTCATACACATAAGATTTTATGAACAAAGTTAACCCTTCTATTGCATCAATGAATTACATTTTAAAATCTCATCATTTCAAACAAAAAAGGGAAATTCACATTTGTAAGAGGTTGTAATATGTATTTTACTATACATGAAAAATATCTATCTGAAAAGAGACACAACAATCCAGATAAGATATACTCACAATGGAAGTGACTTTTGGACATGCAGGTAAAAGTCTGAGGAAATCTGAGCTTCAGTACCTAACCTAGGTTTACTAGTCAAACATCTTTTATCAATAGTTTTATATAATGAGTAAAAGCATGGATGGAGTAATTTGTTACTCCTGTGATGTTATCTGATGCTCTCTAAAATATTACTGTAATCTTTAAATTTTAATCAATTTTAGTGTATTTTACAGTGCTGATTAGTAATGGTTGAAAGATAAACATCTCAAAAATAAAAGTCTTAGTGGGAAGAAGTAAAGAAAAAAAGCTCAGAGAAAAAAAGATAGAAAGAGAGCTAGAAAAGTATAAAAATAGGACACAGAAAACAGAACTAAACAGAAATATTATTCCTTGTTTTATCTCCTTTTTTTTTTTTTTAATTAAACCAGTTACTTAAAGATACAATTACTAAGATTATACCAAGCAATAATTTTTTTCAAATTCTGTGTTTGAAATGTTCAAGATGAAAACACAATTGATTTCTGTTTGGAGAGTTTGGATTTTGCAGTATAGGAAAGAAGGATGAGTCACAAGAGGAGAAGGAGAGGGAAGAGGAATCAACGAACCCTATAAAAGTAGCTTCTTTCAAAATGGAACTTGATCAATGGATTATGTAATGGGGTTATCTGCTCTAGCACTAGCAAGGGAATGATCTCAATGATCAAGAAAGTCCCTTTATGACATAATGTATTCCAATATCTATCATTTTAGGTTTCTTCAGGACTCACTCCAATTTCAAGATGATGATTTTAATTGAACCCTAAGCTGGTAAATGTATTCAGTTAGAACAGGAGATAGTAAGCCCTTATGGAGGCCAGGTTGTTCCCAGAGCTCTGAAGTTGGATATTTGCATCCAAATGATTGAATCTGTTGTATAATTATGATGATAAAGTGGATAACATGAATTTTTGTCCTTTTTTTTAAAAAAACAATCTTTTATTTACCGAGCTACTAGCCAAAGCTCTGTTAGATTTTACTAACTGCAACCTACAGCAGAATGTTTCAGTCATGGCCCCAGACTTTAATAAGGTTGCTCTCTCTGAATTTATGTATAAACCAAGGTCATGCTCTGCACGAGGACACCCTTTACAGCTTTTCAAGCTGCTTCATGAATGTGAACTCCACATGTATAGGGGCTGATACAACTTGAAAAACCTGAGAAATAGCAATATGAAGCACTTGTGATATTTGGAGCTAAGTGAACAGTCTTCTTGACACCCCATCCTAGATAGTCTGTCTCATTGCTGTCTGAAACTGAGCATGAAACCCTTCCTATCGTCCTCACGTTGTTATGTAGAAACTACACCCCACAGATCTGACATAAAGGCAGGTAGTCAAAATCATTTTGCTGGCAATGTGTGGAAAGAAGCATAATGGAAACATACTCCTGCAGGATATCTTTTTTCTAAGAGTGAAACAGAGATAAAAATAGAAATCTTTTACTAAGACAAAAACAGTTTGTCCTCAGAGAAATAGAAAATTCCTCTTAAATGTTTTCTTGCTGTTTTTAGTTGAAGAAGCAACCAGAATGTAAATAACATCATCAGTGCACTTTTGAATTCAGATCACTGCTACATTACATAGGAGTAAATTTCCACAAAGGAACATACATTAATAAAGTTTTTCAGTTTCATGTTGAAGTTGAGTAATGCATATGACTTGTGGTATATCTGCCATTGATGTTATATTGTAGATAAATATATTTCTAAATATTGTTAATGTAGCATAATTTTATCTTTTTACTTTATAGTCAGTATAGTCATTGGACAACACTAATATTATTAAAGGTGTTATAGATAAAAAAATAATAAAACTGAAGAAGGAATTATTTGGATGTTCTTCTCTGTTTCTGGACACATTTGATTTCAGATTTTCTTGAAAATTCATTTCTATATTACACAGTCAGCAGTAGAGATGAGATGAAAAGGAGGACACATGGAACCCTGAGCAAAATCTTTTAGAAAGCAGTGAGTAGGAAGTAAACACTGAAAAGTAGCTGTACAACCAGTTTCAGCAGACTTATATAGAATCAAATTTTCTCTTGTTATTGTGATATATGCATATAACCTCTTCTTAGAAAGGAAGACACATGCTAACTATTGTTTTAAATAGTTTTGAAAAGCTCTATATGAATAGTTTGATTTCAAAAAATGGTTCAGACACAATGAAATTCATTCTTGGGCTGAAAACAAAGACTGTCCCACACTTCAGCTGTAATTACATCACCAAATATAAAAAGATAAACTGGATGAATTTCATCTACTGATTGCTGAGTGTAATTTTAGTCTGGAAACCAAGATACTGCAAATATCATAGTTTGCAAAATAATTTTCACCTGTTTCCTGGATAGATTTTAAACTGCTTTTATAAACAGCAAGATAAATATTCAGGGTTTTTTCTTCCAGAAAATTTGTTTCTCTTTTTTATTCCAGAAAATTTGTTTCTCTCCAAGTTTCTAACAGCCTACTGAAGCGTTGTAGTGCATATTGAAGAAATTTTGACTGTAAATTATCAAAGTGAATGAAAGTACTAGGAAAATGAAGAAATCAATGTTTTTTTTTTTAATATCGTCTGTATTTGAAAGGGAAAGGATCATTTTAGAGATATGTGAAGAAAAGACACAGTTGGAAATAAAGAGAGAAAAAGTAAATTCCAAAATGTAATCTACCGACCAAAGTATCTATTTTGATAATAATTTGTGCATTTCTTATGACAGCAGAATTGTCTTAAGTTACAGGGGTTACTATGTGGGTATAACCAAAATTGTGTATTCTACATAGAGTGCTATATCTCATTTTTCTGAGAATCTTAGGTAGGTATTTCAGTGCATCATCTAGTCAATTAACTTTCAATTTATTCACTGCTTTCACCTATGTTCTTATTGTTAGATATGCCAGTAAAATTCAGCAATGCAGTCTTTACGTGAATTGAAAATTTAAATAAATTTAATCTACTGGTTCTCAGCTATCTCTTGCCTTCACTTTTTTTCTTTACAAGTCATACTATACATAATTTTGAATTTCAGTTTTCTTGAAGTTTCCATAATTTTTTCCCTTTACCATAGATAAAATGTTGAGGATAAACACCCCAAATTTGTAATTTTTTTTTCTCTTTACAGAGACAAAATGTTAAGGCCCCCCTCAATATAAAATAATATATGCATTTATAATAGCTATAAAAAATAAACTTTAATGTTAAAAAATTTACTCTTTTAAAGGGTTTTTTAAAATAGTTTTACTTTTGAAAGTTTTCTTTCTTTAAGGTGGGACATTAGTCCAAAGCCTTTGAAAATTTAAGTAATGTTCAAAATATAAAATTCATAAAATTCATAAGATGTTTTATTTAATGTACTTTACAAATACTGTTTTCATATTAAGAAAAGTATTTATTTGGTTATACATTACACATTTTTTCTCTCCAAAATACATACCTCTATGAAATTCAGACAAAGAGTAATAACAGTTCATGGGAATAAACTATAGGACTGAGATGATCACTGATCTGAGAGTTTAAATGAAAAATAAAATGTTTATGATAAGAAATTATATTCATTCAAATGCGTACTGAAAAGGGTCTCAAGGCATGGTGTGTACAATGCTAGTGCCAAAAGGCATATCAAAAAGCAGTAATAGCTGCCACTCTTACACCTACCAATTATCCGTCTCATTGTCTTGTCTTTGGCAGCTATGGAGAGCTGCTGCTTCTCTGCCTGCTGAGGATCAACAGGAGCTCTGGAGCCAGCAGCAACTTTGTGCAGGTTCCAGGTGGGAGGGGAGGTGGGGTTGGTGCCCTGCTCCCTCTGCACTGGCTCAGGGCCCTCTGCAAACACCTGACTTCTGCCCCCAGATCCTGCACAAGACATATGTGTCTGCAGGGTACCAGGTTTGAGATTCATTGCTCTGATATTTGTGCTGTGAATTTCTGTATGAATCAGAGTGTTCTGCTTACTGTCCCTGCAGGGTACACAACAGGGAAAAGACATAGAAATCGTGATGGGAGGCTTTATGCCTTGCTTTTGCCAAGCAGTCACAGTTGCCTTGCTAAAAGCTGATCATGGGTCCTGTTTAATCAGGAACTGGGCTTACAAATAGCTACTTCTAAACTTCATAGTCTGCCTGGAACAGAATGGTTTGAAATACCAGTGTTTCTCACCTGAGAAAGATGTTGCAATTTTTTATTTGTGGGAGAGTCATTTGTACTGCTACTGCTAGAAGTCTTTATCTAGAGAGAGAGAGTTCTAGAAATGAGCTGCAAAAAGGCCCAAAGTTTGTCATTAACTCCAGGTGTTTGGGACAGCCTTCTAAGAGCTTAGTAACTTCAAGTGGGACAGAAAAAATTAAAAAAAAAGAAATAACTATAATTAATATTAAAACAATTTAAAAGGGACTTATAAAGAGGGAAGAGAGCAGTAATTTATTTTCCGATCAAGTTTATCCCCTATAAGACTTAAATCAGACAGACTTAATTAATGAAAGCTGTGACCAAAATTTGTGAAATATGAAATATATCATATGTCTCAATTTTCTGTTTTTGAAAGGGTTGTTTGCTTTCACATGATTGGTAAACATGGATGTATCACAGATAAAGAATGCTGTGGAATATTTGGAAAACTATAGCAGCACATGGAGATATTATAGAAACGCCAAGAAATTCTGCATTCTATGATATTTCCTGTGGAGGGTGATCTCACATCATTAAAAGACCCCATCAATTTTTACTAGGCATTACCATGTATGAAACCATATAAATAAGGCAATAAGAGAGTATAATGTTCCAGATACCACCTACTGCTCCTTGATAAAAACAACAACATGAAGTATGGAATTTCTTATACCTAGACCTATAACATCTACTTTAAAAGTATGCCATTTTATAGCATGTGATGCACCTTTTTGCCATTACGCATTAATCTTTTTTAGATCCAAGAGATGTAGTACATAAATTAGTACGAAAACTGAAACCAAGCCTGGAAGTAAGGGAAGACAAATGCCATTGCTGGCTTCTGGTGCAAGTGATGCATTATGTCTTTAGGCAGCAATAAAGGTAATGATTTCAGAGGTCTAAAATGAGACTGCTATGCTTATGTTCACAAAAATTCTTGTCATCTTAACATTCTGAGCAACATGATATCATTACAAAGGTACAGTGTTATAACTTTATGAAAAAGTATTCTATGGATAGAAAGTATATGTTCAATAATGCCACTTGTTTACTGTTTCATAAAAATTTCCCAAGTGTTCTAAAAATGTATTCTGAAGAAAAAGAATCTAACATTCACTGTGTAATCTTATTGTAGAAATAAAAGTTTTCTTTTGAAAATTGTTGACTGTGATTTTTTAGAAAACAATGAAATTAAGAGATCAAATGTTAAAAACATACATTTTATAGACATTCTATTTCCTGAACAATTTCCTCCTATATATTGGCAAAATTATATTCTAAATAGAGACAATTGATTTATCCTTACATGCATGCTTTTTATCTGGATAACTCTTTCACTTGGACTGGTCCATAGGTGAATTTCACAGCTTGGCTTTTTAAACTCTCCGATTCAAATCTCGAAAGGTGTGTATGTACCTTTGTCTTTACTTTCCTGAAGTCCCAATGTCTCCAAGGCTGCTTTTCAGCTGTTACTCAAACCTACAATTGCATAAATCTTGATGGTTAATCTTTGGTGTGTCAATATTTGCAGGAACACTCTGGTACTGAAAGTGTTCTACAGCAAAATACCTCCTTGGAGTAGGTTAAACCAAGGCTTAAGAGTGTTCAAAATGATTCCTCAAATTATCTGGGAAAATAATTCTGTGATACTGTGGTCTGATCATGATATTATGTTAAGAGAATTTTTGACATTGATCGGCAGTGCTACTTTGTTAAGATAAAAAGTGGAAATCCAGATACATGTGGAAGAACAATAGGGTGCCTACAAAAAGTGTCAGGACAAAAGTAAGCTAAAGATAAATGCAAAAGAGGTGTATAGCAAGAGGATGGAGAACCATCAGATAATTTCTGGAATTGCTGCTTGGCTAACATAGCCACTGATTTAGTGACCATGGATCCTGCCATTAAATAGATAGATCAGGGCAGCTCTAAAAGCATTCATTACATCAGGTAGCTTTATCAAAACCAACTCAGTTATGTATTTAATACTGTGCTATTTCAAGTAATGAGATCAAAATTGCTTCAGTAAGAAAGACTAACTAATAGCTGTGGAAAGGCATTCATTCAATAAACAACCAGCTTTTGAAGATATTACTACCAAAGATCCACTTGTCTCTGCTTCTATTTTGTTCTACCATCCCAAAAGATGTGATGATACTGGTTCACCTGACTGTCTTTTTGTCTTTAATCAACAAGATCAATTTAAGCAACATTAGTTAACTGAAGTTTGAGTTGATTTGTTGTATTTTATCTAAGTTAGGACTAGTGAGCATTTCACAGACAGATTGTCATCTTGTTCTAGAAGGGTACCAAGGACCTTCTTACAATGGTAATATTTCAGACTTTCCCATTTTATATTTTGGTAGGAACACTGCAGGCATAGGCCAATATCAGCCTAGTTATACTGTTCCTGCTGTATGAACTACTTCAGTTATTTCTGCACATCAATGCATAGCACTTCAGAGGTTGGAAAGCTAATAGAATCTTGAATGACACAGAAATTTCTGTGTCTATATTTTAGTAATAAATGTAGTGCAGAATTTATTTCTTTCATCTAGCTTTGATAGAATAGCTTTTATATTGCAATAAATATGTATCTGATGATTCATATTCTATTTTGCATTTATATATAGCTATAACTTTATATATTAGAAGAATACTTTAGACATAACTGTATACAACAATAATTTATATATATTCATCTAAATATATATATGTGTTTTTTAAAAGTTTGTGTTATTATAGGAAAAAATCCCTCATAAATTCATCTTTGGTCTGAGACCATATTAAGTTTACTGTAATTATGACTAGGCTCATCAGCTCTCTGAAAAATTTCTTCTTTTCTGTGATCTCCTTCTGAACCTTCATTCACTTAAATATCCATTTATTTCAGGAAGAATCAGAAACATGTAGATGCCTCATCATTAGTAACCAAAGGTGTTTTACAGAGCAGCTGTGAATGTTTCAGATGTGCAAGTGTGTGCAGCTACACATTATGAGAATGTGAGAGCTTGTGCTGTATGTGAAGTAATAAGCACAGCAGCACAGTAAAACAACCTCACTTTTGCAGTTTGTATTACTTCAGGGGTTTGTTGGCACAGTTTATAACAGTTATTTATATTCATTTCAAGGCTGGGGGAAGAACAAAGCTTGAAAGACAGTTTGCTACTAAAAATTTTAATTCCTCAGAAAATGTACGTAAAATAGAACAAATTAATTTGTTGTATTTTTTTTTTTGCCAGTGTAATGATAATTGCATTTAATCATTCTTCCTACATTGAAAATACATCACACACATTTGAAAAGAATTTATGATGAGCAAAAAGATAATTTTTTTCCTAATTTGAATTTATTTAGGTGCAAAAATAACAAATTTTATGGAACAAGAATTTTACTATTTTAGGAGAAGTATATTAAAATATTAACAAAGTTAAAGTCAGAAGTTAAGACAAAAGCAAGGTACATGTGGGAAGTTACAAGCCACAGAAAATACAACATAATTGGTGATGAAATATTTCTAGTGGGAAAAAAATGAAGGCAGAAAGGTTTCCTTAGCAATGTACTATTAATTTCTCTTGAAGAAAAAAGATTCTCTAGAATGAGAATACTCTCTAGCAAAAATGAATGCAAATATATTATAAAGGTTTAATTTTTAAAATTTCTTTTATTATTTAATTTTATAAGACTTCAGAACTATAAATGAAGTTTGAGACAAAGCTCTAAGGTATACTGGCTTGGCACACACAAAAAATAAAACAGCATCAGTACTAAAATTAGATACATAAAGGTGAAGAAAAAGTGAAACAACCTGAAGGATACAAATTTTGTTCATGGAATGCAGAAACCATTATTTAGCTTTATTACATTTTTCTCCTATGAACAGCAAGAATGGAGATAAAATTCAGATCTACCTCTGCACATCCCATATTTCAAAGTTAGCTGAAGGTCTATATATTCTTTATTAAATAAGTATCAGGGTTAGTGTTTTAAATAACATATAACATTAGTATATAACTGGTATGTTATACTACTATAATGGTCTACAGTAGCCAGACCACAGTCATACTTTCCTCATTTGTCCTACTTTTCTTCCTTCCCCATGACTTTGACATATGGTAGGAAAAATATAGAAACTATTTGTCTTCCTAACTAGACCAACTATAAACCAGAATCACAGAATCACAGAATATGTTGAGTTGGAAGGGATCTACAAGGATTGAGTCCAATCCTTAACCTCACAGGACCATCCCCAAGAGTTACACCATGTGCCTTAGAGCATCATCCAAAAGCTTCTTGAACTCTGGCAGGCTTGGTGCTGTGACCACTTCCCAGGGGAGCCTGTTGCTGTGCCCAACCAGCCTCTGGGAATAGTTAATCAACATTCAATGGGTCCTGAAATAAATTCTCTTTTTATATAAAAATAGATATTATTAATTACTATTATTAATAATAATGCATGTTGCCATTTTGGTTAAATAGAAAAATATTTGCCTTCTGTATCCTGATTTTGATAGGAATTTTTCCTCACTGAAATGCTTTTTTCCAGCATAGTTTTAAAAAATATGTTAGGCAAACTCACTGGCTCAGGACTACCACCAAACACAATTTTAAAGAGGCATGCCACCTTGAAAGAGGAAGTCCTGAAATGTTTTGTTCTTATGTACATCACTCTAATGTTTGCTGTTCTGAGAGGATAATTACTTTCTGCAAGACCTTATCTAAAATTCATTCAAATTTTGCATCCATTTAATTTCATTCTTTACTTGTGAATATTATGTGTTCATATAATGAATTTGTCAGATGTGGCAAGTTGAGAGAACCGGTCTCACTAAAATCAGTGTGAGATGCTTTTGATCTTTATTAAAGACCCTAATCCAAAACCTCCTAACAGGTAAAACATAAATATTGCAATGCAGATCTCTGTTGTGGTTAGTACTGAATTTTTATTGTACAAAGCAATAGGTCAAGTGCCATTCTTGCCTGCCTATTGTCTCAGCATGGTCCAATTTTCAGCATTTTTGAAACCCCTTTTGAAATAAATACTTTTCCATTATACACAACATGGTCATCTTTATACACAACATGGAAATCTTTATTTTGATTTTGTTAATTTAAGAAGAAGTTTTATCTTGGGTTCTAGGTCCCTAGGGCCTACTACATTGTAGTGAAGTCTCACAAGAAAAAGAACAGAAAGAAAAGAATAATGTTGGGTTTATATCTTCTGTCTTTTAATCTATAATAGTTAACAAATCATGCAAAGAAAACTATAGCTGGAAGTCATGTCTGGAAAAATATTTTTCAATATTTTATTCAGTTATGATATAACTTGGAGAGACAAGGAATATTCTGCAAACTGGTAAATTATCAAGAACAGCTGTCACTTTCTTTATATAAATGCACATGGGTATTTGCAAAACAATTCAGTAATGGAGTAATAAATTTCTCAGTGTAAATAAAATAAATGAGCAAAATGCTTCCCTTGGTAAAAGCACCAAAACTGGCATTTTTTTCAAATTAAAATTCATAAAGAAAAGAGATCTGATCAAAGTTGATACCTGTTTAAGCCTACTAACAGCCCCAAACCACTGATTTCTTTTAACAGAGCACAAAAATTTCCAAATTAAATGGAGAATTGTCAATGTGTAAAGAGGGACATAACAGACAAAAATATCTATGATATAGTTCTTTGAGTTGGACCTCATACAACTGGCCTTGGCCCATTGTTCCCTCGTGTCCAGATCCTCTGTAGAGCCTTCCTACCCTCCAGCAGATCTACACTCCTGCCCAACTTAGTGTCATCTGCAAATGTATTGAGCTTGTACTGGATCAAGATATTAAATGGGACTAGCCCCCAAAATCTTGACATGTTGCCATGACATACATATTAAAAGAGAATTAAGATGTAACATAGGCAGCATGAAGTGTATAGCAGCTGACACATCATAAATAACCATCACATTAACCTTATAGTTGTTCTCAGCTCTAGAGAACCAGATTTCAGATGTATAAGGTGAACCAAAATGAATTGCAACCGTCGCATCTGCGATGTAAGAAAGACACGGCTGAGAGCTTCTTGATGGGTCATTAGTTTTAACTTTTGTAAACAATCTGCCTGTTATATTTTCTGCATTTTCTATGGTTTCCTTCCTGTCTTATCAACAAACCCCTAGTCTCGAGAATTTCCTATCCACCTCTTTCAGAGGTATTCTATTTATTTGTAAAAAAAATAGAAAAGTGCCTTCAAATCAGACTACATCAGAATACATACAATTTAAAGGGTAAAGATATTTGTAAGCAATTTCAGAAGCATATGCCTACCTGGAGCTTTGTGAAAGTTTTGCAGATTTACAGCTATGCATCTAAACTTAATGAAAATATTACTGAATTAGTAAGGATAAATAAATACATTGTCATGAAATTTAGAATAGTTAAAAATCCTTTGAACTTCTCACGCAAATTCACCATGACATATATTTTATAGGAGAATTTAGACATAACATAGGCATTATGAATTGTATAGCAGATGACACATCATAAATTGACAAATTTACCATTTAACAATAGAAGTTTTATGTACTCACAAGTGACACGTGCACTATCCTTGTGCTTATTCTCTTTTTCTGTAATATACTTTTATAAGATTATAATACATAAAACTTTTCAGACTGATTGCTAAACAATTCTGTATTCTTCACCAAGTGTAGCTATTTATATTCATTGCCCACCAGGCAAACTCCTACCACGTAGCAGACTCAAGACACTGACCAATTTTTGGGGTAGCTGCCACCCTACTCTCTACCTCAGGATTAACTGTATGGTTCCACCACAATTCCATATGGCTTTTGACCCCAGGCCTATCTTCCACAATCTTTTGAGCATTTTTCCACTCCAGGATAGTCCCTACCCCAGAACTAGGTGGACAATGACTCCAACAGGAATCAAACCCCTCAACCCCATAGAAGTGCCTCTACTAAACACCATGTAGCATCATAAGGCACCAGACCTAACTCTCCAAAATACTGTGATTGAAATCCCTGAGTTTTTAATAAATGAAAAGCCATACATTTTTTTTTTTAAGGTTAATATGCTAAATCATACAAATTTGTACTGTGATAAACTCAGGAAGCTATAGAAAAAATGAAAGTGTCTTTGTGATTAGTCATAATGTGACAATAAAACTCACACATAGTAACTGCAGAGTGAAAAAAAAATCAGAAAGAAAAATGTATCTTCTGTCTAGGCAGTACTATCTGAAGCCTTTGTCATATGTTTGGCATTACTTTTACGGTAATAATTGAGGCAATTGGTCCTTTTTATTAAAGTAAAAATAATGTAATTTTAAAATACAAATATATTTTGTTTTTATAATGAATTTGTACAGACTCCCAAAGTTCAAAGAATCTTCCCTCTCTTCTATCATTTTATTATGGGCTTTGTGGCTAGTGTGAGACATTAGGAAATACTTATGTCACTGCAATTACATAAGCAGTTTCTGTAGAAACGTTTGTGGGTTTCTAAATCTTTCTCCCTCCTATTCTCCCTGCCATGTCTGTAGACTTGAAACCTATGCAAGAAATTCAACATTGCTAAGTGGTCTAATGTATTTATTTCAAAGATGGCACAGATAGGGACAAGATTATTTTGAAGTTTGCCAAATATACTGAAGTTTCTCTTGACACAAGACAAAAGTTAAGGCAGAAAGAAAAGAAAAATTATATGTGTGTAATTTAATTGTAAACATATCATTTACTATCTTGGAAAGTGACAAAAATAATCTACTACTTTGATATGCACATTCTACCTTTGATATGAACAACTCTCCTACTAAATTCTTGAAGCAGAAAGCTCTATTATAGCAATTTAGAATATATTTCTTTCATTCTGTTAAACCAGATTAAAGGGGACTAGTATGAGAGATGCCTACAGTTACAGTCAATCACATAATGGTTCTGCTGCTTGAGATTATAACTTCTCTATATTTGAAAAATTTTGCTTACTTCTTTTTTTTTCCCTTAAGAAAATGAAGAAGGTGGTTTTTCCTTCTCTATATTTCCCAGATTTCACAAGCACATCTCAAATATTGGAGATATGCTCAAATATTTCCTCAAAGTTTGGGACAGCAAAGGTGGTACAAGAAAGATTAAGACAAGAATGCTTTTATCTGATTAAAGCTTCTCTGAGAAGTTTCAACTAACCTTGTTTTAATCATCTGGTTTTTACATGGTGCAGAAATAGGAGCAATAATGTCATTGACATTTTCCACAAAGCTTCTGGAATGTCCTGAAAGGTCTGTGAAAGACTGATTTTAGGCATTTGGGTCAATCTATAATTGCCTTTGCATTTAAGGGGTTAGGATAAATTTCTTCCTTTATCCTCAAAGTTGTTTTTGAATTACATTAGATCCATAGTGTGAAGTCTGTAGGTATGCTTCCCCAAATAATTCCATGCTTGCTTTGTTCTGTTTCAAGTCTCAAATGGTGGTAATGGCATCCATGTGAGTTTGTCATGACTGTCTAATTCAACCAGCATTTAGCTGACCTTCCTCAATATACAGTTGAAGGACTAGTCAGCCTTTTAACACTATCTTGTCTCACATCAGTGATCAGAACAGGTTTTATTTTTTCTCTATGGAAAGAGGGCTTTCCAGTTAAATCCATTGTGCTGGCTATCTTTTCTCTATGGTGGGCCATTCAAAAAAGAAATGTGTCAATGGCAGTGACATGTTAACTCTCCAGAGATTTACATGCAACCTCATCTTGCTATTTCCTCACAGTTTTGCATCTGAATTATATCTGAGAATTCAGTTATGATGAGTTGGTTACAAACTCCTACTCTGACATCTTCTTCTTATGCATCCACTTCACAAACGGCTACAAACCCTCCATGTTTTACTCTGTAACACTCTTTGGTGATGACGCCAAGAACCACAAAATCCATTGGAACCAATTCTTCAAACTTTTTCATCCTGTGCTCAGTTTGAATTCCCTTCTCTCTGCTGCATCTGAAGCTAACAACAACCTCCCTGTTGTGATGGGATTTTAACCTACTGACACACATAGTTGGTGTGACCTGGTTACAAAAGGAGTATTTTTTAACTTTATTGGTAATGTTGTTAACCTTTTTCACAACTTCAAAGGAATTTTCCCAACAATTTTGGAACTGCTTATATTTAACATGAATTAAGAAAGTGGACTTCAAGCCCTAAGTGAGTGTTTATCTAAGTTTTTACTATAAATTCCTTGATGAGCTACTGCTCTATAAATTCATCATGTAAAGTAAATTATTATTGATCTACTGAGTATATAAAATGCCTGCTTCAATCTCTTGTTCAGTCCTATCATCTCCAAAAGTTTCAGTAATATTTTCATTTAGGTAGGTGATCAAGTCAGATTGTGTTATCTAGGGAGGGTGAGTACAGTGAAATTGTAACAATCACTTTCTGTTCAATATGTTAGTAACCTGCATTTAAGTGTTCATTTGACTCTCTCAGCCTATTTGCTTTACCCCATTAAATTCCATAAATCCTTAAAAACTTGTCTGACAGTATCCTTCTCCAACTTTGATAATCAGTGAAAAATAACTCTTGACACTGTTTCAACCTCTGCCTTGAGAAAAAGAGGTTGTGTCTGCAGAGGAAATAATATCACATGACCAGTAAAACCACATAAACAGTTATGGTTTTACCTCTTTTGTGGTGATCATAGAATAAACCAACAATATCCATTAAGACTCCAGGGAATTGCTTCCTGGAAGGGGGTAACACCAGCTTCAAAAAAAATTCTTTTTTGATTTTTTATGTGTCTGACAACATTCACTTCCAATAATATGTAATAGTTTTTAATTTCTCTATGCCCATCATACCAATATTTGATCAAGCATTTTATAAGCTTTAACTGAGCTATGCAGGATATCTCATACATGCTCTTGATAAATTATAGGTATATTTTTCCTAGATGAATGCTTATGCACAAGAACCAGCTTCTAGGAGGTATATCTCAATATTTCCCCTAACATTTCAGGTTTAGATTTGTAGCTTGGTAAGCAAAAAATTTTTCTAAGTTCTGAAACAAACTCCAGGAATTTTGTCTATACAGATGTTACGTTCATGAAGTCCTGCTAGCTCCTTGTCTCATGTATATCATATTATGCTTGAATATGCCTCAGGTGTTCTTTACCTTTCTTTTTCCTGTTTGTAATGTTATTCTTGTAACGTAAGCTTTTTCCCCTCATACGTATTTGTCTCCCTGAAGTCTAAACACACACACTAGATACTTCTTCCACTAAAAAATATTAGATTAACTAATTAAGAGAGATTTTAAAGATATCACAGCAAAAGTATCATCTATCACCCAGGAAAATCACCCTGTCCTTATAACTTGCCACACAAATGCATTTTTCTCCTTTGATCTCACATCCTAAAGTTATGCATTGAGCTATTAATATTTTCTTGGAGAAGGAGATATAAGAAAGTTTTAGTCAAAGAGACTTAATCACAACCATAATGTTTGATTCTTGTTGTGAATTAGTTCTGTATTGTTTTGTCATGGTCTGATATTATGCAGCATTTGCCATCTTCACAGAATAAGACTTGAAAGCATAAATTCCTACAGCTGAAGATAAGAGCTTAATAATCCAGTCTAACAGGTGTTGTAGATCAAACACACAAAGGACAACTAGTACTGGGATTACACTAGCACTGCAATAAGGGATGTCTGTTAGGAAAAAAAAGCACAAATACCTACTAAAAAAGAAACCCAAACAAAACAAAACAAACAAAATGTTTTTGGTGTTGTTTTTTTTTTTTTTTTGCCACTGATAGAAAGCATCAGGTGCTTAAGATATCAAAAACACATTTGACTTTTTATTTTTTTTTTGTCTACGTTGTAACTTGTGTCAGAATCTGCAAATTCTCAGAAAATAAATGTTTCTGTATAAGAGACAGGACTATACATATTAACTGTGCACAATAAATATTTGCATTCACAGGAAAAGAACACTTGTTTTTACAGGAGTTATTGTATTGGATAGTACCCAAGGACATTAGTGATTAGAATAAAGCACTGGTACATGCAACTTCATAACATGGCCCTGTGATGAATTTGCTTGTAGGTTCTGGAAGGAAAAGCACTCTATAGCAGTATGGAAATCTGGGTAGCTCAGAAGGCCTGGAGGTATTTGTACTATGACCTATTTTTTTGTATCTTCATCTAAACATATGCAGCTGAAAGACTCTGAGTTGATAATAATATTTTCTGTTGTGATAGCTCATGGTTCTGATAGCCAAATTTACTACAATAGCTTAGTACTGCATTTCTTTACCACATAAAATATTAATATAAGATTGACTAAATATCTCTTCTAAAGTCTATAGAGCCCAGAGATTATTAAGAAATCCTGGTTTTGTCTTCAGGGGTTCAGTTTCCTTTCCATACCTGCAGATAGCTTTTGTGCACTCAGCTTTTGAAGGATGGATCTTTTTCAAAGCTAAGGGGGAGGAATACTAATAAATCACATCTTTATGAAATATTCATTAATTCAGTGAGCTCTTTACAAGGCTGCTGCCAAGGCAGTGCAGGGTGACGAATTACATTTTACACACAGAGGAAATGGCTGACAAGATACATTGTCTATACAGAGGGTTTCCTGAATGGTCACATACAAAGCTAACCAACAAAAGTTGTTTACACTATTAAGCAAGTGAGACAAAAATGCAGCTGTGTATATCCCTGCCAAGTTCCTGTACCTCCTCTTTTATGAAGAGTTTTCCCTCCTGGCTTAGTTCTACTTTGTAACAGATTTTGTTCTTATGAGGTGCTTTACTTGGAATGCTAGTTGAACGAAGTCAGATGGTAAGAAAAAATTGAGCCAGCATTGTGGCCTTTGTTACATCTTGTAAGAGGATGTGGACTTGCCTTAAGGTCTCTCTTATTCATGTGTCAGCAGTCATCAGCAAGACATTGCACAAAAACAAACTGAATGTTCCTTCACTAGAGAGTGAAACGGAATCTCTTTCTTGATTGCCTCTTTCATCTCTTTAGCACTCTGAAAGCAACCCCCGGGTAGCAAGGACGCTGGAATCAGTACAACTATGCTCCATCTTGCCCACAATTGTACCCCATCATGATAGAAGATGGGGTCCTTGTGAAAGCACTCAAAGGGCATATCTTTCATTACAAGGCACATATCTTTTGGCTGGCTCAGTAAAAGAGGAATGACACAGATTTACAAGGACTCAAAAGCAAAGTTTGCAAAAAGTAGCCATTAAAATGTAATGGAACTCTTTCTCTTCACTGGAGCGTACAAACTATTCAAGAACTAGACTTTGTCCCAGACATGAAAGAAGACAAGATGCAAGGACTGTGACTTAATGAGATTGCGTCTTTATGAACTCATCTGGGAACTATGAAGATCATCTTAATTATTTCCACTTTCTGGAGAGTAAACTCCACGACACTGAAAACCTACACCCTCTGGACTTTTAACATGGGTGTTTGGTAGACTTACCACCCTCTACGTATATGAAGTTCTTTATTTTGTTGATACTGATATAGGTTTTTAGGTTGCTCTAGGATTTTTTTTGGGTTTAGGTCTCCATCTTACAACTCCAAAACAACGTGATTTTAAGAGCAATATGGTTTTCCTAACCTGGAAATAAAATAAGCTCCACTTAATTTTCACATTTACCTCCTTTCATGTGATCATAGAATGTTTTGGGTTCAAAGGAACCTTAAAGATCATCTAGTTTCAACTCCCCATGATGGGCAGGAATGCCACCCACTATAGCGGATTGCTCAGGGACCCATCTTACCTGGTCTTGAACACTTCCAGTGATGAGGCATCCACAACTTCTTTGGGCAACGTGTTCCAGTACCTCAGCATACTCTGAATAAAGAATTTGTTTCTAACATCTAGTCTAAATCTCTTTGCTTTTATTTTAGACAGTTCTGTCTTGTCCCATCACTATCAACCTTTGCAAATAGTTGCTGCCCTCTTTCTTATAAGCACCCTTTAGGTATTGGAAGGCTGCAATGAGGTTTTCCTGGAGCCCTCTATTCTCCAGGCTGAACAACCCCAAATCTCTCAGCCTGTCTTCATAGGATAGGTGCTCTAGCCCCCATATCAACTGTGGCACTAATCTGGACTTGCTCTAAGACAGGTTCATGTCCTTCTTACACTGAGGATCCCAGACTTACATGTGGAGGAGGAGGTGAGATTCCAGGTGGAGTCTCATGAGAGCAGAGTTGAGGGTCAGAATCACCTCCTTCAACCTGTTGGTCACACTTCTTTTGATGCAGCCCTGGATACTGGACTGCAAGTACACACTGTTGGCTCATGTTCAGCTTTTCATTCACGAGAACCCATCAAGTCCTTCTCCACATGCTGCTTTCTATGAATTCTTTTCTCAGTTTGTACTCATGTCTGGGGTGGTCCTGACCCAGCTGCAGAACAGATATTTACAGAATCTTCTGATTTGGAAGAGACCCACAAAGTCATTAAGTCCAACTCTTAAGTGAACTGCCCTTGTGGGGATTGAATGCATGACCTTGGCATTATTAGCATAATGACTTAGGATTTTTAGGATTTTTAGCTTTTTGCTTTTTTAGCTTTTTTTAATGTAACTGTGTGGTAAATACAGATTTTTAGCATAGTTATATAGTCTCTCACACTTTAGAATAGTAGTTAACACTTACCAAGCCCTATTTCCCACTTCATATTGAATTTTCTAAATTCTTTAGGCTTGTTTAGGTTCCTTTCAAGGCAGGACAAATCTCTTGTTTAAGAGCATTTGCATGCCAAGAACCACAAGATACCGTCATAGTCAAAGCAACTTTCAATCCCAGAACCCTGGAGAAGCTCCAAAGAGAGTATGTGCCATGAAAAAGAGGAAGATGAGGAAGAAAGGGGTCTTGGGACCTCTGACTCAGTACTGGGAAGGCTTACCGGGGGGGAGGGGGGGGGCAGATTTGGGAGGATCTGGGGGAGGATAGTTCTCATATTGGACCATAAATTGGTCCAATCCCCTGGACACAGGGGCATGCTTTTGTACTCCTTGCATGACAAGGTCTTCATTAAAGACCTGCTCTCTGTCATATCTATACTAACATTGTCTGGTGAGTTTTTTCTCCCAGTTTTCAGGCAGTAACACCATACTTTAACCAACTGAGCCAACCCACCCCCCCAACTCTTCTTTAGACTAGTTGATCTTCATGAGTTTCTCATGGGCCCTTTTCTCAAGTTTGTCCAGGTCTCTCAGGATGTCATTCCTTCTTTCTGTTGTGTTAATTTCACTGCTCAGTTTTGTGTTGTCTGCAAACTTGCTGAAGGTGCACTCGATCTCACAGTCTAGGTTATTGTAAAGATATTTCCATAAACCACATTTGTGCTTGATTTCAAGTCTTTAAAAAAAAAACAACCCCCCTGAACATTACCTTCTGTAGGGGGGGATAGTTGTTATATGAGACCCTGTCAGTATTTTAATATTGGGAATATTCTTAGCTCTCTCACAAATGGTCACTGTGTAGTTTTATATCTGGTGGTTGATGTGAAGATTTTGAATTCTGAATGAAGTTAGTGATGGTAAACAGTGTGGACTTAATTTTTTCACAAGAAATCTAGTATTATGCATTAAAGATGAGATCAGAATCTAATCACAGACTTAAGGAATAGCTTGAATGAGTTTGAAGTCTGTAATACATTTTAAACGAGGTTCCTGTGGCCAAATTCAGCTGATCTCTAAACATCTTGTTTGCACATAAATATGAAATACCTTCTGTTTTCAAAATTGACATTTATGTAATTAAGAAAAATATATTTTTAATAACAAGTTAAACAAAACAACTTGTTCAAGGAACAAGAGAGTAAGGTAATAATTTTTGTTGCTTCATTTTCACATCCATTTCTGTTAACCTAGGTATAACCCATTTATTTTGGAGAAAAAAATGCAATCCCTCAATCATATTAGGTTAAGTTCTCCTAAAATTTGCTGCATTGACATTCATGAGAATTAGCTAACAGAATTTACAGGCATACCATCTATAGTAAAAGGGCAAACACTTTCCTTTATAAAGAAGGGTCATGAGCATTGAATGTAGACAATGCTATTGAAATGCATGAAAATTAAAAATAAGAAGTTGAATAAGTAAGTCTAATGGGAAATGTTCTGTAAGTCTAATGGGAAATGTTCTGTAATTTGTTTCAGTTTCTAAGGTCAATTTTTAACAAATTCAAATAAACTTACATTTGAATCCTTTCCACTCACTAGGGAACATACGTCATTGAAATATCACTGAAGCATGTCATTTGGCTTTTCCTCTGCTCCTAATCTCCCCCATCCTTGAAATGTCCCTGTACTGAGATTGTGAATAGAGAGACAGAGGAACAAATTTGGATATCCATGTGCCTTCAAGCATTTGTGGGAGATTTTTATTCCCTTGGCACCAGCTAGGCTGGACAAACTGAGCCAGGAAATGTGTCCCTGAACCTTTACTCCTCCCTGCAGAGTGAAGATAGTTCCTCACTGGGCAAATTAAGTCCCCATGCCCTTTATCAAGCTCGTTGTAGAATTCTTGAATGAAATAGAAAGTTAAATAATAACTAACATCTAACTAAAATAATAACTAAAATCTAACATAGATTTTACATGTTTAAAGTAAAAAAAAAAAAAAACCAACAAACCCTCAATTATTTGATCAAACTAGATTTTTCTCCAAATTTGATTTCTTTCTATGTGTCTTTCATTTTTAGTCTTACTATAAATTGTACAGGTTCATTGAAGACTTTTGAATTAGGGCTTATGATATCAGTATTCAAATATACGTATTTATTTTTGACATTAACTTACTTCTTTCCTTGTTTTACTTTGTGAAATGGCTACTGTGAATCTACACTATCACTTTGATAGCATTTTATTCCCACATATTTATGATGTTACATTTATTTCAGCAAATTCAAAGTTTAAGGCTTTTTGGCTCAGCTGTAACCTCACAAGAAACAGATTTCCATAGACTTTTTCCAGAGAATAGCAATATCATACTCAGCTAAAGACATGGGGTTGCATTCCACACATTATCAAAAGTATGATGAAAACTTTCCTTTTCCCTTTGAGGTCTTAGTCAGAAATGTGAATTGTTCATGTTAGCTTCCAGACCTGACTGAGAAATTAATCATCTCCTAACATTTAGCACCAGTTCTCCCAATATGTACCGACTTCTGCAATGACATTGAGGTTTAAAAATCTGAAATGTGGTTTAGGGAAGGCTCATGGAGTTATCTTACAGAAGCATCCCTAAGGCCATAGATCAAGATGAATTTAACAAAAAGATCAGGCCTGGCAATGAGGGCAAACAATGTATCTGTTTAACTTTCTCTATCTTTCTAACCAATGACTTTCTTAAAAAACAATCAGATTCAGAGGATCACACTTTTACAGCATATTCACCCGTAAAAGGCACTCCTTTTGCTTCAGAGAGGATGCCTTCAGGGTAAAGATTGTATGGAAAATCTGTATCTGCAATAATGGCATGAGTTTTGAATTAAAATATGTATGCTGGTTTGGATTTATCTTTTTTATTTCTTTTTTTACTTTGGATAAGTAATTTGGGAATACAAGTAAAAAAATATTACATCACAGAAAAGATTTAATCTTAAAATTGCCTTTGCTAAGCACTACTATAAAATTCAGGAAGAGAGTAGGGCTTGGGGAAAAAAACACATTTAGAAAGAAAATATGTGTCCAAGGTAACAAATTTGAAATCATGGTGATAACCTTTATAGGTTCTGAAGTTTGATTCCTTACAGTGTATCCTGAAGATGTAGTAGGGGCAATTTATGTCACACTTCAGAAGTTGTGTAGTTGGGTTTCTGTCTGGAATTTACTCTGTGGAATCAACTTAAGAGCTGAATAGACACTAACTAAAAAAATCCTTCCACTGTATTTTTCCCAAAGAGCTATTTCTATATACACGTGAGTCAATGCACAATAATCCAACAAACATTAACCTTCTTGTTGCCTTTCTGAGCCATCCTCCTTGATGTTCATGATTATGAACTCATCTAATCAGTTCATCTTAATATTTTATTTTTAGCCTGAAAAACCCCCAACAACTCAAACATGGGAGAGGGATGCAATAAGTATTGGACTAGAGTCAGTTGGGATTTTTCCTTATATGAGCAAAACATTACGAAATTGTCCCTGTGTTGTATTGTTTCTCCCCAAAGAACCAGCACATCATGTAGTGTGTAATAAGTAGAACGACTAAGATACATGAATCACTATCAATTTCCTTCTTTCAACTCTTGAGTAACCTTGAAAGAAATACTTGAAAGAGCTAATTCTGAAAGAAATTACCTTGAAAAATTACCTTGAAAGAAAGACTAATTTTTTTTCTTTTTTTTTTTCATGTGTAACCTGTGCAATCGAGTTGATTTACCTGTGAGCATGTTGACTTTATTCCACTTGAGCAGAGCAATAACAGTGCAAATACTAGAATTTGGAGCAGACTTCCTGACTAATCCAAGAGTAAATTTTCATTGGACTGACTGTCTTCCTCGGAGAAAGTGAGACATACTCTCTCTTCTACTTAGTTTGTCTTTTTCTCAGAATGTTGAGTTGTCTGCAAAGATAAAAGATGAGTATGTAATACCCAAGATGTGCTTAGTCAGTGTCTGAAGAGCTATACTGAAGGTTTATCTGCCTTGCCATGCTACTTCCTACTTCAGTGCTCTGAGGTTTCTTCCTTTTTTTCTTTATTGTTGCAGTTGTCCTTTTGCAAAAAGACATAGAAGTGTTACTTCTAGAATTTGATGTCTATTTTGGTAATTGTAGTTTGCATACAGATTTATAAGAAAGGTATTGCTTACAGGAAAGACGCTCTATGACTCGTAGTTTTATTTTGTTATTTAATAGAGTTGTGATGATGGGGGTAATAATTATGTTTTGAATGTTTGGAAGTGACATTGCTGTGGAGTTGGAAGCTAAAGAAAATAAATTATAGACATGATTTAGGGATCAGCATTTCAAGTTTTATTTTTCCTTTTTAAAAACTCACTACTAAATTATAATCCAGAGATTATCTCTGCTGAAGAATCAGGAATTCCTGAAGTGTTGTCTCAGAAAAAGACTATTAAAAGGTCTGTTACTCAGTTCTGGTACAATTCAGAGCAAAAGGCTATTTCCAGTTCTGGGTCAAAGAACAGGCAGGGAGAAGACATTTCTTGTTTCATCTGTGTGGACCCTATCCCTTGGTTTTAGGTAATTTATAGGAAGAAATGATCCTCTTCTCTTGTTCTGGTTTGCTCAAGGTTTTAGGGAGAGATGCTCAGGCCCCCTAATGCTGTTTCATTTAACCAGTTTGGAAAAGCAAATAAAAAATTTTCCTTATATTTGAAAGCCAGTGTTTCCCAGTGTGTTGGCTCACATCCATTGCAAACATCTGGCATCTTTAATGGTATAGGAAATTTCAATATGAAAACACCATAGAGCTATTACTCTCATTTCTAATTCTTCTCACACCCCACCACTAAATAGTCCCTTTAGTACTATACCAACCCAGTCATAGACTATCCTTTTCAAATAAGCCATTATCTCATCATCAGAGCCTCTAGGCTCTTCCACCAATCCCTATTGCAGTTTCTTCACTCCCAAACTCTGCTTTCTACCAAAACAATCCAAGAAACAAAATATCCAAGTATCACAGATAACATTGTTCTGCAAGCTCTTGACCTTATTTTCAGGATTTGAAAAAAAAGAAAAACAAAACCTTTCAGCATCCTTCCAGTTAATCAGTGCTGACTGATTAATGTTATCTTCCAGTTTAATCACCCAGGAAGAAAAATAGCGTCATACTCTGCAATGACCTATATACTACTAATTCTTTTTAGTTGTATATGTGACCTGGCAAGACTCATTTTCTCCTATATAATAATCACCTTGACAAAAACAGATGGTAACAGCATGCCTACAAGTTATATGGCACCTCTGATAGGAAGTGTTCAATTTAATGCTACAAGACTGTACCTCTGGTTCAGTGATGGCAGTATGTCCCTTTAAGCTTACAAACTATTTAGCAACTGACTGACTACAAGGCTTTCTTTTCAACCTTTCTGTATATGAGCCTTCCTATCACATTTTCGGATGTACATGTAGTGATCTAGAGACAAAAACTTTATAAGAATGGCATTTTCAAGTTTGTGTCCTGAAGGAAATAGGCATTGTGTGCTAGCCGTGGAAAACTGAGTAATTAATTTTACTGATGGGACCATTAGTACACAATTTGGGATCATATAAGACTACAAGTTTTAAAAGGACTTGTTTGGTATATGGAAATTTTGGTGAATTTTGGAAACATCTAATTCCCAAGGATAATTTTGGTACGCATGAAATCCCAGTGATAAAAACAGTTTGAGGGAAATCCATGTGGAATCCATATCAAAATGCCTTTTAAATGGGATTCTTTTCTGCCTTAGTCATATAAAATTGTGCTGGGATTTTCAGCGATTGTGTGTTCTTGAAATCTTTATTCACTGGGTAACTATCAAAATTCAGAGATGGGAAGGAGAAAATGTATTGCTGAATATCAATGTTTAGGAGAATCAAAAATTTTACTTTTTTCAGTTAAGAAACCAAATCAGTTATTTACATCTTTTTATGGAGTTTTGCAGCATCTATTTTTTTTAACTATAACTTACGATTTTTTTCTTAGCTATTCTAATAATGCAGATGTGAAATGTTAAAAAGCAAGCTATAAGTAGATATCAGCCACCAGGGATATTGTAGGTTATCAAAGCATATGTGTGTTTTTGTATGAGTGTTTCTATATACATGTGTAAAAAAGAGAGGGCAGAAATAGATATATACAATTCCATTGTTACATTCATCTGTCTGACTGTCTAAGCAATTCTCTGATGAGGTTGCTGTTTGAAAAGCCCACTGTTCTTTTTTATGTTGCTGCAATTACAGAGTTAAAGATCGAGTGGAAATCTATTACTGTTCAAAATTAACAGACAATATTATTTACATTTTAAAACTCCTGTATGTTCAATTATTATCTTTTTTTAAAATCTGAGTGTGATAGTTAATGACTGAGTCTTTGAACATTAGCACAAGACTGCTGTTCTAAACCACTACTATTAGCCTGCAATGCAGCAAATTGTTGACAGCTATAACAAAGCATTGCATCTTGCTGTCTTGTGAGCTCAGGATGCTGAAATGCTCTCTGTCGCTGCATAGTGGAGCAAATGCTATTTCTATTCAATACTGTCACTCAAAACAATAAGATCGGTTGGTCACTTACAATTGTTTTCCTCAATTTGTGTTCTGAAGCAATACCTATGAAGTTTGCTTACCTGACAGATATTTGAAGATCTTTGTATTTAATTGGAGTCTGTGATCCACAGATGTGTGAAAAAGTAGGTGATTTCTTTGCCATGTAAGTGATCATTTGTCACAGGGTAGCAAACACTGCCAGACGATATGTTGCTCCATCCTTACCTCATTTCCAGTCAGCAACCGTATAAACGAGATGCAATAGTTGCTGTTTATCTACCGATTTTCATCTCTAAATTAATGTGATCTGCAGTGCAGCAGTCATTCTATGAATACAAGGCTGTAAATTTAACTGAATAGTTTTCCAACAGAAGGTTGATTTGTTTGCGTCTTCCCTGTTTATAGGTACATAAATTGAATCTTAGTCTTATGTGGAAGCATCATTGCTTTAAAAGCTATAACCAGTGCAGACCAGAATACTGATTCACTCCCACACAACCAGTTTTTATGTCAGATAGCTACATATGTGCAGTGGCCTGTAAAACTATCCAAATATCACAGTAATACCTTTAGAAATAGGGCACTTCAGGAGAGGTAATTTTCCACAACATTCAATGACTGGAGTTGCTAAAAGCTAGAAACTAGGTTATAAAGATTGTTGGTCTGAACTAATAGAGCACCCACATTTAATTTAGCTTATTTTTCTATTGGTCTGGACTTCTTTTATTATTACCCCACTGTTGTAAATAGTGACCTCACCTTTGTTATCATTAACAAACCATTTCGATCATTTCAAGAAAGCAGAATTGGCTAATACTTTTATAAGTAAAGATTCATACTGTAGTCCTTTCTCAGGGAACATCAGAATTAATCAAGAGCAGAACATGAAGATTTGGTTTTGATGAAAAAAATGCTAATATGAAACACCTCAAGCCACAGTTTCAAGTACACTGTCAGCTAGCACTGCTGCCTCAAGCAGCAGTCCTGACCTCCTTCTCTACCTGACAGCTTATTCTCACCCTGCTTTGCTTCCTCCCTTGGGCTAGCAGAAATGTTTGTACTGCTGCTCATTGAACTAGATCAGGGAACCAATCAGAGGTAAAGCTGCTGGTTTTTTTCTCAGATTAATTTTAACTTAGATCAGATTCTCAATTTGGTTCACCACAGGATGTCATGAGCAGGAAAAGGTTGCTGGCCTGCAAGAAAGGAAAGGTAAAATATCAATTTTAAGTACTATCTTAAACTGCAGCTCCAGATTCATCAGGAATTTGCCTCTTTCACATGCACAGAAATTGGAAACTTGCAGTTGAAGTTTAACTTCTTGATTTAACTATTGATTAGCTAGGGTTTTTTTCAGAACAACCAGTGAACCTCCCCAACTACCACCACAATCTGTTATTCACTGTAAAGATATAGGATACTACACAGGGAAAAGGTGTTCAATCTTATGACATCAGCAAGTCCTTTATAAAAAGGTCCTCTCAGACCCTTCAGGAATTCCATTTTAAAAACTTTATTTTTCCTCAGCTCTTTTTGCAGTTTTGCTAAAGAACCTATCAGCTCTGATGGAAGTTGCCTTCTGGGTCTATGCCTGCCTGAAAATACTCTTTGCATTAAAAATGAGAACTAAAGCTTGGATTAGAACATGTCTTTGCAGAAATCACTAACATTGTCTGACAGAAAAGCCTAGGAAGTATTTAAAGCTGATATATCAATATTCTTTGAGACTTTTAAGCAACTTATAGCTTATTTGATTCATGTGGTAAGCTTCTGGTAGCGGAGGGGCTTTAGAGGTGGCCTCCATGAGAAGTGACTGTCCCCATTCCAGGCACAGTCAGTTTTAGCTGGCTCCAAAATGAACCCATCACTGGCCAAAGCTGAGCCCCATTAGCTGTGCCTCTGTGATAACATATTTAGGACAGGGTAAAAAGTCAGTGTGGAAGGCTGGGGAGCAGAGAATCCCATTTAGCCTGCAGAGAAGACCATGGCAAAGCATGTTGTCCACCTGCAGCCCATGAAGGAGCACACTGCAACCAGTAGAGGACTTCAGCTGGAGCAGAGGGATATGCCTTAAGGAAGATGAAGCACACTGAGAGGAGATCATGAGGTAGGAGCCTTTTTGGGAGGAATGGTGGCCCATGCTAGAGCAGTCTGTTTCTACAGGACTGTATCCCCTGGTGGATCCATGATGGAACAAGGGAAAAGTGTAAGGAGGAAGGAGTAGAAGGGATGAATTGTTCTGAAATTACCATAACCCCCATTCCCATCCCTTTTGGGGTGTTTGGGATTGGAGGAGGTAGAACAGCCATGAATGAAGGAGTCAAATTGAACTTGGGAAGAAGTGGAGATGTAGAGGAGGAAGATGGTTTTTAGTTATGTTTTGTTTCTCACTGTCCTATTCTACATTTTATTGGCAATAAATTAAATTAATCTTTCTAAAGTTGTCTGTTTTGCTCATGATATGAATTGTCATGAGCATGTAAAGACATGAGTCCATGTCTTTACCTTGATCCATGAGTTTGTTCATCTTATTTTCTCCCTGTGCCCTGCTTAGGAAGGGAAGGAAGAGTGTAATTTGGTAGGCAACTAGCAACCAGCAGAAGTTAACCCACCACAGGTAGTAACAGTAATAGGTGGAAGTGTGTTTGCAGTATTTTGGTGAATTGGTCTTGGAGTGTACATTACTGTCTGTTCATTCTGAAAAAAATTATCTGGTTTAGAGATGAAGATGTAATAGTCTTCTGCTTCTGGTGAGGTACTATTTGGACCTGACTATGATTAACCTATCAGTTGAATTTTTTATTTAAAAACAGGCTGGAATTGATTTTCAGACTCTGTGGTTTCTTCCAAGGCATTTGTAAATGATCTTGAGTGAAAAAGTAGGGTAACTTCCACATGTCATCTTTTCTTGAAGAGTGTATGTTCTCTGGGTAAAAAAAATCGTAAATGGAGCTGCCTATGAAACAGTTCAGCTAAACTTTCCAGTTCTTAAAACCAATTTGAAAAAACTCAACAAACAACAAACAAACACAGAACTCCAAAACCCCAAAACAACAAAACACCACAGGAATTTACTTTAAAATTCAGTTCAATGTATTGAATTTAAGTGTGTCTCAAATACCTTTCCTTTGAAACTCAGAGATGCAAATAGTTCATATTTAAAATGTTCTCAGTGATCTATCCCTTTCATTATGAACTTCAATGGGATCTTTCAAACAGATTTTATTTTCAATATTTGTCCCAGATTTAAGAAACCACCTCTACTTTGTAATACTAGAGAGATGTTCAAAGGATGCTGCTGTCCACTAGTATAGCAAGGGAAATCTGACTTATCTTGTATAAACAGTGAGAAAAGCTGGACACATGAATATTTCAATGCCTGAATTGACTCCTCCTTCCCATATCAGTTTTGGGGATTGTCCTCCTTACAACCTAAAGCTGTTGTCCTAATAAGCCAAAAGTGAGAAAAGTTAGGTAACTTAGTAGTAGTTAGTGTTAGTTTCTTGTAGTTAGTAACTACAAGAAAACTCTTTCTTATTAGAGTGAATATGAAAAAGACCATGAGACTTATACTGAGTCTAATATTAACTTAAAAAATGTGAGAGATGAGAAAGACAGCAGAAATCTGGTGGAAGTTTGGCAACTGGCAGTTAAGGATCACAGTGTGTTTGTTATGAGGAACTACAGCCTAATACTTCTCAAAAGAATTGCTAGAGGATGACTACAGTCTGATGACATAAATAAAGTGCCTTTTTGAAAACTCAAGTGAGATTAAAATTCAGATTAGTTAAGAACTCTGATTATAGATGGCGCTCTTCAGTGTTTCTCTGTGCGTTTTTACTTTTCAATCTTTAAAATGATTAATCTGAAGAAGAGATGTGTTGATGCAGTATGAACCTGTCTTTTCAATAGGTGGAATGTATCACTGATTCTCCTTGAGCTTCCATTCCTCTTTATCAGTCTTCAAGTTTACCCGGGTCCATCTGTAAGAATATTTTTGTGGTAAGACTGTGAGAACTCTTCCTAGTTTCCTCAGTTTAAAGTGTTTTCCTCATATATATTGATATTAATGTGGTGGATTTTATGAGATTATTTCAGGGTATCCTCTAAAGTTTGTGTAGGCCTTCAGATATTTATCTGTATTAACACAGTTGACTGGAAAAATAATGGTTTCCAAACTCTGGAACTTATATATCAATGACATCCCTGAGTCAATATAGATGAGGTTTTCACTACCTGGGAGGTTGTTATGAGTTACATGGTTACATCAGTGGAAAACGAGTCTCAGATGGGCAATACTAATTAAATTGCTTATTTTTTCAACTGTTTTGATGTCTAGTGACAGTGCAGAAACCAAGATATGGACTAACAGAGGACAACCCCCCCATTACACAAGCTCTTGAGGCCATGCTTTTTCACAGCAAATATTATTAAGCAGGCATAAAAGTACAAGATCCTTTTGGAAGCATGAAATATTTTGTAAATATTCAATATTAGGGGAGTAAACTCATGAGAAACTTTCAATCTCTTTTCTATTAGTTAAGATAGGAATATAACTGTAAGGTTTCTCTGGTCAGGTTAATCTTTGTAAGCACAATATTTCAACCAGCAGTTAAGGCAGTAGTTAAGGATGATCAAATATAATGGGGAGCTGAAAAATTTTTGGTTTTTTTTTTTGGGGTTGGTTTGGGTTTTTGTTGTTGTTGTTGTTGTTTTTTTTTTTAATTTCAGAACTTAGCATTTACATCATTTCTCATGTATTAGAAAGCAAGACAACAAGCAGTCACCCCAATATCAGTTATTTTCTGCATATTGTGAGCATCTTTCTTGGGGTCATATTGACCTTTAAGCTGACATATAAAATGATTCTATAAATCCTATTCACAGGTGGCTGCTATAATAAGACTAAAAAGAAACCAAATGTCTAATACAGATTTTATTTCTCCTAACTATCCGGTTTCCTTGCCCAAAGGAGTGGTAATAAAAGTGGTGTGTGCTTTAGTTTTGTATACTAATCTGGATGCTTCAATTAGGGGAAAGGATCTCTTTGGTTTTGAATGCAACCTGGTACACTACTGTTTCCACAGTGTTCACTGATATATTAAATACTCTTCCAGGGTACAAAATCAGACTTGTGAATTTCCTGCTTTACTGGATTAATTCAACAGAATACTTGGAAACCACTGAAGAATTACTTGAGAAATTGTTGATGAATAGATATGAAAAAGAAGATAAAATGACATATATGTTTATAACAGAAATTTTGCCTATTTCTATTCAAAATTCCAAAGGGTAAAACCAGCAGAAACTAGAAAAGGATCTAAAACAATACAGTTGAGATAAGTGCATAATGAGTATTTCAAAACCCAGGAGCGGGTGAATGAATAGGGGGCTAATTGGTTTTGAAATGAGAAGCTCAGATGGCATGACTACAAATTACAAGGTATATAAAATGAAGTGCAGCTCTAAGTGGGCTTAAGACAAATCTGGTAATAGCATATGGAAAGAAATTTTGAGAACAAATGGTAAGATTTAGCTTCTGTTGTTCTATTGTAAGGGTACAAATCAACTATTTTCAGGTGCAATAATATGGGCAGTAATAGCTAAAGTTGCTCTCTTCTGATATTGTACAACAAAAGGTAGGAAATAGATATTTTTCTTCTTTTGCCTTTTAATAGGTGCAATTTTTACCTTTAAAAGGTAAAGGCAAAAGGTCACTGTTAACGTTACTAAACTTATTGTGTTCATTCTTAACTTTGTGAACTTTCTGATCTTTTGCATATAACTTATGAAGTTACAAGTTAAGAGTCCAGGTGTGGAAATATTGATGTTTGCAGATGGAAACGGGAACAGCTGAAGTGTTACTGAAACCTTGCTTTCCAAATGCCTGCCAGACAGGTTATGGTAACGTAGGGAGAACTTTATATAGTACCAATTTTTGGTGTATCTACCCGTAGGACTAGGAAAATACCTTATTTTTAACAAAAAAAATTGTAATTAGTGAAGATAATAGGAAGTAAGAGTTATTGCAAAGACTTCTTTGCCCATGAATCTCCTTTTCTTCTTACTTTGACTGACTGACTTTTCCATAGATGGAATTTACTAAATTTGTGTGGCTGTAGCTGTAAATTTTGGTAATTTTGGGAGACTAATTGCACTAGATGAAATTCCCTGGAAAGAACTGGAGATTTTGCTTACCCTGGTGACCAGCTGAATACCCTGGAGTACTCCAGAGACTGAAGGATCTAACCACTTAAAGTTTTATATAGTCAATAAGTTCAGCTCTAATAAACCACTCTTTTTATTTGGTTTTATATTTTTAAAATTATCTTTCACTGGAAAGAGAAGTTTTTAGACTTCAAATATCTACCAAACTAAGTTTTCTTCAAATGACTGTAGCCCATGACAAAATTAAAAGGTATCATTTTTAAAAAATATCCTTCATACTATTATGTCTACAAGTGAGTACAGTTGCAAGATATGAAAGGTAATCCTACCATGTGGCTTAGCCTTGATATGTTTCCTCAGTTGAATTCTGTATCCATTTTTCAACTCTGTACATCAAGCAAGATTTGAACCGCTGAGGTGTTTAAGAAGGGAAACAGCAGTGATTAAAGGCCTGGATGTTTCATTAAGAACTCTCTGGAGAAGCATTTTGTCAAGAATGTCAGAGAGATGGTGTAGATACTGGAGAAAAGAGAGGTATTAGGCAAAGTCTGTCATGAGAAAGCCATCATAAAATAACCTACGTCATGACAAACCACAGCTGATGTTATTACAAACAGGAGTATGCATACTTCATGAAAACAAAAAATATTCAGCCCTTCTTACTGCATAGAAAGCCTTTTCCCCTCTCCTGTTTGGTGTAATTGCATTAACGTAAGTTAAGTTTCTCCTGATTGAGACGTCAATAAAGTCTCCACAACCTTGTCTGGACTCTTAACATTTACAAAGATATGGCTTATGATGGTCATACATACAGACTGACTACTGAATTATGATATATAATAATAATAATAATAGATGATAATAATTAAATAAATTATTGTGTCTGTCTCACTGGAACATAAAGTTCTCAAATGCAGCTTGCATCCTGTGTGCTTAACTGATGACAGCTGATAATGTTTGAATATAGCACTAGGATGAAAATAACTATGGTTTGATCTTCTTTTTAGGCCAAAGACATTATTCAATCTCTCAAACACACCATGCCATGTCTAAATAAGTATCCTGAACTGAACAAGAGCAAATCTAGGTCTGAATTACTAGAAGATGCTGTTCATCTGTGTCTAAATATATACATTCACATATACAGAAGTACAGGAGAGCAGTAATATATATGTTGCAGTAATATATCTGTGTGTAAATATATAGTACTGTTTCTAAAAGACTAGTGTGTAAAATAAGATTATATACAATAGGATTATATACAGAAAGAGGAAGATAGGAATGTGGTAGCTCTATAAAAATACACAAGGCTCATGAGGCAGTAGATACTTAAAAATATTGAGGATCTAGGAATGGTGAAATAGAGGAAAGTTAGGAAAATAAATTACAATAGAAATGTGAAAGGGGTCATGAAGGTGAAATGGAGGTCACATGGAGGTGAAAAATGAAGATAAAAAATTTGTGATCACAAAATGAAAAATATATGGTGGAAACATCATAAGTGGATTCAACACCATGCCCAATATCGACAAATCCAGTCTCAATATGCCTTTCTGGTACAAATAAAGTGTAGTATTCTTCTGGTTTTTGTCTGATTTTGTAGAGTCACTTTATATGACATAAAAACTTTAATTTTTTATCAAAAATATTTTAGATGAGGACAGTGTATTTCATTGTTCTCTCTTTAGTTTGTTTTTAAATGGAACATGAAACCAATCAAAGGTTAGCATTGCAGATGCTTAGAACCAGGGACATGGATTTGATCACAGCCTGTAGCTAAATTACAGCACAATTAAACTGATTTAGTGCTCTCACTTTTTGTGTTATTGTATACTGGTTATGCTCACAAAACCTCTCAAACTATTTTTACAGAAAAGCCTGACTCTCATTTTCATTGGGGAAGTTTAAAGACCAAACAAATCATCACACTGCAGTTGTTGTGTTTTACATAAAACTTCCATTGTGTTTCTCTGGGTTTTATCTTATTCAATCTGATTTAATGTTTATATGTAATCAATATTTTTGTTATAATAACATTTTTAGACCAAGAAAACAAAATTTATTTCTCTGCTAAACAATTTAAATCCTGACATTGAATTGAATATTATTTCTTAGAAAAAAATATAATTGCTGTTTCTGTAACTATCCTACAGTGTGAACTGCATCCTAAAAAATGTCTGTATTATTTTAACTTCCACTCATTTTTTACTATGTATAAATTGAATCACCAGGCTGATTTAAATAAAACAGAAATTTGGAAAATTAATATGAAAAATATTTGAATGGTTAGTTGTTTTTTTTTTATTTCCTAATTTAAGGTGTGAAAAAGTTCAATTTTTGTTCTGCTTTTCTACAGATTTCTCTCTGATCCATGGCTAATAAAAGAAAGTGTTATACTGATATGAATAAATGTTTCTTCTTTCTAAATAGTATGATTTGATTTAATTTTTCCATGTCTCTTCCAATCTTCTTTCTTTAGCTGTATTTTTCTCCTTCTTGATATTATTCCTCACCTGCTGTATTCCACCTGCTGTTTAGCTATTTCCACTGCAGCAGTGTTGCCCTTTGCAATGCTCCAACAGTCATCTTCCATTCAGCTGATAGCCAGGCAAGTTTTTTGATGGTGATGTTTGCAGACATTTGCATGAAATTGGAGTGGAACTTCTGTGGGATCATATCAACAACTCTTTTATTTATAAGCTTTTGTAAATAGCTTTCCATTCTCACAATTATTCAGAAGATTTTTTCATACATATGATTCTATTTTCATATCTGTTGTTAAAACACCAACAGAAGAATGACTATTATTTGTTTAACCTCAATTAAAAGAATGTTACAATATACCCAAACGCAACATAAGTAATTTTTAGGATGAAAGCTTTTGCTATGCAAAACTGAAGAAAAGAATTAAAATTAGTGAGTGATATTCACACCAGATAGAGAGGAGCAACTTGAGGCACTGAAAGTCATATAATAGCTAAAAATTTTGAATGCTGACATAGACTAATATTTATCTTAGGACTGTCTTTGGCATATAATGGAGATAAATTATAAATCTTAGAGTCACTGAGTCCATCTCTCATAGTCACAGGAAAGCATGAAGTGATATCCTGCATACCTTTGTACACTGTGCTATTTTAGATCCTGCTTTATGCTACTGTGTATGTCGATGTTACAGATCAATTCCCAACAAGCAATAATAAAGTCACTACCAACACAGTAGGATACAATGTGCCTTGGGGCAGTACTTTGAAAAGAACAGTGATATCACCAAAGACTTATATCCTTGCAACACTAAACTGGAGATCGGTCATAGGGTTGTTTTGTCATTTTAAGGTCGATTATTCATCAAATAAATCCAAATGTTGGACAACACTTCATTCCAGGAAAGATCTCAGTATAAACAATATCCATATTCTATAGTCCAGATTTTTTAGTCAGCATATAAGGAAAACATAAAAAAAAATTCAATTTCTTACTGTAGTGGCTCTGTTATTTTATTGTGTAATCCTTTCTATAGTCTCAAGTTCCACCAACAAATATTTTAGAACCTTTTAGTAGTAATAAAAGGCAAACTAGAAAATTTGCTAATCTTCCAGATGACAGTATTTCATTAATCCCTTTAGAGCAGACTACATGAAATTATTCAAATGGACAAAATAATCTGAAGTAGTAACTCATCCTGAGGCCTGACTGTCCTCTAGTTCTACTGGGAAGGACCCAGAGGTCCTGGTGAAAATCAAGCTGAACATCAACCAGCAGTGCAATCTTTTAACAAAATTATTTACCCTGTGAGTAAGTCAGCATTGAAATGGGTTCTCCATAGACGTGGTGGATTCCCCTTCACTGGAAATATTGAAGATTTGACCAGAGAAAATTATCAGAGGCCTTGCTTTCAAAACCATGTTAGACCAGATAATGTAGAGTTTTCAGGGACTCTGTAATTTAAAAAAATAGTGAGGTAACACAACTTATAATTCTAAAAATATTAAAATAAAAATCTATAAGGGTAGTCCCTTTCTGGTAAATATACTTTTTCTATTTGCACTTAACTTCTGCAGTAGTCAGTCATCCATTTAATGCTGTAAAGGATCAAGAATATCCCTTAGGATATTTACCGGCCATCAAATTCATCATGTCATGCATAAATAGGTTTTTGATTTCTTCTTAAGATATTGCATCCTCTTATTAGTGAGATGCTTTCAGTTATTTTACCATCAGCAATTTTACTGAAAGAAGAGAAAAGCTAGGTGAGATATTCAGAAGGAAGTAATTTCTTTTACTACAGATATGCACAAAACCAGTGCATGATTCCCTACATTTTTTTCAGGGGACAAAAAAAGAAGCTAGCTCCTTTCTACTTTTAAGTCCGACTATCTAATGGGACGTGTGTAAAAAATAGAAGAAAACACAGAAACATCCTGAGAGCTTTGTTACAGGATTGCTTAGGACGAGGGTAGGGCTCAAGGTGAATCTGTTATTGCCAGTCCTAAAGAGTTCGACTGGTTTATTAAAGAGAGAAAACTCTTTATCAAAGAGTAAGATCTTTAATAATGCTCTTCAACAGCAACAAATTAAACATGCAAATACAGAAACAAGCTCATATTATTTTACCTACTGTACATTTTGAAATTGTCTTCATGGATCACTAGGCTATTTAATGGCCTTTCACCCCTGAGGCCACACTTCAAATTAAAACTGAGTAAACTTTGAGAAGTAACTGATATCAAATTATATTTTGAATTGATTTTAAAATTGTATAACCTTAGAGATCTCTCTCTATGAGCTCAACAAGCTTGTGAAATGTTTTGACAAGACAAAAAGTTTCCAAACATGAAAACTTTTTTCCTTATCAGTACAGGTAGTTCCCTATAGTGAATAAAGGATTCTCCCAGCTGAAATGTGAGAAATGGGGAAGAGGGAAGGGGGGAGGAGGGGTTGAGACTAGATGATATTTAAGGTCCATTTCAACCCCTTAACATTCTATGATTCTATGATTCTATTAAATACTCCATACCATTATAATTCAAAAAATACTGTGAAAATGGGGTGGAAGGAGAGTAAAGGAGCTCTTTCATTAGTTTTGTTAGTTAAGCCTACCCTAGAAGTCTTATTTTGCTACACCACTGGAAGGAGACATGAAGTGAATTTCTGCTGCCATTTATTAGGATTCTTTTACGTGCACAAGAAGAAATGGGGAAGCAAAACTCTGCTTACAGTTTTTCTCAAAATATTTTCTCAAAATATTTTCTCAAAATATCAAATGCACAGCCTTTCTTTGATATAATTTGTTCTTCTGGCAGTGGATAATTTCTCTTTAATGACAAGTTTTGCCTTGACAGTGAGTTATCCGAAAATCATATTTCTTTATTTAAAGTAGGAGCTTTAGAATAAAAAAAATAAAGGTACAAACATACACGGCACTCTGTGTTCTGCAGAGTGTGTTCAATTTTCTTCTTTTTTTGTGCTTGCTCACTGTGTCTCATGTTGCTGTCTCTCTTCAGCCTTTCTTGTGGGTGACTGAAAGCAGTCCTATGCTTTTGCATAGGGTTTTTTTTTGCTGTACCATAGCTTTTGCTTCTGGGAAGAAAGTGGCTAGGACTCCCTCATGATGTTTTTATGATATAAGGATTTACCATGAGATGCAATGCACCTTCTCTGTGTCACATCAAATTACTAAAGAGAATACTAAAGTGGAGTTCATAAATATTCTCTTTCAGATAAATATTGTTCTGGGCAGCAACCCAACTCCTTATTGGAGAGTTTCACTAAACTTAGGTCCTTCTTTGGTCCTTTCACACCATTTAGATATTGCTCCTTTAGTTTTTGTATTCAAGGACAGCTTGGATGATAACTGCTTGTAAGTATGGCCTGAAGGGAACACCAGGTGGTGTAATCCCAGGCAGTAATCCCAGCTGCTGTCAGCACAAGGAAAATGGAGAAATTGCCCAATACACAATCCGTGAGATGTCATGAACATATTCTACTCCAGCATTATCACTATGTCCACTATAAGTAATGCAAAAGCTGCTGATGGTGGTCAGTATTTAATGCCTTGTGACTGACATGTCCCAGATAGTTAAATGACAGTTTTCTGATAGTTTTATCTATGGCTTTCCCTGGGCTAAGTACCTACCTTATTAAAAAAATAAAAGTGATAATAGCATTAACTTGCTCACTTATTACTCTTTGCTACAGTACCAACAACATTCAAAAGAGAATAGTGATTTATGGTAATGACAGAAAGATGCAGAAAACAAAAGAGGTGAGAAGGCTGGAGAAGGAAGAGTACTAGAAAAAAAACCCACAGAGCTAAACCACTTTTTTACATTATAATAAGCATGGGCTTTCCTAATCAATTTTAAAACTATTTACCATCAGCAATTTTTGAACAATATACCCATGTGTCTTTGTGATGGTTGATAGTTCTTTCTTTATAGTATAGCCATGTTACTTAGGCTTTCTGGGGCTATTAAAACAAACACAACCTAACAATGAATATAAATGACAACTGTACCATCAGCAGTTATTTCCAAGTTAGAGGCCAGCGCTTTCACAATTGCTTTCAAAAATAGGTTTTCTCACAGGTTATCTGTGTGTACCTGAGTATTTTTCAAAATTAAAATTAAGCACTTGTATTCCTCCCACAGCACAGACAAAAAAACCAACCCAAACCACCAAACCCACAACTAACAATAATATAAGTGACTCAAAGGCTTCAAAACAGATAACCAAATAAAGTGAAAGTATAGTTGGTGCTATCTGAACCTAAGGATCTCTCCCAACTCTCCAAAAAGGGTAAAAATTATGAGTGTACACCAGAGATACTAAAGACAAGAATATTTTTGCTGTGGGTTGTGGGTGGTCCAATCTCTTAATCCAGCTGCTCTTAATACATGCATGTTGTGTTATATACCAATGTAAATTATTTCCTGGTTATATTAACTTTGTGAATGCTTTTTTTTCTAAGCTTCAACTTTCACTATGATAAGAAAATAAAAAACTTGAAGGGCAATTTTAATTTAAAGGGCTTTGTACTTGAAAGTCTCAAACACAACAGAAATGTTCTGGTCAGATACATGGAAATTCTATGACAACTCCAGATTGCACTGGGGATATTAAGCAGAGATTACATTCTTCTACACTGTTATTGCCTTTTATTGTGAAAGTACAACCTAAATAATTTAAAATTTAGAAGAATAATTTAAGGAGTACTTTCAACAAATGTGATTTTCATTGCACCATTTTCTTCAGAGAAACACAAGACTTGAATATTAACACCACCAAAGTAATGGCAAAGATGGTTGGTGATGGAAAATCTTATTAGTAAACAAAAGCTGCATCTGAAAAATATTGTCATTAAAAGCTATGTAGTAGTTAATTGAGTCTGATATGAAATTTAGTGCAGGAAAGTTAATGACTAATGCAGCTAATACACAGAGCTTGGTTACTTCAGGCTCTATAATGATCTTCTTTGCTTCATAGTAACAATGAAATTAACCTCTCTTTTGTCCTGCAGGTGTTGTGTTCTGATAATGCATATCATTTACAAGTATGAGCAAATTATTTACTTTGCATACAAACTGAGCATAAGCTGAATCTATATGAAAAAAAAGGCGCTTCTTATATTTTTGAACTAAAGAATACACACTGGAATGTAAGTCAAAATTCAATAAGCTGACGTCTTGGGTGGACTTAAAATAACATTAGTGTGGGTAGGAATTTAGAAGATTATTGCTTTTCTGGATTACTTCTTCTATGATTCTACTGTCTTAAAACCTTACTGGACAACAACCCACCAGTTAGTAAAGCTCCTCCATTGTTTCATCTCATGATTCCCAAAAGACAGGGAATCTAAAGCAGAGTGGTCCAGAAATCAGGTTGGAGAGATGAGGGAATGGGTTTAAAAGAAACATTTTTAGCTTTTGATTAGCAAGGTATTTACTGGATTAAAGGAGGCAGAGTGCATTTATAATTCGGAGTGGAGAAAAAAATGAGCATCAGAACTTTTGGTATGGCATCAGAAAAACACAGTGAGAGTATTCAGGAATGAAACAATAGGAAATAACCCAATAAGGCTGGAAAACATAATATGAGAATTCACTGTACTCAAATGAAAGTTATTTTTTCTTTTTATTCATTTTAGTGACTAAATTGGTTATGCATGTCTTATTGGCTGTATGATCAAGAGATATCTTTGCAGTAGAAATTGTGAGAGTTGATTATGACTCCACTGTGAGTATAAAACATCAAGAAAATTTGAGGATGCTTCCTCTTTTCTCTTTTCCAGTTTCCCAGAATGTTAAAGGAATGTAACAGGGTAGATGACAGACTAGCAGAAGATTAATTGGTTGGTTTTAATAGATTGTTGTAATACTGTTCCTAATGTGGGCTCTCCTACTAGCTTCTTCCTCCTACTATGAAGAGCAGACATGAGAACAAGGTGGGAAGTGCTCAGTATTACCTCCAGAAAGATGATGACTGCAGCTGACTTAACTCCTACCACCATCAGTGAGACTGTGTAGAGTAATTCCGTTTGCAAGTTTGGTAACTACATCAGCTAGTCAAAAGCAACCTAATAACAGTAAATTTTAGAAAGTGATATGCTCGACTTATTGCAAGTTCAGGCTAAGCACCCAGTTTCTGCCCAAACCATGAAAGGGATGGGTAAACTTGGATATAAACAAGCACTGAATTTGCTTTTGGATGGGAGGTAATTATCCAGGAATGACATTTTCAAAGACTAACTTAGAGTCAGAAAATGAGTGGGAAACCATTCCTTTGTATAAGCCACCAGTTTCATAGGACAAAGCTGTATAATTCTCTATGTCAACATCAGTGATATATGACTGAAGAGGAAACTAGATGCTGGGTTAAGAAGCACACAGTATTGAGACTCTCAATCAACTTTTTTTTATTCTGACCACTACTTTTCTACTTTTGGTCTTTTTTGTTTTGTTTGGTTTGGTTTTGTTTTGGGTTTGTTTTTTCCTGCATACTTTTAATAGGAAAAACTCTTACAGGAAAGAATTGAACAGCTGTGGCATATGTGTTTGCTTTCAGTTTAATTTCCTGATATAAAAATTATATGTAGGAACTATTTGATAAAAGACCTTGTGAAAATTTTATTTTCCTTAGAAAAGTCTGAAAATTAGTAGAGGAAGAAACAGAATAGACAAAGAAACTCAGAAAAATCCTCAAAAGAAAAATACTGAAAATAATTTATTTTACAGTGCTAGCATATTTTTTGTTGGAGAACTTCAAATTTTTTTATTTGGATGAATGCCTCCTAGATCTCACACATGTCAGAAACTGAAATCTTGAGGCCTATGGTTTAGGGCATAGCATTTAGACATCTCACAGTTCTGTCTATTTGACAGAAACAGAGGTTCATGAAAACTGAAACCAAAAATGATTACTAAAACTCACAGTGACTTTAGGAGTGTCTCAAAATTTGCAGTGATTGTATGACAGGCTTGCTTCATAAAAAAAAATTATCTATACGCATCTATGTGTACTGAGCAGTAAGAAAGGGAAAGTTCATAAGGCAAGTGTACATATTTTAATAATTCATAGATAAATTTTAATATCTGAACTACTTCAGTACCTAATAACAAAGCTTTGTGGGAAATTCTCTTTCAAAAATCATATACATCATATACATCAGCAATCAGTTGCCTCTTGTTTTTTTCACCATATTCATAGAATCATTAAGGTTGGAAGGGACCTCTAGAGGTCATCTTGCGCAATCCCACTGCTCAAAGCAAGATCAGCTAGAGCAGATTGCTCAGGAACATGCCTAGTTGGTCACTGACTGTCTCCAGGGACTGAAACTCTACAGCCTCTCTAGACAACATGTTCCTATGTTCAACCACCTTACAGCTTTGAGCAACCTGATCCAGTAAAAGATGTCCTTGTTCAGGGTAGGTAGTCTTTCAAAGATCCCTTCCAACTTAAACCTTCTACAGCAGTTACACCCTTCCCTGTGTTTAAATGGATTTTTCTGTGCTTTAATTTGCTGTTGGACTTCTTAGTTGTAAAGGTGCATTTCTGGCCCTTTCTGCAGATTAATTTGTGAGAATAAAAGGCACAGACTTAGTTTTGTAGACTGCAAATCTAGGTCCTGATCAGGTAGTCTAGTCTTAGTCTTGATTTTAAAGTATAACAACAGTACTGATATTTAAAATGTATACTTTATTTATTATTAAAATTTCTAAATTCCACAGCCAACCTTTGGACATTTAACTATTATATTTTTCACCTAACTGAACCAACTTCTTTTCACCCACCTGGAATCTTACCAACTGAGTTCTATCAGGGTGTGGGGTATTTATATGTTTGTTTTTTCCTTCAAATTTGTTATTGTATGGCTTGAATTGGGAAATACAAAAGAAGACACAGTAGTCCAGTGCCATACACATACTATATAAACTCCCTTGCCCCATTCAGTCTATCCTTATTCATGCTCCAAGCATACAAAGACAGTTCTATTTAATCATTATTAATTACTTATCTCTCTATTGAATCTTCCATCATTGTTTATGCTACTTAATCTGTGAAAATGGTCAGAGTGAAAAATAAATATTTATTTGGGCTATTGTTTTTACCTTATTAAACCAGATACACAATGACAGTTTCTTACCAGTCTTTTGGGATCTCCAGTGTTATTAAAACTGAATATAAATGGATTTCACTAGCTGAGTCTTTTCCAATTATTGTTTGCAAATTATCCATACCTTGTGATTTGAAAGGTGCAACTTTATTAGTTCTTTTTTAAATTCTGCTTAATATCTTCTCAGATGAAAAGTATTTTTCCTTCAATCACCACTTCCTTATTTCTGAAACTTAAAATAGTATTTACTGAAACACTTCAGTCTTCTATGTTAGCAGTTTTATTATTTACATCAAATAGGTGGTGGACCTAAGAGGCGACCAAAGACTCCCTGGTTCCTGAATGTTCTGTGTTGATTTCAGGGCATTTCAAAAATATAATAAGGGACAAAAAGCACTTGTCAGAGTGTCATGATTTAAGCCCAGCTGGTATCTAAGAACCAAGCAGCTGCTTGCTTAAAATTATATTAAATTATGAAGTTAAATCTACTTTCTCCATGTAACAGAAAATTTAGTTTTCAAAGATAAAGTTATAGAAAGGAAAACCCAGACAAGTGAAGAGCTTAAATACAGTAGAATCATCTCTGGAAAGATCCATATGATGACAAGGAAGCTGTGACATTGCCGGTGTTCCCTAGGGTTTGGGACATCAGAGAGTTAGTTGAGACTACCAAGAGATGCTTTAGTGTTTGTAGAACTATAACTGTTTTACAGAAGGAGAAAAATTTAATTTGTCTGAGGAAACTGAAATTTTAGTTGAACTCATATATCGTTAAGGAGGCTTTGATATATTAAATGTATCTCTGCACTTCAGGTGGAGTATTGCAATGTTTCCTGTGATTCATATACTAGTTCTATGAAGGGCAAGGTCAGCTATCTTGCTGACCTTTCCCTGACTGCAAGAGGATGTAGTTATAAACATATGGATATTCAAATAGGTGTCTTATTTAGAACGTGCAATTGTGCAAGCTGAAGTTGTCTGCAACAAGCTGCACTTGTTACCTTCTACAGTGATTCAGATTAGGGACATTTTTATGAAGGAATCTAAGGGACAGTTCTAGGCACACTCTATGACGGACAACTATACAACTTTTTTCCTAAAGTAGGATGGGGTTTTTTTCAGATTCACAATGAATGACTAAATTAGAAAAAAAGGATTTACTGAGTTGCAAGTTACATAACTGGAGCCCTGCAATGACACACTTGATTCATTAACACAAGAAAAAATGTGCTAAATTAACATGGGGCAGTCTGTCAGTTAAATCTGCTTTATTTACTCGAGCTCTGGATTCTCCTCCCAGGTAAGAGAATATAAACCCTGTTATGTGAACAGACAGTCTTGAGGCAAGAGATTTTGTGGGGTAGTGTGGTAATAAGGGTTTTTTTAAATTAATTTTTCTTTTAATCATAATAGCATTATCTGCTCTATAATAACTAAATAATTAATTTTAAGTAGGTACAGAAAGTATGAAAGTTTGTCTTTGGGTTTAAAGTCTCTTGAAATCAGATAAATATGACAAACTTGTATCTTTCATTCACTCACAGTCTGTCAAATCTACAAAAGAGTGCATAAACAAAGTCATCATTATGAGCCATCCTAACTTTAAAAACTGATTTCCTAATCTTTTATGTGCAGTAGAATGCAATTCTAGACCAAACCTATTTTTTTTAATCTGGCAGTTGAAAGGTAAAGTTTGAAACTGTCTTGTTTGAAAAGTCTAAGGGGAGGACAATAGATTAAAGAGAGCCTCTCATTTATCACAGCAGGATGGCCTTAAATTTAATATTCCAGACATTAACACTGGCAGAAAATGAAGTTATAAAACACTGAATGCAAAAACAAAACAGAACAAAACAAAACAACCAAATGAACACCTACACTGGAGAATACTGTGAAAAGTTGATAATATATTGTTGAATTCTTCTCTGAGCTAAAGGAGTGCTTGTTGCACTAAAAATTTTCAGGTTTACATGTGAACTAAATGCAAGAGTTTTCGTAATTAAGGATCCCATAAGAGAATGATATTCTGGCCAGTTGCTAAATTTATTTATTTTTAATTTTTTATTTTAATGACTTCACTATTATCTAGAGATCCCTGAATGTAATTTATCTCTTGGAAATGTGCTGGAGCTTTATAAATAAGAAATTACTCCACTATTTGCAATTACAATTGCAACTAAAATACAACCACAGTATATATAGTTGTTTGGAATAACTAATCTCTACAACAGCTAAATTCACCACAGGATCATTGGATGACTGGTCATCAGAATCAATATAATTTCACTGATAATAATCCATATATTAGAATACTGAAGAAAGACATTTGTCATTTTCAGCAAAATGGATTTTTCTTTCCTTCTTCCTTCAGCAACATTTATATTTGACTGTTTCCAAGACCAGTGTCCTGCAACAGATGCTGCCAGCAATACTGAATACTTTCAATTAGTAGTTCTCTACTTCTCTCGTAGCTAAGCAACTGACCTGTGGTGAAGAATACATAATGATTTTGTGCATATCCACCCAAGAGTATCAGACAGAGCACAGGCTTCAAAGCATGGGTTTGTTCACCCATATTGATGACTTTGGTTTATCCTTCTGTGAATTATGATTTGTGTTTACTGTTTAATGTAAATAAGCCAAACATAGAAATAAGAGGTTGCATATATATATATATATACATATATGTGGTTTTATCTTTCCCCATTCATTGAATAATTTCAACGTTGTTAGCAAGCAAACACACAAAACTCTATAAAATCAAGGTAAATAAGGATTTGATATCATCAGTATACAAACAATCATAATTAACTACATGATAGAATATTTTGACTTTTTTTTTAACGGTTGTGAGTGATATGGTCTTGTTAATAAGACAGTGTTTATGTAATGGGAATCTGAGAAAAAACAGCAGCTGCCACAGACTTCATCCACATAAAAGAGAGAAGTTCCTTAGTTGTCAGGAGTGTGGTAGCATGAAACGAATACCTGAAAGAATAATCTTATCCATTATGAAGCCTTACAGTACATTAAGTGAGTCCGTACCTCAGAACTGGTCAGCACTTACCAGAATCCCAGATTCTAGTAAATGCCTGAGAAGCTATCTGCCTTCAGCTTTGTTTGATCAGAGGACTATGCTTATTTTGTCCAATGAAACTTTCACAGTCATAGTCCCTTTATGTGTCACCTGTGGGAGACTGCAAAAAGAGAGGAGAATTGGCATGGTCATACATATAAACTACAGAAACTCCTCAATTACACTGGCCAAAACCCACAAAAAATCCAAAAGGAGCAGAATAAACCCAACATTTTAGATTACTGGGATTACATTACAGTGGTCTAATTAGTTTAGATAGGAAACAAAAAAATATGGCCAACACAGATAATCCATTTGCAAACACAACAAACTTAAATGTAAAGCAAATTGTCAAAAATCAGTTTGGCTCAGTAGTAGATTTTGCACAGCACCAGTTTAAAGACTGTTTGGGTTAAAGTGGGGTTCAGACCAATTTCCAAAATAAGGAACACATGACACTAACTGAAATAATTAGGAAGTGTCTCTGAGATGTTTGTATCAGTAGTGAAAGGTACTTGTAGAGAGTGCTTTAGCAGTTCTCCTTTTTCAGTTAGCTCAAGTCTTCAGGGAGTTAGGCACTGTAATCTGCTGCAAAATTAATTTGAAGGGAGGAGAAAACATGTGTTGTCAGAAAGAAAGGAGAAACTAAAAACTACTGCAAATCTGTGAGTATATGTGTAATAGTTTTTGCTTCAGACTAACAGTATTTATATTTCTCTTTGAATAAATTTTTTGTTTCTTTTTTTAAAAAAATCACAATTGTCCTACCAGTTTTTAAAATATTCCACTAATGATAGTTGTAACTTTGTAGTAAGTTGACCCTAGGTGGGTCACCACTTGTTCAATACTGGACACCAGCTATTCAATAAGGCTGCTCTGTGACTCCACTCCTCAACTGGACAGGGTAAAGAATACACAACCAAGGGCTCACAGGTTGAGATAAGAGCAGGAAGAGATCACTCACCAGTATGGTTATAGGCAAAACAGACGGGACTCAGGGAAATTAGTTTAAATTATTGCAAGAGTAGGACAATGAGAAATAAAAACAAATCTTAAAAGCCCTTACTCCCATCCCTCCCTTCTTCCAAGACTCAGCTTCACTCCCAATTTTCTTTACATCCTCTCCCACATTGTTTGGCCCAGCAGGAATAGGGAAAGGGGTCTTTGGTCAGTTCATCACACATTGTCTCTGTTGGTCCTTTCTTCTCAGGAGGAGGACTCCTCACATCCTTCTCCTGCTCCAGCATGCATTCCTCTCTCCACGGAGCCACAGGTCCTGCCAGGAGCCTGCTTTCCACTGGGTCACAACCTCCTTCAGGCACCCAACTAACCTGTTCTGACATGGGGTCCTGGCAGGTGGATTTCTCCCCTGTGGACCTACACAGGCTCAGCTGCCTCACTGTGGTCTTCCCCATGGGCTGCAGAGGAATCTCTGCTCTGGTGACTGGAACACCTCCTCCCCTTCCTTCTTCACTGATCCTGCTGTTTGCAGAGCTGTTTCTGTAATATTCTCACTCCTCCTTCTAGCTGAAATTGCCCATACACAGTTCACCATCCACCCTGTGAGAGACTGAAATGTTAATGGTTGATGACTCAAAAAATCTGACCATTTGCAAAAGCAGTAGGTGCTTTTCTGAGGCCAGGTTTGCACCCCCCAAACCAAGGGGAGGAGAAGAGATTTTGGATGTAGGTGGCAAAACTTCTGATCTGCATAAGAACAGCTCAGGTGCAGAGGGGGTGAACACCCATCACCGGAGGATGACCACGACAAACTGAGCTTTGCTTAGCAAAAAGCTGTGTTTTGAGTCAGATAAGGGAAAAAGCAGATAAGAAATAGATCCTGAGAAGTGGCATAATGCTTTTTATCATGCCATTGTCCTCCCTCCTGATGAGGCTCGGGTGTAAAACCCCCCTATACCCTGGGAGAGGTATCAGAACATTTACAAGGAGACTTGAAGGTATTAATCCATTCTGATGGGGAATAACTGGCTCCACTATGCAGGTGTGAGAAATAATGGCCATGTCTTAGAAGGGGTCATAAACCATCAAAGACCACTGAAATGCCCCCAGACTCATTTCTGGGACCTTCTAGTAGAGGACTGTGCATAATCCACAGTGTTGCATCAGAAAGAGTAAAACTCCCCCTCCAGGGGAGGTATATTCCCTGGACCTGAATTAAACTTTATGTTGTGTGGGCTTCCACCACCCCTGACAGATCCAGACTGCAGCCATCACTTCAATCGATGAATATATAAATTGCAACAATCAAGTCTCATAGCTGGATCCATGGGTGGTGATATCTTTCCTCTCCACTATCCACTCTTATCCTTTCTTTTTCTTTCCTTCTTTTCCTCATGTATTTTCTTAAGTGATATGTTTATACCATTATATTTTTATATTTCTATAGATAATAACCAAAATGGTTACATACCTCCTTTCCATTGCAACCAAATTATTCTAAAATAAACCTAGCATGTGTATATATATATATATATATATATATATATATATATATATACTGGTAATTCAGTTTCACTCTAATCTGCCCCAAAGGATCTATTAACAAGGACCTCAGTTACCCTGCCTCAGGGGTGGGTCGTAACATACCCCCATCCCCTTCTTAGCTCTGTTATCCCAGAGTTATTATCACCACCCTTGACAGCCTCAGACCTGCCAGTGTCAGATTCATCTTGTACCTGACTGGTATTGGCTCTGTTGGACATCAGGGAAGCTTCTGGCAGCTTCTCACAGAAGCCACCACTGTATCACCCCCACACACAAGACCTCGTCACCCAAACCCAATCATAAACATTTATTTATTGAAAATAACAGTATCTTTCATGTCTCTTTACTGTATACTACAATTGCAATTTCCTACTGCCAGTGTCACAGTTTGACTTTTCAAGGTGCATATGTTTAGAGCTATCTGTTATGTAACTTACTAGCTTTATTTAAGTTTGTTAAAGCATACAGCATGTACTAAAATAATAATAATAAAAAAGCTAAACAAAATCTGATCCTTAATGACATTGTCTTTTTACAAATAAATATACTCAGCCCATTAGGTGAACCAAATGTCCTCAGGAATTATATGTCAATAGCTTTGTAAGTTTTTTAAAGCCCTAATATAAACAAGAAAATATCAGTGGTTTCCACAGCTTGGCTCTGAGATCATCATCATTATCATTTCTGCATCACAACATCCTTATCGATAGTTAAGCACTGTACAACTGAAATGAAATATCTGGCATCATGTCCTGTCTTTTACCAATTTTTGCAGATCTTAGAGTCTACATATATGAAAAGAAAAAACCCACACAAAGAACAACAGTGTAACTAAATACTCAAATTTAATAATTAAAAAGAAATTATATAAATTCAGAAGTCAGAGAGTTGAAGGTGGCTTTCTCTGTACAGTTAAAGAAAAATCTCATGTTCCTCTCTGCAAAAAGCAGTCTGAATTTACACTGGGGTTTAAAAATATTGAATTATTAAAATAAATAATCTGAAGTATTGTTTTCACATGCAAGGCATTTTCATTATGTTAGAACAGAGGATTTAATTTGGGAACACTAATATAAAATCCTGCATTAGACAGGGAGATCTGGATTCTATTTCAATCTGGGACTGAGAGTCCCTTTGTGATGTGGGGAGAAGAAATAAAATGTGGTGTCCCTTAACAACTGTTGCTCACTGTATTTGTCTCAGACTTTTCCAGCAGTAATGGCTATAGGCTATTCAAAAAAAAAAAAAAAGAAAAAAGCTTGTGAGAATACCTAGACTGCTCCTACTGCTTCTGCCTTATACAGAGAAGAATTTTGCCCTTCTGTGAAGGTAAGTGCTGCCTTGTTGAAAGAACTTTGTCTGACTCCTGGAAGTCTTTGAAGAGCAATGGTGAAAGAGGAACAAAGAGGGAGAAGTGCTGTGTTAGAGTGAAGGACTTTAAAAAAAAAAAAAAAAAAAAAGGAGAGGGAAAATCCTCAGCAGCCTGTTAGGGAGTGAAAAGTGGAGAAGAAAAGTAGAATGCAATTATTCTGAAAGGAAACCACTCAGCATATAATAATCTAATTTAAAATTATGTCTCATTTTTACAAATTTTATTCTAACTTTTGCTTTAAGTACTGCTAGTTTTAAAGCTCATTTTTTTGTGAATTTATTAAGTATGAAGAAAATTTCATTGGTGCTCTTCTGCCAGCTGTCATAGTCACTCTAAACATTATCAACCTGTTGCCACCAGAGCAGCTGTCTGCCTTAGAGTGTGCAGATCACTTTCTCCAGCTGCTCTGTCCATGACAGGTTGCTGTCTCTCAGGGGTTTGCATTTGTAGCTGGATAATAACCAGTGGCATAGTATTCCATGCTACATCAAATTATAGAGCCCTTCAAGAATGTGCTATTCAATAAAGTCATTCAGAACATAGGAATAAAGACCTTAAAACCTAAAATTTCTTCCCATTTTGATTTAAATTTTCCTAAATTTAATCCAAATCAAGGGGAAAGCTCTTTCTGTTAGACATTGCTCAATTATGAGGATGAGAGTTGAACATTTCTATTGTATGATCAGGATGGTAATACTTTCCAATAGGACTCATGTACAAGGAGAAACCACAGAAAAGTAGTGCTAGATGAACAGCAGGAGGAAGTTGAAATCAGAGTAAAGGGAAAATTTGGGTTAGATTGGCATTAGCTATTAAAGCAATGCTCTTACGCATCTACATAGCTTGAAATACAGGAATAAGTTGTAATTAACCATCTCCAAGTGTACATCTCCATTCATACATACAGGATGGATGTATGTCACCACTGGATTTGGTGACAACTCCCATAGAATAAGAAACTAATTACTATAGAAGTCATTATTCTGAGTTTTAAACTGTTTTCTTAAAAAGTTATAGTATTTGACAATTTACACAGAATTTTAGAAGCTCCTACCTGGTTATTGCAATAGTATCCCTCAAAGCCTTTAATTGCACCTCCCATTCATTACCACCTTAAAGGGGTTTTGTTCTTTTAATGTCTCATTTTGACTGATTGTGGAGATTTAGCCCCAGCCAGTAACCCAGCACTATGCAGCCTCTTGCTCACTACCTGCCCCCAACCTTCATTAGCACTGGGGAGACAATCAGAAGGGTAAAAGCTAGAAAACTCATGGGTTGAGATAAAGACAATTTACTAGGGAAAACAAAAGCTGTGCATACAAGTAAGGCAATGCAAAGAATTAATTCAGAGCTTCCCATGGGCAGACAGGTGTTCAGCCAGGAGAGCTGGCCCCCATCACTCACAAAGGTTACTTGGGAAGACAAACGCCATCACTCCAAATATCACCCCTCTTCCCCCAATTTTATATACTGAGCATGTCATATGGTCTGGAATATCTCTTTGGTCAGTTAGGATCATCTGTACCTGCTGTGTCTCCTCCCAGCCTCCCATGCACCCCCAACTTCTTTGCCAGTATGGAAATACAAAGACTAGAAAAGACATTGGCTCTGTGTAAGCTCTGCTCATTAATAACAAAAACATCTCAATATTATCGACTCTGTATTCAGCACAAATCCAAAACACAGCCCCATACTAGCCACTGTGGAGAAAGTTAAGTCTATCCCAGCCAATCCAGCCCACTGATTCATTATTCTTAATTGTTCCTGCAAGATCATGTTATTATTGCACATGCTTATAAGAAACCTTGATTCCACAGTATGAAGAAACCAAGAAGGGAAGAATGAACTTTTTGTTGCCAGGTAAGTGCTGGAGCAGTGGTTTGTACATTCTGTATACAGACCAGAATCAAGATAGCTCTGTCATATCCAAATGATTTTAGTACTTTTTAAGTCTGGCATTCCACATTTCTGTTGAAGGAAGAAAATTAAAAGCTGACTCCTGAAAAAGGATAGAATAAAGTCTGAATATGGTCTCACAAATATTCTGATTTCAGAAAACTGCATGTGTGTCTCCAGAAAGGGAATTCTGTTCAGGAAGAAATCCTTTGAAGGAAGGTTTTGATTTCATGACCTTGTGCTGTATCCCAGCTACTTTTACTGCATGAATCAGATAGTAAAATCTCTTGGAGTTCTAAAACACAGGCAAAAAGATGGTGTCTCTAAACAGAACAGATGTATTGCCACACATTATTGATTTTCTTGTAGTAAACCTTATCTGGCTTTAAAAAAGGGAATTTGATACAAGGTGTTAATTTTCCACAGCTGTGGCAATACCTAAAGTAAGAGTACTAACAGCGAAGTACCCAGCACTCCAGTACAAACTGGGCAGCTGTAGGAAATTGCTGTGCTGCTTGTCCTCTGAGATGATATGGTTAGATTTTGGTAACAGAGAGTGGGGTGGCATCTTCTGTTGAAGGCTTCTAGCTGGGAGCCTTTAGCTTTTTGTGAGGGTATCATAGGTCATGACTGAACTGTGAGGATTCACTGAAGTTTGTAACATCCTGTCCTGGTTCTGGCTAGAACAAGACTAGCTTTTGAAGTAGCCAGGAGGGGCATGGCTACTGGAGGCTATTCTATGTCATTTTCTGGGAACGGGGGAAGGGCTCTCTTCTGGGTTGGGTTGGTCAAGTGGAGCATTTTGCGTGTGAATCACTTGCCTCTCTCTTGAATACTTTTGTCATTAATATTGTTGCTATTACTGTTTGTTTTCTTATCTGTTGCTGTTTCCAGTAAATTGTTCTTATCTGAACCCATGATCTTTACCTTTTTTGCCTCTAATCCTCCTCTCCAGCCCATCACAGGTGGAAGAAGGGGAGAGGGAAGTGAGCAAGCAGTGCATGGTTTCAGTGGGAACACTAAACTGGAGAATACCATTCCTAAGCCACAACACACCCTCTATCTGCTTGCTAACAGTTTAAATTACATTCTACTAAATTTCATTTTATTCTTTAGGGTCTTTCTGGAAATAAGTGTTATTTGAGATATTCTCTTGAAACTTAGTGTGAAGTGTGATAATACAAACATTTTCAAAATATGGTCTTCTTGAATATTCAATGCAATGGACTGATGCAGACTTTATTTAATGTATCATGTAAATTTGCTGCTCCAATATCAAGAAAAAAGCAGGAGTATATTATCTCATGCTGCTGCAGTGTGTATTTCATGGAAATATGTATGTGATAAGCACTGATGTAAACCATTAGACCATGCCCTAGGTCCATAAAGCTTTTTCCCTTCACTTGTCTCAGCACTGAATACTTCTGCAGCTTGAACAAGGAAAGAGGAAACACACAAGGGGAAAAGCAGCAGAGATGGTAAATCAGCAGAGATGATTTATACTCTTGTTGCTGCTACAGAAAGCTGAAGATATGAAGAAATAGTAATTTGATGACACTATGGCAATTAAGAAAACAAAATTTTTTTTTGTTATCATATTTTCCTATAAATGTTAATGGGAATAAGTAAATGTGATTTTCCATGTAGTTTTTTTCCCCTTTTTTTTGCTTTTGCACACATTACAAACCCGTTTAACTGTAACAGGAGGAAGTGTTTCTGTTAACACAACTTTACTCTTTTCTTGACTGAAGGGAATACTTAATGAACCTATGAAAGAAAGGAAAGATGAGAGTTTAGAGACGAATTCAAAATCATCAACAATGTCCAGATTCATAAGAGTGAAAGAGTAAATACCGAAGAAATGAAAACATGAATAGAAAAGTTGACATGAGTCGTGACCTGGCATTACTGAGTGACGACAGTGGGTATTTAGCTCTGGATTTGTTTCTTCTTGGTACAAAATTCAATGGCTTTTTTTTCCTGACAAAGACTCAAGAGAACATGCTTTGTGAAGCCAAGCAAGCCTTGAAGACCTTCTGTTTAAAAGCAAGTTTTTAACTATAATACCATACCAACAAAACCATCAATAACACATTTAGCCTTTTCTTTTTGATTTGGGGTTTGGGGGATTGGTTCCACTACACATCACATATTAAGGAAAATAATAACCCATCTGCAAGAACAAAGTGAGGTTTTTAATCACCCTTTGGAATCAATCTTGCTATAATCTTTGCAGAACCTAGTTTGCTGATTTTACTCATTCTGAGTTTAGCTTGTGGTAAGCTATACGAAGCAGTAATATTTGGAAAGAGTTACAATGAGATGTCATTGTTAGGGAGAAAATTGCTAGAGCGGTGACTTCTTCCATGTTGTAATGCTGTTATTTTCATTTTAGGGTAGGGAATTTTTTTTTTTATGTGAGTGAAGTTTGTGAAGATTGTGAAATTAATGTGTGTTTGAATGATAATTTGTAAACATGAGATTAACAGGCAAGGGGTGAAACATACAGTGTTTGTGTGGCAAGGTTTTGGTAGTGGGGAGCTAAAGGAGGGGCTTTTTTGAGAGACTGCAAGAAGCTTCCCCTACATTTTATAGAGCCTATGCCAGTGGGCCCCAAGAGAGACCCACCTCTGGCCAAGGCAGCAGTGGAGGTGGTAGTGGCACTGGGATAACATAGTTAAGAAGAGGGTGGATGGTGAACTGTGTGTGGGCAACTCCAACCAGAGACAGGAGAATGAATATGTGAGAGAAACAACTCTGCAAACACCAGGGTCAGTGGAGAAGGAGAGGAAGGAGATATTCCAGCCACCAGAGCAGAGACTCCCCTGCAGCCCATGGGGAAGGTCATGGTGAGACAGGTTATCCCCCTGCAGCCCATGAAGTTCCACGGTGGAGCAGAGATTCACCTGCAGCCCATGGAGGACACCATGTCACAGCAGGTGGATGACTGTGAGAAACCACTCTGGAGCAAGTTCCTGGCATGGTCTGTGGCCCCATGGAGTCAGTAGCCCACACTGGAGCAGGTTTACTGATAGGACTTATGACCCTGTGAGAAACACACTGCTGGAGCAGCTTGTTCCTGAAGGGCTGCATCCTGTGAAAGGGACTCACACACTGGAGCAATCTGTGAAGACTTGCAGCCTCTGGGAAGGACTCATGTTGGAGAAGTTCCTGGAGGACAGTGTCCCAGTTGGAGGAACCCCACCCTGGTGCAGGGGAAGGGTGTGAGGAGTCCTTCTGCTGAGGGGGAAGGAGCGGTAGAGACAATGTGTGTTGAACTGACCACAACCATCATTCCCCATTCTCCTGCACCACTGTTGAGGAGGAGGTAGAGAACTCAGGAATGAAACTGAGCCTGGAAAGAAAGGAGGGGTTGGGGGGAGATGTTTTTTTAAGATTTGTTTTTATTTCTCATTGTCTTTCTCTGATTTCATTTGCAATCAATCAAATCAATTTCCCCACATTGAAACTGTTTTACCTGTGACAGCAATCGGTGAGTGAACTCCTTTTTGTCCTTATCTCATTCCATGAGCCTTTCCTTGTATTTCCTCTCCCCCTGTCCAGCTGAGGAGGGGTGTGACAGAATGGCTTTTTGGGCACTTGGCATGCAGCCAGGGCCAACTCTGCTCCTTCATAATATATGTTTCACATCTGATCAGGAAAGGGTATCTCACTATCAATCATTAACAATCTTCTCAGACAAAAATGCCTCCAGGAGAGAGTAAGTGGCAGTGATATATTTTATTTACACTTACACAACTATTAACTGACATCATATATACTTTTTCTCTTCAGTAGATTTGGGAAATTCCTAACAATATAATAATGACCACACTGTTTTCCATTTTAATACAAGTGACCATGCAGATGTCTCATATTATCTAGAACAGTCAGGTATTTCATTACCACTTTGTGTTTAATTTTAAGCTATTTTAGTTATTTATACTAGAAAATGTAAATATTTCTGCAGAGGTGAAACACACTGGACTAATTATTATTATTATTGTTATTATTGTTATTGTCGCATTTTCGTGTGCATCACGATACATTCAGTTATATATTACCTACTCTGAAAGCAAACCATTTTATATGCAGATTTAAGGTAATGAGCATTCAACTTTAAAAAATGGTTCTGGTATCCTGTAGCTTCTCAATAATAATATGCTTTTACATTACAACAGAGAACAATGGATTATTGGTTTTTCAATTTGCATCAGGCATATTAATTGCAGAGTAGGATTTCCACATAAAATATCAATGTACTGGAACAAACTGGTAATGTACCAGAATATGAACACTTACATTCATTTCTTGAGATTTAAAAGCAATCTTCTTTTTCATATGTCTGAATAGCATCTTTTTTAGTCTGTTAATGAGAACAACGTAACCAGTGTTTTCTGAAAACCTTAATTATCTTCAGTGTTAATAGTGCTTTCCTAGTCATTGTATTGGCAAACGATACAGAAAACCATTAGGGAAAAAAATAATTTACAGGATAATTTACAGAAAAAACTTTACAGCAGCTTTTAAGAAACATGACATGGAAGATCAGCTTTATGTTGTATTAGCAAGCAAGGAAACATTGAATTCAAGTTTTACTTGTTTAGGGTTTTTTGTTTGTTTGTGGGTTTGTTTGGTTTTTGTTTGTTTTGTCGTAGGGGGGGTTGTTTTTTCTTAGCTTTTGTCTGTTGGTTTGTTTGTTGTCTTTCCCTGGTAGGAGAGATTCTTAGACAATTCTTACACAATAAAAATGTACTTGGAAGTGAAGTTCAGCTGGGAATTTGCAAAGGGTTTTTAATGGCATACAATGTAATTTTATGATTTATGTATTACCAGATTTGTTTGAATTGCACACACAGAAACTAAGATTTTTTTTTAATAGGTAATCATAATAAAAAACAATTTTGCTGTATAAAAAGAAAATTTAATTCTTTAAGAGCAGGTAGGTAAAGAGTTATGATTCTTAACAGTACAGAGGGGGTTGTTACAACCATTATCTTCTTATTTGTACACCTGAGCAAGTACATATCTTCTCATTCATTTTCAAATACCAGGCTATTACTACTTAAGAAGATGCAGATTAATTCCTTCTTTGTTTATGCTGTTTTATTTTATGACTGCTCTGTTTCAAACTACTAATCTTTATTGGACTTTCAATTTTTTTGACTTGTTCTTAAAAACAGCAAATGAATGCAAGTCCTATTTTTAAAGCCAAACAGAAAGAGAAAAATATTTGAGTTTTCATGTCACAGCTGCAGGCTGTGAATTATCCCACTAGGGAAGAGTGGAAATACCATCCACATAATCCAACAAGAGGCCTGATTCATTTTGTATCTGAAGCAATCATTGTGGTCTTACAAAGCTGAAATGAGTTTCCTTTGCAATCTTCACAGGAGAAAAAAAAAAAGAGAGTATCATCCTTAGTAGTTCAAAGCAAGATTCCACTTTTTAATTTATTTTTACTCTTATTTCTCACTTTTAATTTTCTTCTTTAGTTTCCTACTATTTAGCAACTAACTTGACTTTACATATAATAATGGAATGAGATGGGATGTAAAGAAGAGCCAAGCAATATTTTCTCAGCCCTATCAATCCCACATAAACTTGTGACAAGTGATTTAGTTAGAGTATGAGAACCAGACCTAACAAATTTTGCCTGTTTTCAAGGCTCGTAATTGTTTCAGCACAGTCAGAAAAACTTCATGTCTCACAGACAGGAGTGTTAATTGCCATCTGTTTAAGATCCCAGTGGAAGCACCTGCCTAGGGTCCTGTCTAAATATGCAGGACTCCACTCAGTATGCATAGCCACTCTTTATGTAGCTTCCTACAGATCATCAATAGTGAATAATGAAGAGAGAGATATTAAATTCTGCCTTTTAGATTCTTTACTCAAGGCTGTAGGGAGGTTTTTTCCTCTTGGGATCCTAATGCTTGAATGTAGTTTTAAAGTGCTCAGGATCTACCCCCTCCCCCCGCCCCCCCCCAGAAATGAGCTGGATTAATTCAGCTGATTAAAGCTGAATTTAAAAGTTCAGCTACTGACAGATGAAATGATGACTGCAGTAAAAGTCTTATGATTGCAGTACTTGTCCAGAAACAGTCCTTTTTACTGCCTCAAAATATGCATACATTTGCTGTCCATTCTTTCATACAGTGATGTAGTTGCGAGGCTGTGTTTATTAGGGCAAGAGAACAGAAGGGAAAAAGGTAGGAGGAGGAAAGAGAGGGAGGGACAGAGAAAGAAAGATAGTTGGTTTGAATTCTCTTGAAGAAGGTGGAATTAAATATATATCTTTAGCAGTTGGTCTAGGTGAACTTTGTAGGTCCCTTCCAACTGGGACTATTCTATTCCATATCTCCAGTGGACATCTTGGACATGAGATTACTATTTCTGTTCTACATGAAGTGGAAATTGCAATGATATGTTTATTATGTGTGAACAGGTACACTTTGAGAATGTTTTCCAGATCAAATCTCTGATCTGAGTTGGATAACTGCACAAACAGTTTCAAGATACTGACCAATTTTAGGGCTGGGTGATGTAGTAATCTCAGTTCCTTCAAGAAATTGTAAGGATGTAGAAGAGCTCATCTCTTAATCTGATTTTACAATTCTCTATCATAAAAGATTCATAGATTTCAAATGTTGCTAGTAAGTAAAGATTTGAACTAAATAAAACACTAATTTTCATTGTAATTACATTATACTTTGAAATAGTAAAAATCATCTAAAATTTCAATACTGTGTTGCTGCAATCTTTCTCTACATTTAAACTGAGATTTAAACTCAAGTTATATGGTTCTGAACTCAATTTCAGATTTAAACTCAAGATATATATGGTTTGAATCTTTAGTCTGAATCTATATGTGTTTCAAAATAAAACCTCAGTGCTTATTCTAGTGATAGCATAAATATGGCTGAGAATTCAATGAACTCACACAAATTTTGCTAAGAACAGTTAAGTTCTGAAGAGATAAAGGCAGTATATTTAATAGCCTTAGACATATGTAGTGATCTTGTAGTAACCATTGTTTTAAGCTTCCATAAGGAAAAATATAAAACCCAAAAAATGTATGTCAGCTCACCACTTTTTAGTTTACTCATAAATCATAGCCTTAGCTGTATTTTGTTATGTATATTAAGGAGCTGTAATCTCTGGAAAACCTGCCAGGCGTTGCAAGTGAACTCACACTAATGGGCATCCTAAATAAAAAAGGAACCCGAATACAGGGAAAATAACTGTTCTAAGAGCTTTGGCATGGTTCTTGTTGCCAGGGAAACCTCTTCTTTGTCTCTACGTGTTCAGAATGGCTGCTTCATTAGACACTGAACCTGATCTTCACTTTACACTACCAAGAAAAAAAAAAAGGAAAAGCTAAGAGTTCCACAAATCTTTAAGAAAATGTCAAGAATGAATAGAGATAATCTTAAATATATTTATGTGTAATTATAATCATAATTACATTCTCTAAGGGTAAATTTGCCCAGGCTGCTTCATTCCACATTTTCTGCAGGTGAAGGTGAACAACTCTGGATTATCTTTCACTGAATCAAAATAATAATAAAAAAGCAATGTGAACCACAAAACTGATCAATTACATATTTCATCTAAAATATATCTCTTACTTTTAAATATTGCAAGATATCTGTTTAATAAGGTCCTTCAGCTTATTTAACTGTTTGAGATATTTTTTTAATGTTACTGCAGCAGATTTTATTCATGGAGTCAGACACATAAAATGTCAGGGAGAAAAACCTATATAGGTGCATTTATTACTCTGATCATAAAGAGGAGTGGTGAAAAAATAGTAAAACTGTGAAAATATATAGTGACAAGAAGAGTTACTTTATGTTTACTACTAAGTCTTAATCAAGATACTAAAAACAGCACCACATAAACATCTGAAGTGCAGCAGAACTAGATGCAGTTTCAAGGGCATTACTCATTGGTACTATAACTGTGAACCCAAGGTCCCTCAGGAGCTCAGCTCCTGACCTTGGCTGAGGAGAAAAGCCTTTGAAAACAGGGCCAGAGCTTAACCTCCACCCTTTGTGTCTTATAAATATCAACAAAGGGAAGGGATTTTAAAGTCCCGACAACTCTGTTCTCTGAGATGAAAAATGAAATCCAAATTATAGGTGAAACAGTTAAGAAATGCCTAACTCTTCTACTCATATTTATCAAGAGGGAAAGTAACTCAGCTAGACAATTTTTTCTTCCTTTTTCAACTGTACCAGATGTGAAACTGAGTATTTAGGTGCAAAAACAAGAGACTGCCTGACCAGGTGTTTCGAAATTAGATGGTTACTTTCCAAGAATATAAAAAAATTACATGAACTAGATTTGCATGTACCTGTAGCCATTTTCCTTCTTACTCATTGATAAAATATGCTAAATTTGTGACATTGCCTAAGTAAGAGCATTCAAATTAATATTTTTTTTAAAGAACGCTTTTGTTACAACAAGCATTTCAGTGTATTTTTTTTCCCTTCTTTGGGATAACATTATTAAAACAGGATATGCAGATTAGAGCTAGAAGAAGAGAAAAAAAATGGCTGAATGTAATCACCTATCCAGTACACAGCAAGAACACACGCATAGTTGGTCTCCTTGGAAAGTAGTTCTTTATAGTTCCACAGTGAAATGTTCTCAAAATTTAGTGAAAGCTGAGTCACTAACAAAAGAAATAATTTGTCCAAATGGGGACCTGAGCCAGAGACAGCTATTCTGATGGCTTCTGTAACCATCAGTGTTTTGCTTTCTATATTTTAAACAGTTACACATAGAGAAGAACAAGATGAAGATATTCCAAATTAATATACAAGGCAAGAAATAACAGCAAGAAAAGTTCTAGAATACTGTTTGAAGTGGGCTGATATGTAGGGTTTGCAGCAACTGCTCTTTGTACCACTGACTAAATAAATTTTGGTAAATATAGGGAAAGTAAATGGCTTCTCTTGGCTTCTCTTCTGAGTAAATACACACAAGGACACCAAGGTTTAAAAAAGAATATTAAAAACCATGTCTGGAATCTTAATGAATAAATGTGTGAATCGGGATGTCTGAGAGAAAAGGTAATTAAAATATACAGTTATAACTGGGTAGTAGTTATTATAATCACTTAGTTTTGTTATGATAGTCTAACTGAACCAGGCTGGAAACTCTAGGACTTCACTGTGAGCTACATTTCAAAGTCCTGTTTATGTTGTGAGCTACCAAGCACCAGATTTTTTCATGAATTAGTTTGTACTGACTCAATTTCTTGATTGCATTAACAGACCTAAAATGCAAAGTCTTGTGTCTCTTAATTTTTGAAGAGGAGTTTAGAAAAAATACTGAAGAGATTTCAGTAACTTACTGATCTCTCAGTGCAGGAAGAGAAAAATATTTAAAAAAAAAATATTATACTTTTCAGTCTCAAGTATTTTCCAGAAATATAAGGTATACTTTCTTACACAAAAGCACAAAAAATAAGGAAGGGAGATTCAAATACAACTTTTGATCTAGCAAATTTAAGCTTTAAAGTTACTTTTAGCCTTCATATGAATTAGTTGCTAGTATCTAAGTGCTAAAAACCACACAAATTGCACTGCTTTTATGGCTCAGGGCCTTGCTTAAAAGAAGAAAAAACCTCTTCCTATGTACTTTGTAAAATTTCCACAAAAACTGTCCATATCAGTGGATCAAAAATAATTTCCTTTTCAAGGTAGCAAACATTTCACATTCCTTTATTTTACATACAGTTTTGTGTTACCCAATGAAGCAGTCTTATCAAAGTTTAATCCCTTTAAATATTACACACCTAGTATGCAGGTCCTAGGGTGGAAATGGATGCACAATTGCCATCGTTATTGAATCAGAAACTTTCAGAACTAAAAATATAAGCAGTTCTAGTTGGATGTAGAAGACCATGAAGGAAAAAGGGCACCTCTGCAGACTTCAAAAAATGTTAGAAGTCTCTACGCAAAAGTCCCTAAGTTATCACTAATGTGAGCAATGATATAATTCCTAGGTAATTCAAGGCACATGGAGGAAAAGGAAGGGCATTGCTTATTTAAGGTATATATATAAACGATACAAAAGAAAAGCACAGGTCTCCCACCTTAGCTGGTGTTATAAGAACATGGTGAGTATCCATGTTTGGTTTTTGTGGTTTTTTTGTCTCTTGAAAAGCCACCTTTAAAGGTGCATGCACATCTTCTTGCTAAGGTACTTGCTTTAACAAGCAGAGTCAGTGATGGGAATCTTAAAGTTTGTATTTGAGTCCAGTGAGAAAATTGCAGTCTGTTGTCTCTCTGCTCTGCATCTCTATTTGGTGAAAATAATCAACTAAGTCACCTTCTTAAAGCTGGAAAGACAAAATAGAAACATAAACTAGAAATTTGGCTGCTAAGTGCTGATTATGCTACCAGAACTCCAAAATTACACCCTCTGGATACTTGGAATGTAACTTCATTTTTAAAAAGAAGTATTCTTATTGGTCAATTGATATTTTTAAACACCATACTGTCACTGCAAAATGGAAATCACTGACGATTCTCACACAAATTTGGTACTGGCAGAGCTGTAAAAGTATCGTCTCTAAGTGTTAAGCCTTGGGATATAGTGTTTATGCAGTCTAACAGCAGTTCTTGTCTCAGTATAACATACATGAAAAATCTAGAATGCACTTCAGGGATTATTTTTAGTTTGTCGTTTCCTGTCTCTCCATGCCTTTGAAATTATCTCTGAAATAATAGTACTGCATGCATATTTGTGACTGTTATTCCAGGTGTATTCAAGAGTATTTGAAAGGATGCAAAAAGACACTTTCCCTTCTAGGTTGAAAATTTTAGCTTTACTTGCACTGACATTGCAGGTGAAAGCCAAAAATTATTAAAAAAAATAAAAATAAAAGAAATTAACCTGTTGGTAGTAACCTACCGTTGTCAGTTTCATTCCCAATCACACGGAGGCAGAAAGTAGCCCTGACACTTCTATGGCTGCTCCAGCCCATTGTAAACAGGAGGTGGCAGTTCTAGTCTTTGATCCAATATGCTGCAGTGTTATAAAACGGCAGTAACTAGCTGGGGAAGACGTTTCCACAATATGCAAGCTAAATAGCTTTTCCAAGGCTAGCAGGAGCTGCTTCCCCTTTAATCCCATTTTGTAGGAAGCTAAAACGTGTTACTGAGAGAAAAAAAAGAAAAAGCAATTGAGCAGCTTTCTGACAGCTTGGTATTGGTACTGTGATAGAGATTCTGAAGCTATCTGCACTGCATCCAAGGTTTTTTTTGGTGGTTTTTTTTTTTTTTTTTTTTTTTGAGCGTGCAACCACATAAAATTGTCTTTCAGGGCTTTTGTGGAAACAAAATCCTCTCTATTCATCTTGTGCTCTGTCTCATGCATTAGCTTCAAAAATCTTTCTTATCGCAAAAAACTCTTTTGTTCTATAATATTAAAATCCTGCTTAAAACTAAATCAATACACCCCTCCCCCAGTATATGCCAATATATGACAGGTGAAATCCAGCAGGAGTGGATCTAAAATCCAATGCAGTCTATTCAGCAGGTCATTATTTTTTAATTTCTCATGCTTTTCTGAGATACCCTTGAATTGCTAAAACATTGCTTTATCATTAAAGTAACTTCAGGATGGAACCTCCTCTATTAACTCTAGTTATGGAAATGAGAACCTAAAACCACACGTTAAGGAATCCTATGACAGTAAAGCTGAAAAGCAAAGTAGAGCCATTTGAAAGTCTTTCACCACAGAAAGAAAAGGAGCAGAACAGGGATGTTCAGCGGATGTGAAGAATGTAGTCTGGCATCTAAGAGAAACAATACAACCAGCATTGTATTTACTGCTTTTTAATCCAGCTCTATGTCTGATCACAAAAAATCACAGTAGAAATATATTGCACAACCGTACTTAGAATATAAAGATGGTCTGGAAACTACGTGGAGGTGAGAACCACTGAAAGCATCCGACATTCAGAATCACGCAGATCAGCACATATCTGCAAGATGGTAATCTCCATGAAGCTGTCTAATGTAATTGCCAAACAACACCCTTTCTTAGGAAGAGTCCTGAGATGCTTCATTTTGATCAAATAATTTTTACCCTTCTGCTATTCCATCTACATCATCTCTGTAAGTAACTTCTCTGAGTAGAATAGCTGCTTCGTATTGAGATGTGTGAAACTAGGACATAATATCATGGCCACAGATAACAAAATATCCTACTGTTCCCATCCTGTCGTCCAGTGGGAACTCCTGTAGTCAGAAATTCAGCAGTGTACATCAATCTTCACAGGGTTACACAGGACATCTCTAATTCAATTCCCTTACATCCTCACAATGGAGTATGTCCAATTGCAGAAAGATAAGACATAAGCCTGATATTGTTAATCAGACAGGCACATCCTCTGATGTGTTTTACAATAGGAAGAGAATCCAGATCATTTCTTGTAGCTAGGGAAGGGAAGGAGAATGATAAAGGCAGTACTGAACTAAAGAAGAAACCTGTTTATAATTGTAGAAGTACTGTGGAGGTAGAAAAGTGGTACAGATGTATTGACACGTATCATTTTGCCGGGATCTTTCTGAGAGATTTAGGGATCATTTAAGGGGTTTGCACAAAATGCAATTCTTACAGTTCAATTACTGTTTATCAGCTGAGCCATGGTGACTGTCCCCAGAAGTGCCTTATGGCCAAAATCAGGTGCAGAACACTGCTTACTCTTCTTACTTTCTAACCTAACTATATAATAACATCACATTTAATGAGTGCTAGAGGAGAATAGATGAACAGACTAGTGGTTCTTCTGATGTATTTTACCTCAAGCTTTGTTAATCTACTTTTCATTTAAGTATTTCCTGAAAAAAAGTGTTAAGGCAGGGAAAAATCAGCACTGCATATCCTAATTTAATGGACATTTGGCAACCAAACCTCTCACATAGAAGGAGATCTCATGGTAAGAGCTAAGAGGCTATGCAAAGATTCACAGATGTTCTGGGTATAAAACAGAAAAAGAAAAAGAGTATGACCCAGGTTCCTAAACTTCTGTTTTAAGCAGAGGTAGGTACCTTCCTGTCTGCTACAAAGATCCATCTATTTAATGATTAAATTTTATTACATTAAGACATTTTCATAATCTCCCTCTACCCATGAAAAATAAGAGTAACCCCTTGACTGTGCCACTCACAAGAACAGTACTTTCTTGTCACATGGAAGGAATTTGTAGCGAGAACTTGAATTTAATTTCCCTGTGTATATGAAAAATCCAGATATCACAGAGCAATTTGAGAGATTTTTTTTCCAGTTACTCCACTAAAAATTGTATCACTTCTGCATAACTATCTCAAATTTCCTGGGACCAGAATCTCCATGAATCCCTGTGTTGCATAACCCTGATAAGTGCCTTGAAAAGCAGCTGTTATGATAGCTACGTAGCCTTGTAGATGTACAATAAGAAAGGAGGACAGATGAGACAGCATGGAAACTGAGGCAAACAGAAAGTAGTGTGGTTGCTGAAAGGCAGTTCAGAGATTGCAATGTGGTATCTATGCCATTCTGAGAAATAAGATTTATAAAGCTCTTTTTGAAGCTCAGGTATATAAACTGTCCTAATAGTTTCAGTGAGACTATGGAGGAACAAACTTAAGAGTGTGGTTAGGTACCTCCAGTAAGAGACAGAACACAACATATGAACTCTGCTAGATTTTTAAAAGGTTAGAAAAAAGATTAGAAAGAAATATAAAGACTTAGACACACAAAAAAGTTGCTGAAATTTAAAAAGCCATTCTATGTCAGCTGAGACACTCTAACTGTTCATGTGAATTCTCTTTCATTGCAGATGTCACTAAATCAAATTATTGCAATTTTGCAAGAGCAAAAGCCCACACATTGACAGAAAAGGAGAGAGGAGGAGAGAAGATGAAAATTATGAGGAAGAGAGAGATGCAGAGGGAAGGGAAGAAGGAAACTACCCGCCATTGAGAACCAAATAATTGAGAAAAAAACAAGTATAAAATCATGGTTTCTGGAAGCAGAGGTAGACAGTACTTGCAGACATGTGAAAAATACTAACTTAAACAAAAAAAGGAAAAGTGACACAGAATTCCAGGGGTGAAAGTTGGATAATCTCATAAAAAAAAGTACATTTTTATTTCTGACTTCTTACCAACTCAGTATTTGTAAAATGTAACTGATTTTACCTCCTTTTATTCCTCCAGATTAGATATGAAAATTTCTGTCTTAGTTTACTCATTTCGCTAGGTTCCTCCTAGAATTTCATACACAGTAAGCAGATTTGTCCAATAAGTTATTAGAGACATTTTCTCAGCAAAAACATTAAAAAGGCTTTTTTTTTTTCCTTTTTTTTTCCTGTTCTTTCTCTAAACCACATAGAGTCATAGAATCATTAAGACTGGAAAAGACCTCTTAAATCATTGAGTCCAACCATCAGCCTGGGACTGCCATGTTCACCACTAAACCATGTCTTCAACTGCCACATCTACATGCCTTTTGAATACTTCCAGGGATGGTGATTCCACCACTGCCCTGGCAGCCTATTCCAATGCCTGACCATCCTTTCAGTGAAGAAATCTTTCCTATGATCCAACCTAAACCTCCTCTGTCTCAACATGAGGTCATTTCCTCTTGTCTTGTCAGCAGCTGCCTGGGAGAAGAGGCTGACCTGCAATTCGCTGCAACTTCCTTTCAAATGGCTGTAGAAAGTGATAAGGTCTCCACTGAACCCTCTTCTCTCAGGCTAAACACCCCAACTCTGTCAGCTTCTCCTCATAAGATTTCTTGTCCAGACCCCTCACCAGCATGTCCTTCTCTGGACATGCTCCAGAACCTCAGTGTCTTTCCTGTAGCAAGAGGCCCACAGCTGAACACATTTGGGAGTGGCCTCACCAGTGCCCAATACAGGGGGAGGTTCACTGTCCTGGTTCTGCTGGCCACACTTTTTCTGATACAAGCCAGGATGCAATGAGGCTAATATGTGTATAGATGGATATTCTCCTCCACTGTCTCTTTGGTCTTGCCAGTTGCATTCTTACTTTTGTCATCAGTTTTGTTTCATGAGCATTAAACTGTTTCATTAGTTATGACTCATCAGAAAGGCATAATCATACCAATTTCTGCTCAATTTCATTTATTCTCACTTAAATATCAATTTTTGTCTGCTGCTGAGATATCAAATATGTTTTTATTCCCTGGATATCACAGTAAAAATTGAAACTGCCTTTCCTTACTTCCATCAAGAGGAGGAATCAAAGTTGTGGTTTTGTTTTGTTTTACCTGTCAATTCTTCATGTAGTTTCTAACTATCCTAATTTTGTTTCTTTCCTATGTAGGGTTTTATGAACTGTTTTGCTAAATAAATGAGATCATTGTCTAAATTAAATCAGGCTAAACATTTAACCAATATAAATGTTCATTTTAAACACAAGTCATTCTTCAAAGAAACAGTTGGGTTTCCTGTTAAAAACAAATTCATAGATACCAAGGAAACAAGGAAAAAAAGAACCACAACAAAAAACAAGGCAAACAGATTCCTGCAAGTAACTGCAAGTCTGCAGACTGTTATTTGCATAGAGTTAGTGTTGGTAGCAGTGACTTATTTCCCCTTTAAAATATAATAAGAAAAGAGAACAAATCTTTAGTGGTATAACTACTTTCTTCAGTCATTAATCACTAATATCAAAACCTCATAAATATGGTAAGAGACACAGAGGAATACTTACTTTTCAGAAAAGGTCAATCAAAAATTAGATATGGTAAAAAAAGTCCAGTCAATAAATAATCTTATAAGACTAAATATTGCACTCATTCTTTTCAAGTCACTCATTAGTCATCTACAGTGCCTTCAATGACATTTTTAATGTATTATTTCAAAATTCGTTCTTTTTTAGTGAGAAGGGAAATATTTTTAGCTTGCAAAGCTCCATCTATAGTCAATGTTTGGTTCACCATAAATAAGCAGTTTCCCAGTGGACAAGAAATTACTGTGACAGGAACATTAATACCTTTGAATATCTTCTTACCCATCTCATTTTTTTGAAGAGACTTATAGTTTTATGAGCAAATACTGGAGGAACAAAAAGGAGAAGCTAAGAAGAGGTAGGAAAGGTTATTTTGGCTAGAACTGGTTGAATTATTATTGTTCAATATTTCTTCTTAAATTACTGCTTAAAATTACAATCTTGAGCCCCTTGTTTCAATTACAATAGAAGGAGCTACATCTTTGTGTAACAGGTCATTCCTTTAAGGGTAAAATTTTTGAAGATGGTTAAAGGACTTAAGTAGCACTTTGAACTTGTGCCAAACTTGTAAGACACTAGTTGCCTTTTGGGCATTGTGTAAAATTTCTGGAAATGGCTTAGATGTCTATGTAATTTTTTGAGTTTCCTCCCTCTGCACTTGGTATCCAACAAACATTAAGAAGCCTAGTATAAGCATCTAATTTTAATGTTTGTCCTTTATGAATATACTGTTCAACGTATTCCTTTCATTCTGCATTGAAACTATTCACATTGAATTTATTCAGCTATTGAATATGTTGTAAGAAGTTACTGAAGAGATTTATTCTTCTTTGTAATCTAAGAATTTAAAAATCTTAATTTTCATAAACTTTTAAATTACTTTCAAAATGTCTGCATCAATGAGTAGTTTGTCCTATTTAAACTAACCATTTGGCTATAATATTATTCATAGGATGTATTTGATCTATTCATATTTTATCTATTCACACAGGAGATCTGCTCTTCAGATGTTTGATGGCAATTTTACCAGGACTCTAATGACAAATATCCAAATATAAAAGATTAATAAATCAGTTATGCAGTTTCATAAAAATAATCTGCTCAGCGTATTAAAACAAAATTGAAGAAACTTTACAGTTGGGAATATAGAGGCGGCCAAATACTTTAAAATAATTTGCAAAATGTAAAATGAATTTGCTAATCACTGTAACAAATAAATAAAAGGAGAAATACAGGGAATTCAGACAAAATAAGAATGCTCTAGGGCATGGAAGAACTAATAAGAATGTGAAAAGGCTGGAATTTTTTTTCTGAAAGGAAAAAAGGAATTGGAAATGTGTAATAAATAATGAATGATCAAAAAAGCATAGATTAAAAAAAACCAGAACAACAAACAACAAGTTTTCTATCCTGGTTCTGTGGTATAAGAACAAAGAGATAATTAAATGGTAGAAGGCTTGAAGTAAATAAAAGGATATAGTTACTCTTAAAAACATTAAGTCACCCAGGCAAAGAAACCTGAAAAGTGCAAAATGAAGACTGGACATGAAATTCTTAGTTTGGATCAGTGTGGCACTTTTAACCCAAGCGGTCTGGGTGGAAGAGAGAGCCTGACCCACCCTGGACTGCAAATAGAAACATGAGGGACACTTCAGGCTTTGTACAAGGGCACAGCAGTGCTTCTCATTGGGTGTCAGATGGATAAAGCAATGAGTGGGATGGCTCTGTAAGGGAAGGTTCTATCTCACAGGTTCACAGGGCTTGATTTTGCCATCTGTGCAGGGGGAAGATAATCAAACTCAGATCAGGACAAAAACCCCTGAAATATTTATTGTGCTCTATTTCCCTTATGAAACTGTACACATTTTTGTTGTGCAACACCTTTTAAGACTAAGGCTAAGTGGAAGAAGAAGCTATAAATCAAAAAGCTTTGTTTATTGCTGAGTTATATGTGTGAGAATATGGTTTGTTATCTGTCAACCATTTCTCTCTCTCCAGATGTTAATCTGAAAACTGATATTTGTACAGTAGTACATATTAGAATTAGACAGTATTTTTTTTCCATTATCCAGATTTATCCTAAGAAACAAAACAGAAATAATTTTCCAAGTCTCCATGCATACCTGCTTGATTTGTAATGATATGGAGAAGGTCTAAAATCTTAAGTTCCAATGTGAATCTTCTGTACAAAGCAATATTGTTGAGAACTTTTTAAAGACCTATGAACACCTGCTCTCTGAATCTTCATAAACTCCATTCAGAGAAGGAATAAAAACATTTTGGCATGATTGAATTTAGAGCAACAGCAACTGGACCCAACTGGGTAAATGCAGCATTTAAATTACTTGTTTATCAGCTCAGTCATGATAACATCTGCTGAGTCCATGCCAATTGTGAAGTGGATTTCTTTCTCTGAAATTTAGGGACACTACCACAGATAATTAATTCATTATTGTGAACTGACTTCACAACAGTTTAATTAAGATTGCAGATCAGCCTCAGGGCTGACTATTATTATGGCATAGATGATAATTTAGAAATTGAATAGCACTGATCTGGACATGATAGATAAGTCACTTGGAAACAACCTCATCTTTATCATAATATTTGAAAATCTCTTGCCTGATTTCATGGCATTGTGCATGCAGCAAAGCCTTTCTGTATATATGTTAGTAGTGAACAGTCTTTGGAGAGAGGCTTTGAACAGCAGAGATCTGTAAACATAACTTTCACTGCTCAATAACTGTATAGTGGATCAACAGCTTAGAGAAACACAGAAGGTGTCGGATATAAAAATCAAGATGGCTAGCCACAACGCCCAATTAGGAGAGAAGTACTTAATCTTCCCTTTCTAAAGTTAAAACTGCCAACCTGTGAACCATGTGAAAAAAATGATTAAGCATGTTGGTCTTAGAATTTCAGTTTGAAGCAGCCAAAAATGGACTCTGAATGAAAATTATAAGCATTATTAGGGAAGCTTTTATAAAAGCAGGAAAGCAGAGTATCAGTTATGCTCCAGTGCCTGTGTATACCACACAATGTGAATAGGAAGTGCCCTTTCTCTTCCAGATGATTGAAAAAAGAAGGTGATGAGACATGTGTTTGCCAGGAAAGAACAATAAAATACAAACTTACAGAAAAAGGGAGCTGTTCTGTTTCCACTTGATCTGTTGTATTTATTTGTTTCTGAAGCTTGATTACTTGGGTGCAGCAAAGAAACAATTCCCATGAGCTATTTTCTCATTTTGAGAACAGAGACAAATAATATCAAGTGCTGCAAAGAAACAAGGGTGACTAAGGCTGGGAGCTGTGAGGGTTGAACATTTCTTGTAACTCCCTAGGGTCAGCTCCCCTCTGAAGATACTTACTCCTAGGCATTCAGAATCTATCTGTTGCTTTCAGTAAGAAAGCTTTCCACAGATTTATTTGCTGTAAAGAAGACTATGGAAGAAAATAATGGTTCATTCTATTCTGCCTCGCATGTCATCAACCAATTTACTCAAATTCCAGTTACAGAAAGTTTATTACTGGTGATACCTGAGTCAGGATCAAAAAACCCAAGGAAAATAAAAATCAAACCAAACCAAACCTTACCTTCTTGACCTTCTTATACCCCTGAATGTGGCACTCTAGAGCAGAGCAGAACTTCAAGCAAGGATTCTTCATGTTCTGACTATTTTTCAACAAAAAAACTTTAACTTTTTTCCTCCTGTTTTTTTCCCTACTGCTTGCATACAAAAAGTGGTGAATCTGCACATTTGTAACATCCATTAAATATTAGAGAGTAATCTGAACATTACTTAATTTCCCAGAAAATAAGCCCTATTTTACATACTGCTGGAAAATTAGAAACTTGATATTACTTAACCACATGTAAAGTAATGAACGTAAATGGTGAAGGAAAGACTGATGTGAAAGGTGATGTAACATTAAAAAAGAGCCATTTAAGAAAAAAAGGGTTTAGAAGTGTTTTGTTTATGCTACTATTTACAGATTCATTAATTTTTTGAGCATACCAAGAAACAGGATTTAATTAACTTGAAGTGTGAAGAACACATGCATATATTTGAGTTTTCACCTGTACTTGCAGCTGTTTGAAAACCCATAGGCACAGAAGACTGATAATGTATCTGTGTACTTGTAATATAAAAGTTACCTGGAAGACTATTAAGCATCTGATATTAATTTCATTGGGATCACACCACAAGGACATTCAGCCAATAATCTGTGTATAAAGCTTTGATCATCTTCCTGATCAGGCTAGCTTTACTATTGATTCCTTATTATAATTTATTTAACATAAAAGCTGTTACATAAGTTGGTTAAAGTTGCTTAATGAGCTAACCGATTAGGGAGAAATGAATTTGAGATCACTTTGAACCCAAAGAACCAAAATTTATGAGGTTTGGGGTCCTGGAGGAAAAGAGTTGAGCGCAGCTCTTTAATTAATAGGATACTTGGGTAGAAAAGATATTCAGTTCTGAACGACTTTGATTTTATGGATGGAACTGGAACATAAAATGAGCTCATTCTCTGCCTTTACTTATACCCTTGACACTGAGCAGAATTTGCCCCATGGCAGACTGAAAACCCCTCACACTAACACAGACTAAATTTCAATTGTTCATTATTTTTAGCATAAGATGAGAATAGAACTACTTAATCAAATAAACTTACAGAGAAGGGGACAGAACAGAGAAACTGTGCTTTAAAGTATAAAAGGAAAGTTTGCTTATGGCAGTCTTCATCACATCCATTTCTGTATCTATTTCCAAACCAGTTGGACCTAATTAGATTTCACAGCCCTTTGCACCTGAATACATTCATTTACATGATTTTTGATCTCCAACATAATAAATGAGGCCACAGCAAAAAAACTTTACAGAGGAATGATAGGAAAAGTTAGCAGGGAAAAGTGTTTAGAAAAAAGCTCTTAATAAAACAGTTTTTAAATTTTTCAGTTCTCTCTGTCTGAGTGGCCCAAATTTCCTTTTGTTATTTCTTTTTCAATAAAGGTTTAAGGGCCTCAGTAATGATCCTTATCACTGTTTTCCACACTATCAGATTATAAACAGTCAGTGTCTCTGACATCTTGACTTGTATTACATGCAGTCATGTAACAGCTGAGGATTCAGCCAATTAAGACAGATTCAGAATGAAAAATAACTTTAAAAGGAAGTATTACTAATATTCAGTATGTTAATATTTGACAAAATTGTATCAACCTGTTATATACATATGCAAAACACCTAATTAATTAGAGGGGATATGTATGCTATTTCGTTACTGTGGCAGAAAAGCTGTAAAAAAATAGCCCTTGTTTAGTTTTAAGTGCCATTAGCATGAATAAGACATGATGCAGATAAAAGGAGAAAAATAGAAATAAAAGCCAACTTGAAAAGTAACTGTGTGTTTTAATATTCTCATCCCTTAGGAAGATCTTCCTCACTAGTAACTTATGAGAAAAGTATGATCATGTTAATTTTTTTTTTCATCACTTCTCTCACAAGAATATGGATGACTCACCTTTGGAAAAAAAAATCTTTACATCTGATTCTTGTTTTTAAATGTTTTTTGAATCTTAAAAAATAGTTTGACTGAAATAAAATATTTATAGAAGTACAGGGAAATTACAATTATCATTGTCTGTAATAAAAAAAAGTCTGAGAACAGTTTCAATGTCACTTAAGAGACAATGTAGACTATAATCCCTATTTGTCTGTTAACTACTGAAAATCTATCTAGAAAAAACCTTGAATTTCAAGTAAGAAAATGTGTCCTTAAGATACTACACCTCAGTATGGTCAGTGCTCCTTGAAAAGAAATAATTTAATTCTCCACTGATACAACACTAAATATAAAGCTTTAATTATGTTCTATGGCATTCAAATGAGAGATTGTAATTCTTAATGAAATCCTTTTTTTTTTTTTTTTCACTAGGAAATAAGAGTAATTTTAGCTTTGATCCACCCTCCTAAGTTCATCCTCCTAAGATATCAATTCAAGCTACTGAACTGGAGTTCAGTTTACATTGCAGATAGTATGCCATGTGTTTTTTCTTCCTAAATTGCCTTCCTCATTTCTGAACAGTTAAGAGACCGCTGTTTTTCTGCTTCCCAAGTGCCCAAACTTGACTTTTCTTCTGTCGTTCCATTTCAGCTATGACAACAAATAAAATAATTTCCTTGTTTCTGTACACGTTTATTCTGTGTAAAGGTGGCTTTCACTTCATAATTGTCACAAAAAAATAAATGTGTTGTCATATCACAGAAGGGCACTCCACACTTGTGCTGTCTAAAAATAACCACATAACTAATAGCCAATATATGGGGAAACAATTTCCCAAAGGCTAAGAACAATAACCAAAATCAGAAAGTACCTTATAGCCTAGGTATTGGTCTACAGTTTTGCAGATAAAGTTGTAGAAACTTTCTAGCCCAGTACCCTTCAAGGTGTCTGATTGACATCACAGGTATCTGCACTCAAAAATAATCCTGATTTTGAAAGACTCTTTATTAGGAATTTTCAAGTCTTTTGGTTTTATAGTGGGTTTATGCTGGGCTCTTGAACTATTTTTGGGAGAGAGACAAGGAAATGTTAACATAACAGAAGATGTTGGGAGAGGATATGATGTTGACAAAGGCCTCCCTGGATTCTGTATGCCAATCAGGAACTCTCTCTGCTATACTGAATCTGTTGATATATTAGTTCTGTCAGACTTTTTGAACCTGGTAACACTTCTCATGGGATTCATCATATCATAGCTTTTTCTGTTAGAGGAATATTACATCTAATCAAAAAGTTGTCTGATGGCATTGTTAAGGTTAATAGGAACTTCAAGTAGAGTGCCATTTTAGCTCTCTTCAAGGAGAGTTAAAATAGGAAGTTGCTTTATTTTCCCTGTTAAATATGTTACTCAATTTTTTGAAGTTTCATGCTTCAGACAACAATTCAAATTATCCTGCAAAATTATTTAATCTTTTGTGCATACCATTTTAAAATTCATCTTTCAGTATTAGTAAAAGTGACGATGATCTAGTCAAAGATTTTGGGAAAGATGAAAGCAATGTCTCTAGCATAACGAATTATATTGGTGAATGTAATGAAACAGAATACTGTCAAAAATTAAATTCTCAACTGTTTGAACTGGTTTTATCCAGAGGCACCTTTTGCCTAATACTGATGAAAACAACATAATAGGAATCACAGGGTTTAAAGGATAAATCTTTACTCAGACTAGATTCCCTACTGTACTGCCAAAGAAGAAGGTGATGTTATGATGTAATTCCATTAATTAGCTAAAAACCTGTAAAAAAGAACAAAAAAATTGATCCAATATTGTTCTAGATAGTGGGGAAGACTAAGGATTAAGTAACAGTTTGTTAAATAATCAGTTGTAAATTCAGCAGCCTATATTTTAAATAACTCTGAGGATAATAGCTTCAGAAACACAATGGACATGAACTCCAGATGAAAACTAGGACCATTTTTCTCAAAGTAGACTTTAATTTTGTTATCAGTGAAACAGTGACTGCCACAGAGACAGTCTTCCTAAAAATGTAATTTAACTTTGAATGACTAACTCATTAAAATCTATATTTAATTTATTAACAGGCATTGCACTTAAAAGCAAACATACAATATAATTATATATATATACTAGCAAGGCAGTTTTTAAGTGATCTTTAAGTAAAAAGAATTAATGTGTTGTAAGACAGCTTTTGAAAACTTGACCTGAATTTATCAAAAAGAATAATGAATAAAAATCCTATTTCTGCTGAAGCAAGTAGGAAAAATAACAATCCACACTTACTGAGTTGGCTCTAAGTTTTCCTACATGATAGTAGACAATTTGCACTTAGTTGAAATATAAGTAGTGATTTAGAAAATGGTGAATGGGCTAGATGATGGATAACATCTCTAGAAGCATAATTTTGATTTCAATAACAAGTGGAGTTCAAAAAATTCCTGCTTTGTATTACATTACATTGCATTTTATTGAAGTATTGGAAGAAGAAATACAGATCTGGATTTTGTTATGGATCATTGGATACAAACATTGAGGGAAACCTGAAAATAATTTAAAATCATTTTCATATCTACTTAGAATTGTGAACAAACTTTGAGGGGAAGGACTAGTTAGTGTAGTTGTTGCTGCAGTCTGAGATAGACTAGGGTAGTAAGTGGAGGCAAAGTGGCATGAGAAAGTGTACCAATTTAAAGTATCAGACCTATCACTATTCAAAACAGGAAGCACTTGTTTTTCCTGTGTCTGCATCATGTGTGACTGCAGGAAATGCACCCATAGCAGTACAACCTCTCAAAAAGTTCAGGCAAGCTGGGTGAACAACCAGCACAGCAAAGAATTTCAAATCACAAGCAGTGTCGAAGTTGCCCTGCTGTATGTCTCACAGCAGGAGGAATTTGGTTTCTCCAGGCTCCCAAAGGGATGTATCAACCCTTGGGTAAATCTTTCATACGTTTCTTCAGCATTATTTTGTGCACATAATAATGACTGATCCCTTGCAATGGAACACTGCTGTCTTGATGTGCACACATAAATTTTATAGAAAGTGTATCTTAAAATACAACATCAAGATGATATTCAAATACTAAAGTTATTCACTAGTAAGTGTCTTCTGAAGAAAAGCATAACACAACAGGAGACAGCAGCAATCAGAAGACACACATGCCTAAAAGAAAATTCAGGTATATCTGGCATTTTGTAAAAGTAAACAGATTCAAGTTCTTTCAAGAGAACTGAATACCTGCTGTGCAGATTCTGGGATTTTCAGGATCCCAAAAGCATGTGGAAGAGTTGAGATTTCTGAAGGCTTTCATAAATATTTGACTTAAATTATAAGGTGGAATTCTGGCCTTGTCAAAGCCTGTGGAAAAATTCCCTTTGACTACAACGAGCTTGGTTTCCAGCAACCAGGATTTTTTCAGTACCTGACAGGTCTGTACTGAGAGTGAGGGAGAGCAAATGTTTCAGGTGCAAGGGATTTTTAGTACTGTTACCAGAAGATTTTCCAGTGATGATTTCATATGGATCCATTTCTTTAAACAATAGTAATTGTGGAAATCAAAGGACAGAAAAAGAAAATGTATTTTTGGTTCTGATGTGGATAAGTAAGATAAAGGGATAAAAATCTGTGCTTACTTTGTTAAAATCCTTCTTTGTACTATCAGTGGTGTAGCCAAAACACACTGCAGGACTAGAATGATTGTGCAGAAATTATGAAATATTTTTAATAGCCTTTTTGTTGATATTTGTTTTGTGTTTATAAACTTTTCCTGAAATTTTTGTTTTGTTTTCAGGTTTATGTATTTTAATTTTCACTTCATTTGTCCAAAAGTATTTTAAAAAATAGTTGTAAAACACTAATTTCTTAAAAAAAAAAAAAAAAAGAAAAAAGAAAACTTCCTTCCCAACCCAATGTAGGGTTCTCAAACTCAGGTGAACAGTTCTGAATTTAGAACTTTTATACAAAAGGACATTCCTCTTTCTGTTTCCTCCTAAATGTTGTAGGTCTCCTCTGTTGAAGGTGCTTTTCTTAAGAAGGAGCTTTTCTCATAAAGCACGAAGTTGTGAAGCAAGATTGGATAGAAAGAGAACTAGAAACTGCTTAAAGGAAAATATTAAGCATGCAGTCAGCTAGCCACAAAGGATGATAGGATTTAGGATTTAGCACGTACTTTCAATTAACATCAACAGACAGACTTAATCTAAAAGAAATTATGTTGAATGGTTTAAAAATAATCAGTAAAATATCATTTGTTCTTCTGTATTACAAAACAATTAAGATTAGTTTTTTATGTAACACTTTGAATAGAGCTTTAAAAGTATATGGTTTATACATTATACATTTTGATTTTCTTTGACATAGGTATTTTTTATCTTTTTTGACATTAGCAGGGCAATGTATCATTAAAACATTCATCTTGAGAAAACATTGTGGGTTTTTTTTCTGGAATATTGATTATATTTTGTTCATCTTCTTTTGATTTTCTTGCCATTTAGGTAGGGTCTTATCCACATTACAAGATCTAGTGATGAGTATCCCACATCACTGAATGATTTTCATGTAAGCGTAAAGAAATCAATTTTCACAAAAATAATTAAACAGTTAAATATTAAATGTATTTTAAATGAGCCATTTTCAGTTAATTAAATATTTCAGTCTAATTTTTGGAGTCAAAGCATGAGTCGTTTTCTTCAGGAATACAGAGGTTTAAATGTGGGGAGAAGGTGGTATAAGGTAATGGACAATAGTCAGTAATGGGTTAGGAAAGTTTAGCTAATCCAGCCTGTTCCCTCTTGAAAAGGTTGTTCAATTCAATTCCGTAATGTATTCTTTACCCCTAGTTATCTTAACTTTCTAGATTTATTAGGAATTTATAGTTTAATATGTATTGGCACATTTTGGATGTTTTGATTTCCTATATCATTTCGTTTGCATCATTATAAAAGGCAGCTACATAAATATTCTTACAGGTAGAACGAACGTTCAAATGAACGGAAGCAATTTGTTTCCTATTCCTTAGAAAACTTGTATACTTCTCCAACATTTTTGTTTTCTCCTTTTGGTTGTTTTTGCTTCTTGTACACATTTGTATCATGATTGTAATGAATTTTCTGTTTAATGGTATTTTTAAAGTTGGTCACTACCTGCCAGGTCACAGGAACTTTTGGACTCTTATAAAAACAGATATAGAATATGCATATGAAATTATAATTGAATTCAAGGTAAGACTTTCTTTCCCGATAATTTGAAGTTAGCTTTTTTGATAGGAATATATGGATGGAAACTTTTGATTTCAACTGGATTTAGAGACCTACTACATGTTTACCTTTATGCACAAGTTTAACATTGTGGTGGATTGAGAATCAGCACTTAGCATCTTGCAAGAACTTAATCCCCCATTCAGCAAATACAGTTTAGACTGCTCTGAACTTTTTGATCATGCACCATATAACGAAAGAGAAAGAAAATTTAGGACTGATAATCTACCCTGCCAGTTGTTATGAACAAACATTTGGTTAAAGTTCACTAATGTTTGGAAATTCCCCGCCTGAAAAAGGAGAGAAAGGAAATTATTCAACATCCTTGATTAGAGATTCTTGCAAATTTTAGGCTGTGTTAAAGAAATGGAACCAATTTAATTGTTACAAAAATCAAAGCAATAATCTATAAATATTTTCCTACAAAACCTTCTTTATTTAAGAATAAAATACACTAATCTCTTTTCCTCTCCTTGTCTAATATTCTGTTATAGTTAGTTTAATTTATAAAGGAATATTGTACACAGACTTCTGTAGCTGTGCTAACAAAGATATATAGAAGCAGGAATTTCAATAAAACTTTGCAAACAATTCCAATTATAGTTTGTCAAAAGCACAAAGAACCTCAGCTATAAGTTGTTTCATTTATATGTCAGTTTTGTCAACATCACTGACTAAAAGTATGGACTCATATATTGAATCTCTGCACAAAAGAATAAATTGACAATTCAAGTATAAAGCTTTTTCTGTGTTTATAGCTCTGACATTTTTTACTACCTTATATGATTTTACAGCAAAAATAAGAACTGCTAGAAAAACCCAAATGTAAATTTATATGTTATTCAGATATTAATAATGTATTCTAACCAAGTAGACAGCTTGTATAATTTAGTTTCTCCTTTCTACATAATTTTCATACAAGTTGCAACAGGACAATAATTTAAAAAATATTAACTGATACTTATAGATTGTTTCTACTATGTTTATAATACTATTGTGTTTACATGTTACACTTTAAAAATCATGGGTTTTCTGTTTGTGGGAACTAAGTTTTGGTTTTCACATCTTTTATGACCATTGTGCTAAAGTTCATGTGTGCATAGGATATTCTCACTTCAAAATTCACTAGCCTACACAGAAAGTGAAAGTGATACCGTATAATGGGTACAGAGAAATTTGTAGCCTACAGTCACATAACCTGGAAAAACCCTTGCATTCTCTTCACCCCATCTTTATGCTGGGAAATCAGTTCATCAGTTTTAGAGGGAGAATCAATTACTTGATGAGGCAAAAGTATGTACTTAAGTAACTTTTTAACAGTATGAGTTACTAATTTCTCATTTAATTTGCATTTATATAGATCTTTGAAGATTTTATAAAAAAATAAAACAAATAAATAAACAAAAAAATCAAGGCAGTTGCCGTAAATTCAAACCAATATCTATTATTAAGCAAAAAATTAGACATTATAATTAGAAAATCAAGCTCAGATATGGGACTGAATTAAATCACAGACCATCCAATTAATATATTCAGCAATCAAGTCATTAAGTTAATACAGGATGCAGTCAATTCTTACAAGTCTCAATACAGGAACTGAATTAGTTTGTTCAGTTCCTTATCCCCAGTAGAAGTAATCTTTTAAATTTGTCGTAATATAAAAAAATCCAAATTCGTTTGGAACATGCAATCCTCAGGTCAAATGGAGATTCTTTTTTTCCTGAAAATACCTCTGTGTACAGGACACCTCACTGCTACCCCTGCATTTCTTTTTATTCCCATTCAATTTGCATTCTGCAATCCTGAATCTGTAACAGTCATCTGAACATCTATGTTTTCTTACAGAGGTAAACTAGATTCTCTGACATTTCATGCAAACATTTAAAGGGAGACCATTGCTGTGGTTTACCAAATGAAACTCCTTTAAATTCCCAGCGCCATCAAATCATTCTCAGTGCCTTCCTAAGGAACAGGGGTTATTCTTTATAGGAAGGATATATCATATATAAAATGATGAAAAAAACAGAAGTGAGGCCTATAATTTTTATACTGTGTGGTCTTTCAAGGTGCATGCTATTAGAATCTGTGTTGTAGTTCCGGAACAAAGGTAAAACAAAACTTTTGTTCCCTTTGATGGTAACAGGGTTGTGATATTTACTGAGAAACATTCTTTTTACTGTCTTAGTAGGAGAACATCTAACTGTGGGTAAACTAAGCAATTAGTGAACTATAAAATAAAATAATTTGTCAATGACTGATGTTTGGCCCTGGTGAGATAGCTAACTCCATTTGGGATGATATAGAAGAGATTTTAGAGATTAAAAATGTTTTAATGGAATACAGTAAAACAAAAAGACCTAGTCCAACAAATATAAAATAAGCTTCATTTGGGATCTTTTTATCTCAGTCACATCTTCACTAATTTAAGCCTTGTTGGTGTGATATAGACTGGAACCCAAGGTACTAGTTGAGGAATGGGGATGCTGAATAAGCTGCAGTAGAAACATTTAGTTCCTTTATAGGAACTAAATCTAAAAAGAGTGCTTATAATGTAGTTGTATTTTTCCTATTTTAAATTTTTCATACACAATACTTTATTGCTTAAAAGTAACAGCCAATCAATGTCTTATGTTGCTTAGTTAATTACATTAAGAGAAGTCTAGTAATTATCTAGCTATAATTGCTGTTTCTATTATTCTAGTGTTCTATTTCTTTTATAAAATGTTTGCTTTATTAGCAATGCAATTTTCATACAAATAAACATTAGAATAGTTACATTTCTTCCTTGCAGTAAAATAATCCTAAATATAAGACACTGCTTATTCAAAATCATGATATCAGCTAATTAAAAACATTCTATGGCAGAATATGTTTATAATTTACTAAGAATAATTGTTTCTCTTTAGTCTTCTGCAGTTATTATTACGATAGGAAAGTATTACTGTTCTAATAAGTCAGAGTCCTACTTACTGGGTTGCACTTTCTGTCTCCTGAATTTCACAGTAATTTCACAGTATGTTCTGAGTTGGAATGGACCCACAAGGATCATTGAGTCCAACTCTTAAGTGAATGGCCCATATGGGGATCAAACCCACAATGTCGGTGTTTTTTAGCAACATCCTCTAAACAACTGAACTAGTTTATGGAAGACAACTACAAAAATACTGCTCCCATATTTTATTATCCAAACAACATAGTCTGTTGTGTTAGAAAGAGTTTCTGGAGAGTATAACCAGCACCTTTTCTGCAGATGAGCTACATTTTCTTCATGACGTAAACAGATGCAAGCTCACCAGGTCTTACATACCAAACAGGCAGTTTCATCACTCTACTGCCTGATTTTGTTAGAAATCAAAGTAGAGAGAGAGGTTCTATGATGTTAACATTTTCAGTGTGCTAACTGAGTCAAAGGGCTCCCAGTAGGGTCTGTGGATGGTCAGCAAGTTTTCCTCTGCATGCAAAGGGCCCATATACAGCAGTGTGTTCACAATTCTGTCTGTATGACCTCCCACAAAGACAAGACAGATATACTATTTTAAAGAGAATTAGACCATGTGTTTCAATTGTTGTCAAAACAGGAAGACTAAAAGTACAGTTTGAAAAATCTACTCTCTGGAAACTCTTTATAGTGTCAGACAGAGTAACTATCTGTAATCTCGTTCTAAAAATATTAAGAATATTAAGAATAAGACAAAGAGTCCTACTCTCTCTTTAAAGAAAATGCTACAGAATTTCAACTGCAAATATTTTTAACCCCATGACTTGAATTAGAAATATAAGTAATAAATAGAACTATACTTACTGCCAGACACAGCTATAAATAAATGTTACCAAATATTCATGAATAATTGTGATTATAAAACCACCAGAGTAATTTTTTTTCTCCAGAAAGCATTTCTAAATAGAAATAAATTCAAGGAATGTGTGATCTGCTTGTGGATAAACCTTGAACAGAAGGAGAGGTTAACATTTTTAGCTAAATTTTGCATTGCAAATGGCTCACTGTTTTTTATCATTTGCATAAGTGGCCCTGGTTCAAAATCTCACTGATTGCAATGGAAACGATTTTACAGGTTTGTTGTTTTGTTTTGTTTTGTTTTTTTTTTAACCACACTACATAGGGTTCAAAACTGTAGGATAGGGGGAAAACCAGTACAAAATCCCGGTTTAAAAACCACCTTTCTTTGCTTAATTAATATGGCAACATAACTGGTTTTGTAAATTAGGTTCTACAATTGACTATCCGGAATAAAGAAGTTAGAATTTTACTGAAAACAATTGCAAGTTGCTGACAGAAATCCTAGCTACTAAGACCCAGTATTTTATCCCCTGAAGCCACGCTTCATAAGGAGAAGAACTTCTCTGAGTAGCAGTCTTTGGATAACTTTTTTATTTCAGAAATGTTGAAGCACAAAAAACATGCCATTAGCTTAGTGACTTGCTTCTGTTTAGGGAAGAGGTAATGAGCTGCCCAGAGGTTTGCAGCAGTGGATTCTAAGATATGGAAGGAGGAAAGGAAGGACTATAAATCAATTTTTGTGATTTTTTTTCTGGATTATTTATAAGAGTTTCATTTTTCAGCAGCATTACTTAATCACTACTGTTTTAAAACTATTGATAATATCCTTACTAATCTGATGAAAAGCAACAGACGTTGAACTGCAAAACACCAAAACAGAAAGTGCTAGGTAATGTAACATGTATTAAAAAAAAAAAAAAAACAAACCCAAATAAAAATTTAATCAACAATTCAGATATCTATAATCTCATTCAGTCATATAATTCAGAAATATTATGGCTTGACCTAAGAAACAAATGCAGATCTTCATGTTTATTTCATTAACTGACTATAACATCAGTAAAAAAAATCAGATTCAGAATTTCTATCTACTTTAGAGCCACGAATGGGATTTTTCTATTATTTATTATTTAAAACTGATACTTTCATAAAGCTGTTGTAAATTGGAGAGCTGTACAGTGCTTACAAAGATATGTCCCACAGATATTTGCTTTTTTTTTTTTTTTACTTCTTGCCTTTGCATTATACTTACACTGTTGTATAGTCATCATCTGGTCAGGATGGATAATTTTTCTGTCAATATAGTCACAGTTAATGACAATATGAGAACATTTACAAGGTCCAACAAGACTTATGAACCAATAAGGACACAGAGTGCAGGGTTTAAAAAAAGAAGACTCAGCTAGCATCCTGTCAAAAGACTATTAATTATGGAGTAGTTGCTAATTCTGAAATAAATTCTCTGCAGAAACATTGCTTGAAATTTGGGATTTGCAACCTGAAAAATGCAATTTTTTGTTTTGTGCTTTCCTTATTTAACTAAATTCATTAGTTTTCTAGGTATTTTAGGTTTTAAAGTGATTACTGAATTGGTAGACTACTCATAGATGAGTGCAGTTCATATATATTCAAAAAAGAAAATCTCATTGGTATAGTTTTAGATTTCAAAAGATTTTCAGGTTTGGCTGAGAAATGTGAACTTGCAAGGAATTTCACATATGTATATAGGAGCAAAGTTGAACCATTTGCATATGTATTACTTCCCAAATTTGGTCCAAAGTCAGCCAAAGCAACTGAACTCCTTTGAGTAAAACTGAACCCTTGATCTAATTTCAATATTTTTACTAGAAGAATCATGACCAAGTATCCCTGAGGAATTTCTGTGGTGTAATTCAACCGTACTACCTTATTTTAACCTAAAGTGAGATCTAGATGTAATTTACAATTTAAAATGAGTTGTAGGTTTGATTCAGAGTATCTGCTACACTAGAAAAACATGTCTGTTGAATATAAGATTTATTTTCCCCCTCTTTTTATCCACATTTATAAATGAACAAAAGGATATTTCTTCAGGTTAGAAGAATAATCAAGTTTTAAGAGCCTTGCATTGTGCTTTTGTCCAGAGGCTTTTTAGGTAAACTTGAGCAAATCACTATCATCTCTCATGTATCATTTATTTAAACCCATTTTTTTATCTGAAAAGGGTATGGAGAAGATTAATATATTAAAAATATTGACTAATATAGTAAATATAACAGAAATAAGTGTCTTAGAACTACTGGAGACTGATATAATCAGAGAAACAAAGAGTGTTTAAACTTTAACTAAATGCATTAAAGAGACATTATGATCACTCAATGTTACCATAACTTAGGTGTTAAGTCGATTATATTGATTGCAGCTGTGACACTGTAAGGATATAAATAAGGTAAAGCTTGCAGAAAGTTATACTATCTTTTTTTTAGATCAATTGCTCTAGCTTGTATCCATAAGCTCTTCTGTGATGAGAAAAAGAAGAAGCAATCTTCAAAGCTAAGCACAAGTTTTAGAACGAATTCTGTGAATGTAACAAAATACGTTAATCAGACTAGATGAAAGAAAAGAGTAGATAGCAAGATTCTATTAAAGGAGAAAGATGAGATGAATTACCATGATTCATGAAATTATTATTTCTGAAGTTCATGATTTTGGAAAGGTGACGATGGTACTTTATGTTCCAAGCCAATCTTTTGAAGGCTGTTTATTTTGATATTTTTAATTTAGTTTTTTCTTGAGAACAAATACTGAAATTACAAAGATGAAGGTAACTGAGAGGGATTTTTTTTAGGTATTAGATGAAAATCTAATCACCATTAAGAGAACTTTAGCTTTTACATAAGCCTGTTCTGGTGTGTAGTGGTTTCTTAATTCCATGCAAGTAATTTACATGTTTATAAGTAATGACACATTTGCATATGCTGCTCATTTATGGTCAGATTTGATTTGGTGCCTAATCTAGGAAATTATATTTCTGAGCATAAATACAATTCTGAAGTCAAGAGGACAGTTAAAGAGTAGTTTCTAGGAATCTTTCTTCTCTAGGTAGGGTAATTCTTAATATATTTTCATACAAATGTTAAATAATTCTAGTATTCAAAACAAGTAAATAACTTAGAAAAAGTGTGAGTTCAACACTTGTTTTCTCTGTATTCTGAAGTCACTCTCTATAGGTTGTTTGTACTCTATAAGAGTTTGCCTGCTGGAAACAAACTCTCCTCTAGATAATTGAGATGGGAATCACAACTATGTTCCCCAGAGCACACACACGTGTTTTCCCAAGGCCTCTTAATAATTTCATATATTAACAAGACAGTTTCACAGAATTTTTACATGTGCAATACAAATCAATAACAGAGCATTTTCCAGTATATTGTGGGATAACGCTCCATGATAAAGTCAGTTAAAAAACCCACCCAAAACCAGAAGTCTCTCCACGTACAAGTACAGTGCTCATTTCCACAAAGGACCTCAGGAGAGAGTAGGTAGTCAATTCAGTCAACATTTCACTAAGTTCACTGGAAGGCTAAAGGCAGATTTATTCTAGCATTCCCTAACCTATAGTTAGTGCAGGCTGTACTCACTGCTACCAAGCAGAAGATTGAATCATTTTCCCCTGATCTCTTAGCTCAGTTTAGCTTAGATGTTTCCACTGCTAGGGCAATTTCATATTCTCTGAAATGACTGAAATTCAAATTTAATTTTGTCCTAATTGATAAAAACATGAACAACCTTATACACTCTGTATACTGTAATTTGTGTTTCAAGTAATGCTAAAACCAAAGCTACAAGACATTGCAGGAAAACATACCTGAAGAATTATTGCACCCAGATGCCATTAATTTGAAATGAAGTCAACATTACTATCTGAACAAAAACTATTGCAGTGAGATTCGGGGCTATGCTCCCTGATAAGAATCATGAAAAACACAGGAAGAAGAATGATTACCTGAAACCCAAGGAAGCTGCATTTATTTTGTTTTGCTTCCTAGCCTCCCCAACCCCTGCCATGCCTCCAGCTTTGTATTCCTCTGTTTAGGTGCTTTTATTTATGGAACACCTAATTCCATTCTATTCCCAGTATGATTGGGTATATATGTATATATGTAAGACAGCTTAGATTTAATGTACTGCTTAAATCCTACTCTTTCTAAACAAGCAGGAGTATATATTTTAAAACATTAATTGTTTTTTCCTCATCGAGGTAGCATTTTAAATGGATGCTTGTTGAGTGTGTACTTCATGCTATTTCATACTTAGTTTTATTAAAAATTTTTTTGGGAAATATTTTACTCCAATTTTACAGTCAGAGCTGCTGGAAGCTCAGCAGTCATTGTCATGAGATGATAATGAAAATAATATTAAACTTTAATTTAATCAGTCAATTATATAAAATCAATTTCCAGATGGAAATCAGAGACCAAAATGAATAGAAAATCTGCAATATATCACTGAATTTGTTCTATTCTGAGCAAGATTAAGAGTATCAGAACAACTAAAAAAGTATTTGGACCACTCAAAGATGCCTACCTAAAGGCATTTTTAGGGGGAAGAAAAAATAACAAGAAGACGTCACACAAAAAACCAAAACCCAACCCAACAAATAAACAATCCTGTTAAATGGAATTCCACAAATATTGACTCTAAGCTTTTTTCATAGGTTTATTTTTGCTATCTTTGTCTTCAAAGTCTATGTGGTTGCAAACTACTTCAATTTTCTTTTCATTCTTCATGTAATTTTTTAAACAACTGGAGAGACATTCAGGTGTAAAAATTACAGACCTCTGCATAATTTCAAATCCTCTGGAAGATAAGCAGGACACATGGACTGTTTTAACTGGTCCTAGATATCAATGTTTAAGCAACTAAAGCCTATCACAACCTTTTAATTATTACAAACTTTATATTTTCTTACTAAAATTTGCATTTGATTGTCTTATTGTTCATGTTTTCCAAACATCATCTCCTCTGTTGTTCTCCCTTTGACTTCCTTTGTTATGATGAATTCTGAAAGTACAGCATCCCAAAATATTTCTGGTGAGACCTACCAATGCTAAGTAGAATGAACTATTCCTAAATATATATTACCTCATTTAGGAAATATTTGTTTTGTGTCACCCTCTTCCAAATTTCACATTTTTACCTGAATTCATAGCAATTTTAACTTTCCAAAGCCAAAGTATTTTCTCAAATACAAAATATTCCCTATGCATTAGGGAATGTTTCAACTCTATAGAGCTCAAGAACAGTGATGATAAGGTTGAATATCTATGGGTAAGAATCCAGGGAAAGGCTAATAAAGTAGACATCCAATCAGGATGAAGAGACAATTGAAGTACCCCATAAATGGTTGGTTGATGCTTTATGATCTCTAGCCCTTCTTCTCGTGGGAGGTTTTAACTACTGGATGTGTGCTGGAAACTCAGCACAGTAGAGAGGAGGCAGTTCAAAAGGTTCCTGGATTGTGTGGAAGATAACTTCCTGACACAGCTGATAATGAGCCTACTGGGGTGGGGCCCCTCTAGACCTGCTGTTTATGAACTGACAAGGGCTGGTGGCAGGTGGTGGTCGGAGGCTATTTTGGATGCAGCAACCACGAAATGATAGAGTTTTCAATTCTCACTGAAGCAAGGAAGGGGGTCTACAAAACCTCTGCCTTGAACTTCTAAAGACTGGACTTTGGACTGTTCACAACACTGGTTCAGAGAGTTCCTTGGGAAACAGGCCTTAATAGAGAAGGGGACTAGGAAGGCTGAACATACTTTAAGAAATAAGTCTTAAAGGCACAAGAGAAAGCCATCCCTACGTGCTTAAAGGTGAGCCAGAGGGGAAGATGACCAACCTGGCTAAACAGGAAGCTTTGACTGCAACTCAGAGTTAAAACGAGAGTTTCTGACCTCTGGAAGAAGGGACAGACAATTCAGAAAGACTACAAGGATACCATTAAGTGATGTAGAGAGAAAATTTGAAAGGTGAAAGCTCAGGACGTGACAACTAGTGCTATAGACTTAGTTGACATGGTGGTATTTGGTCAAAGGTTTGACTCAATGGTCTTGGAGGTTTTTTCCAAACTTAATGATTCTATGATTCTATTTAGAACACGATCCATTCCAAAAAACCCACACTACTCTCTACTCGCAAGTATGATTTATTAAGTAGCTAGTCCATTTCCTAGCTTGTAACACCCAAACCCCGGAGACATTATGATAGACATCGTTTTAATGTTCTCTTTGTTCAGCTAAGGACTCAGTGAGGACTCAACTTTCATCTTCACCATTTTTCTTTATTTTGCTTATGCACATACTACCTTCTTGCTAGAGCAATAATCTCACCAGTAAAAGGAAATTAGGCTTGTTGAAAATATCTTGATTTTATTAATGTCAGGCTTTGTGTACATTTCAACATCATCTCCTAGGTACCCATAAACTGATTATTTAACATTTTGTTTGGAGGGTTTTTCCCCTTTCCCACTCTCCCTGAAATGGGCTGATTAATAAAGGCCTGAAGATTAAAAATTAATTCACTTAAGAGTTGGACTCAGTGATCCTTGTGGGTCCCTTCCAACTCAGAATATTCTGTGATTATGCATTCTCTCTTTTTTGCCTTTGCCTAAAATATTAAGACCAAACATTTCTATGAGATCTTGATCATTTGAAACCAGAAACAAACTCATCTCTTTCAGGCCTCTGGGTACATCCTCTTCCTCTCTGTCCTGGTAATCTGTTTGACAGGCTGTATTGGATCTGGCTGAGATGGGGTTCATTTCTCCATAGCAGTCCTCACAGTACTGTGCTTTGCATTGGTAGCTAGAAAGTTGTTGATAACACGTCAGTGTTTGGGCTACTGCTGAGCAGTGCTGGCAAAAGCATCAGCCCTGTCTCTTTTGAGAACACACACAGGATCACTCTCGAGGAGAAAAGACAACGCAGAAAGAATCGTGTCTCGTCTGTATCACCTGGGGAGTCTTTCTGCTGTGCCTTCTGCAACCGGACTTGTCTATCTTGCATTGGCCTTTTTAGCCATCAGCGCGCTTGTAGCAAGCGTGGGTAGAGCCCTTCTCAAATCTTTGTTTGCAAAGCCTAGCCATGATGATAATGAGAAAAAAAAGAATTAAAATAGTATACAAGTACTCTAACTGCACTGTTTTTCTTTTTTTTCCTTAATAATGCTTGTTTCATTCATAAAATTAGATCTACAGTAACGATGACCTTTTAATTAGATTAAGTTTTCCATTACACTAATAATAAGTCCTTGGTTCTGCTTACATATATGTGTATGTGAGTGTGTGTGTGATGTTTCCCTCGCCCATTAACAAGATTCTGAGCGTAACTCTTCTGAAGTGAGTTCTCACACTTGGTCTCCCAAATAAAGCTGTACTGCAGCAGTTTTGTAGCTGTAACAGTGCTGGTCAAGTATGCCCTGACCTTGTCCCAGTCTGTCAGACTGCCTTCATCCCAGGTCTGTGGCATTACTATGGCCTTGCACTCGACTTAGTCTGAGCTTGCTTATTGTTGAAGGTATCTGATCCTGACTTGACACTGGAGGTATGTCATGGCTATAAGCGTGCCTGGTAAGCCTTGCCTCCTGGCTGTCCTGGCAGATCTCCAGCCCACCATGCTCTGTGCATGGGAGGTTGCTGGACAGTGCCTTGCCTTGTAGCTCCCGTGACATCCCCCGCCCAATAACTCCCAGTGCCCTGAGCCAGGGCGCAGTGTCTGGTGAAAGCAAATCATCCATGCGGGCTTTGAGCAAAAGCTGGTGGCATAGCAATGACTTTGCTGTTTATTTACATATAGGTTTGTATGTGAGTAAATGAGACAAGGCAATGTGAACATGGAATTCTGGTCAAGTTTTGTTTTAGTCAGATTTTTTAGTGTTTTTTTTTTAAACAGAAGGTGCTGATAAAGTTTTAAAGGAAATGCATCAGGTGGGTTAAGGTAGATAATTACCTCAGTCAAGTACACAAAGAAAAATCTGAATTAAAGTTTTCTTTTTCTATTTTGTCAACTAAAGCTGAGTGACCTAAGCATAAGTTGTGTTCTACGATATTCTTTTTCCCATTTGGAGCACTTTATACAAATTAGTATTAGCAAAATTCTATCAGAAAAAGTAAATGATACTTAGTTATAAGCTATTTATATTATGCAATCTTCTTTTGTTTAAAATTAGGAAGTTAAAATGGGCCGAGATTCAGCTGAAAGTTTGGTTAAAATGGGTTATTTGTCCTAGAAAATGCAGATTTTAATAATATTTTCCTCCTTTATAAATTAGTATCAGAAAATTAATCAGAAAAGCCTTGATAGACCTTAATACATGTGGATTTTAACAGGTAGAGGCAAAGAACACATTCTAAAAATAAAATTTTTAGAAAAGTTATCATTATCTGTAAACATGGAAAGGAATATTATACAATTTTTCCACATGGAAATGTGGGAAAAAAGTCACTAGACTCTGAATAGTCCTACTTTCTATAGACTTACCTTAGGCTAAAGCAACAGCTACTAGAAAAAAAAAGACCGCCTAGGGCAACTGTTCTTCTATAAGTCTAGTCAGTACTATGATTGCAATCTTATTGGGATTTCGGCATTTAAGAGTTTTCTTTAGAATGAGTACCTTTTGTTTTGTTAATATCACATTTCTTACACTCAAAATTTAAATAGTCTCTTTTGAATCCATTATTCCTTTAATGCAAAATGTTAAAAGAATGGAAATTTCTTACAAGATAAGAAAATAAGCCAACACCTTGAAAAAAGCAGTAACTTTTCTACAGTACCTAGATTCTGTTTTAATTATGCCCTGGCATACTGTTTTATGAATAACACTTATTAGATGGCTTGATATTTCAAATTAATTTGTTCTCAGAACTTTGAATTTAAATTTACTGCTACTACTACGTATCCTTCTTTAGGAAGACACAATTTGCATATGTCTACCACCCAGAAAACACGATACACTGCAGTCTGAGGCATAAAATTTTGCTTAGATACCACTTTTATTTACAATACTTGTTAAAACTAAAGTTTTGTTTTGGTTTGCCCCTCCCCTGGACATGAATCCTTTTTTGTTATAAGAATCTGTAAAACTGACAATATTTTTGTTCCTAAATCTTTCTTTTAGATCTTATTAAATATTTCATTTCTTGACAGATTTTGCAATTATTTGTTATATATATTTTTTTAAAAAATCTATATTTTATTAAGTTACTCTTCAACCAGCTCTAGAAACCAATGACAGAAGACAAAAATTATATAGTCTTTCCAAAATTGATAGTTTACTTGAGGATGTGTAATAAAAAAAAAAAATCAGCTATTTTATCTACTCAAAATCCATGAAAAAGCAAGCACAGATCCTTCAGAGAGAGATGACACAAATACTTTCTCACTGACACTTTAAAAAGTGGAGATCATACTTTGGTTAGATTAGAAATAAGAACATTGAAAAGAATAGAAACAGAGAGGGCTGTATTTCCTTTCTCATTTTCTCTTATCTCCCTGCAAATACCTAATGACTTTTTTGAAGTGGCAAGCTGACTGCATAGTTTAATAAATTTTTATGTGTAAAATGGAAGTGTTAAATTCTGTTAAATTATCTGCAGCTGAGGAGGACTTGCAGATTTATTTTTTTCTCCTAGTTTGATTTCTTACTTTGACACTGTGAAGTCCATAGAGACTCACCTCTGTCACCTGGAGCCTAATCCTAGCGATGCATGCATTTCTTGCTGTTAAACATCCCCAAGTATCAAGATTAAATGCTTCTCACAGTCTATATTCCCTTTCTAGTTCTAAGAAGTTTCTTTGGATGTCAAGCAAATATTTTGACTGTATATGTTCCTTGCACTTTGAGGTTGTGTTCTGCCTCCCAGAATGCAGAAAGTTAATACGAAGAGTGCCTTTGTAATCATTAATTTAACATTGAAAATTTCCTTGAGGAAATTGATTGCATCCCTTATTGCTATGATCTGAAGAAGGAATTTGTCTTGCCTGTCTTGTACTGGAAACTTGCTTCCTTTGCATAATGTTGAATTCTGCAGGAAAAAAATCACAGCTGCCTCTGTTTAAAAATGCTCAACGTAGTATGAAATGCTCACAAACTCAAAGGTGAAATTAAACGAAGTTTTAATGCTTACAGCATTTTTCTTTAGGGAGTAGAAGTCCTGTGTCAGAATCTCTCCTCCAAACAGGAAAGAGATGAGGGACTTCAAAATGATCTGCCTCACCTTTCAAGTCATCATCCTAAGCACAGGATAGTGGGTTAAATACAGTACTAGGAAATTGTATTTTGTTGTTATGTGCTAAATAGACGACCATGCTTAAGGACCTTCTTCACGGATAAGAAGTGAGGCCAGGCTGAGTCCTCTGAGTTTCTAAGCAGACCAAAGTCTCAGTCCTTGAAGACAGTCTTAGACAATTCTGTATTCAAATTGTTGGCTTCTGTAAGTTTTCTATGTAGAAACCTGAAAATCTCCTTCAGGGCTGCAGATATTATTAAGTGTTAAAGCATCTAAAATGACTGAGTCACTTCTATTTCGTAGCTACACTTTAATCTTATGAGTCACAACTGATTAATTATAACCCATAAATTTGAAGTATAGTTTGTCATTACTGCATTTCATCATGTCTAATTGTTGTGGTAAAGGCACCCACCTTGGTTCTTCCCAGGAGAAATCTGTAGCCAGAAACACTCAAATGCCCTTTTAAAGATGCTTATGACGGTGTATTGTGGTTATAATTTCATTGTGCCTTCCCTAAACAAAATAAAAGAATATCTGCCTCTTTTGAGCAAGATTACACCACTCACTATAATTACACTATAATGTTTGTAAGCCCTGTTTGGTAAAGCTACATTGAATTTGAAGAACCTACTAATTAAGTTGTTGCTGTCTTTTGTTTATTGGTGATTTTTTTTTTTTATTTGACTACTTGAAAAGTGAGATACAGAGTAACTGCAAAAATGTCCACTGAATCCTTTGCTCATTTTCTTCTTGTTTCCTTTAAACACAATATATTTAAGGAGATTTCCAAAGAGGACATTTGGAACAAAAATACCCATAAACTATAAACTATGGAATAACAACAAAATTGATAACAATCAATACACCAAATCAGTACAATTTGTTCCTTGTGAATCCAAAACATACTTTTTCTCTCCAGGTAAATACAGCAATTCTAAGTCAAAACTGGGTGAAACAGGAAAACTGATGAATATTTACCTATAGATAAGAGCAGTCTCTTGTCACATCAGGTAAAGTTGAATTAATAGTGATCTTTCCAGTGTAAATTGCTACCCATGTAACTACCAGTTAGAAACTTAATGTTATTCAGTGACCTGAAAACAACTATGGGTATGAAATCTACTTCATAGTCTAACACCATGAATCTCAGGAGAGAAAAACATTTTTAACAAAATTTCAGAATAATTTTACATAATCAAGATTACAACATCTTCCTCTGGGGACTGAAAATTCTATGAATTAACTAACTTATTTATAAGAGTTCATTCTGAACTTTCCCCTTAAAATAACTAAGTATAAGTAACTTGAATTTTTTTTCTTTGTTTTCTTGTATGCTAATTCAGAGAATCTGTAATACTTCAACACCCTTCTTTGAACTCTTTCCACACACTTGCCATTGAGCAATTATGCTATAAAAACCTGTGAAGGGTGGTGACTCACCACTTTCAAATTTCAGGCACATAGTAAAATGTTCACCTCCTGCACAGTGAGGGTGGCTATGCTCCCTGCAAGCAAAACTACTTAAAAAAAAAACTCATGGAGGATAAAACAACTCCATCAGAAGCATATGCTGCAAAGATAGCTCAGCTTACATACAAGATGCCTCACACATTATTCCAAGACGCCTGTAGCATTTCTATTAGTTGTTACAGAGAAAGGTAAGTCTCCTACAAAGATCCAAACTTTTGTTTATTTATTTTATTTTTTCCCCATGCTTTCATTAAAAAACAAACAAACAAAAAAACCCCAAACCAAACCCAGCCACTATCACAGTGACTATATATTCCAGATGTTATATGAATGTGTGATTAGTTTAGGACCCATTTTTCCATCACTTATATTGTACACATCATAATGGAAAACTGAAAATTATTTTTTTGTTATATGTTTTTAGAAAGTAAAAAACATACATCTCACCCCTTGCATGTTCAGTTATAGGACTATGCCGATACCAAAGAGATCTATTTGTATGTTTTGGTATGTCTCCTATGCAGATAAAAATGTTAATTCAGATTTTTCTTCTGACTTTGCCTGTAGGTTACAATATGTTTTCCATTCAACTGGATCTTCACTTACTTAAGACTCAATTTAATTGACTAAAATTAATTTTTAATAGTTCATGTGAGTTTCAAAAAGTCTAAAAGGTTCACAAGAATGAAAACTGCCCAGAGTGTTTTGAATGTTTATAGATTTTTCTTCACAAAATATGTCATTGTCAATGAGTAGTATTGTATAGCTCTTTTTGTTTAAACCTAAATATGTGTCAGTACACCTTATGCCTGTGATAATCTTTTATTTCTATGAAAGAAGTAATTTCAGATACAAAGCTTAGGACCAAGAAATCTAAATATTTCAGGATGGATGCAATATAATAAATATAATATAATAAATTATTTTATTTTACATATTAAAAAATATAAGCAAGTATTGTCTGGATCAGTTCAGAGGCAGAACACAAAAATGCAATAAAATTATTTCAGACAACAATTAATTAAATCTTATGATATTCCAAGCCAACTTCAAATTCAAAGATTTGATTAATTCAAAGTTAAAAACAATCCAAATGAAAGGTTATGGATATCATGTGTTCCACCTTTAAAATATATGAATAATAGGAACTTTAACTTCAGATATATTTTTTTCCCTCTTGGCTATCATCAAATTATTCCATTTCATGATGTACAAATAACTAAACCATCCAAATTAACAGCTGAAACCTTATTTATAACAAAGACACTAATAAACAATCTTCTGACTTCTTTATTCTTAATATACTTTTTGGAGTATCTGTATAGGAGCTTCATTTTCAGTAGAACTCAGTACAGATCATTCTGCTGCACAGTGAGCACTTGCAAATCTGACCTCTTAATTTGGCTCATAAGTGAAAGCTGAATTGTTTTGAAAATCTGGTCCTTATGGCCCAAATTCTTCAGGTCCTTGTCTAGTATCAACTCAAGAAAAAGCCCACATCAAGCTGTGACTTGAATTTACCACAGGAGAATCAGAATTAGGAATCACTAAGACAAATATTTTTGTTTAATTATATTAAATTAGTAGATAGGATGTGAATTCCCTCAGGATTACAATAGGCTCGCAGTTTATGTACTTTTTTTTAAAAAAACACATTGAATCCACCTTTCCTTACTTAATGTAACTAAAGAGCAAAAACCAAACCACATTTGGTTTTAAAAACAACCAGTACCAAACAGGAGCAGAGAGTGTCAACATACCTAATGCTTTCATCGAATCAGTACATACACTGCCTTCATTATGTTATTTACAAGTAACACAGAAGAAGAAGAAGTTCTTCCTGTCTCAGTCCACTGAGTGTCTGTTTGCCCCATTTGGAACACCTGCAGCTAGCACATATTCCAGTTAGTACTTCTTTTAACACATGATCTACCAAGGAAACAAGGGGAGAGCAGGAACAGCTTAGCAAGCAGCTGCTGGCAGAGAATGAAAGGTTTCATGCAGCGTGAATCAAGGATTACAGTGTGAGGTTGGCAGCTGATACAAAGTTTGGAAGCAAGAATCTGTTATTTTAAACCCTGAATTTTGAAACTTGTTTGTATAACCTAGGTAGTGAATTTTAGTTACTTGTAGTTAGGTCAGATATTGCAGAGATTTAGATGAAAAAGAAGAAGAAAAGCAGGTGTTCCAAGTGCAAAGCAAAAGGAGGGTCACTGTTAAGATAATTTGGTTTTTAAGAAGACATTGCAGAGGTCAATGGAATCAACAGGTATAAAATTAGTCTTATGAGCGAAAATGTGTTATTATTGTGTTTGATACTTAAACACTATGGCCATTAAACCATTATAGACTGAACTCAGACCCTCAAGCTTGTTTCAGATTACCAGATTCGTGTCATTAGATGCCTCAGAGAAAATGGAAACACTTTGAGCTACTTTTACTATATTATCTGTTCAATTTATTTTATTGATCTGTGTAATTTATCTATATTTCTTTTTTAACACATTATCTCTCAGCTCTAATTCAGCACATTGATGAATAATTAAATTCAAATTAAGGTAAACCAAATTCTTAAATAATAACACAGGCCATTAGAATCTATTGTCAAACAAAAATCCTTCTAACGTCCCCAAAGCAAAATTAGTGCAATCTTTATGCATGGGGAGATGGGGTAGAGCGGGGATAGAAATTAATTCAGAGCAAATTAATCTGTAGTTCATTAGCAAACACTAATGTTGCTTTTGGGAATGAGGAAATTAGCAGGATTATAATTATAAGCAACAAGTGTCTTCATAAACATCTAATTGCTTGTCAAGGATGTACAATACACTATATAAGGCCATTAGGTAGGATTGATGCATGCCATAAATCAAGTTTTCAGTTCTGCAACAGATTGTGTTTATAAACTAATACCATTTCTGAGGAGTTATTACAGTGACCAAAGCAATTTCACAGGTGTCAGCCTGGTGAATTGTAATAAGAAATTAATTAAAGTACAGTTTCTTTCTTTGTCTTTATAGATTAGGTATCCTACCTACAACTATAGCCAGACAGTGCTATCAGCTGAGTCCTCTAGTAATGACAGTAAACCAGCATTAGACACTGAAGGAAGAGGTTCAAAGAGATCAGGGTGTCTGGTCTCTGTCGGGGTTTGTGTGTGTTCACGCAAATGCAAGCAGTGATGTGAAAGAGGAAGAGAGGCAAACAAGTTGCTAGTAAGTCACTTTAGTTGTAGCAAAGACATTGGCTGCCAGGGGAATCAACTAAGATATTGTCTCCTGTGGGGGCTTGTTAGGTTGTACAGCAGACATCCTGCAAGAACCTTGAATAATAAAGAAGCCTGGCAGGCAGAAATCATTATGGTACCTGTGGCTGCTCTAACCAGACTCTTCTAGCAGGGTCATTTGATGGGATCCTATAAAGAGCATGAAAGGGATTTAGAAAAGCTATGTTGCCTAGAAACTGACTGAGCCTCTTTACAGGGGAAAAATTTCTAAACTCAAAACTCTTCAAAGCCTTTTCTGTTTTTAGTATCTTACAGACTGTGTTTTGGATTCTGATTCCAAAGAATTTTGTGGATGCTGAAGGAGATCAGTTGTTTGTAAAACTTGCCTGATACAAATTTCATGAATGTAAAATCCTTTGATTCTAGAAAAGCTTGAAAGAGAAACATTTCTACATGCATTTTATGGCTGTTCTAAATTTGATTTGTACTTTCTACCTCGTTTTTATAATTTGTCAGTTTAAAGGCCTGCATCAATGATTCAGACATTTACAAGGTGACAGCAGTGACATGCAAACACACAAAGAGATTCATTTCTGCAGCTGTATAGATCTAGAATAATGACTACTGCGTTTCTTATAAATGTGATCTTGACAAAATTCTCAGACAACAATAAATATAAAATATCATGCCTTTAAAAACATAGAGACATAAAGAACACATTGAAATTACGTCTAAAATTTAAATATTTAGATATTATTTACTGCTTTTAAAAAAAATTATATTTGTAGGGATTAAAGAGGATGGGAACACAAAAATAGCAAGGGTGAATTACCTTCTCAAGGTTTAGCTTTCAGTGTTATTGAGTTAGTTCCTGAAATATTCTCAGGCAAAGTTCTTGTTTTACCCAACTAAGGGCTAAGCAGGGATGGAGAAATTTCTGTTTTGGTGAGCTGAGCTGAAGTGGGAAGTAAAGACATCTCAGCAGTAATCAACTCTTTCTAAATGTAAATTATATAAGTAGATGTTACAAAAGGGAGATTAAGCCAACCCCAGTGAAAGAGCACTGTTTTTCTCCAGTATCCTCTGAAATCATGCACTTAAACATATATATTCTATGTAGAGTAAAGGGCAATTTGTGTATGGCAGCTGGGAAATTCTCACGCATCCTCAACATGCAAATTTCATATACAGTAAAATTCATTCTGTTTCCCTTTTCTTTCAAGGAAATGAATTTGTAAGGTCTGATAAGACATTCAGACCGTGAAGGTAAGTTACACAGACAACAGAGATTTGTGTGTTGGAATAAAAATATATAGACATAATAATATCTGCCAAGATATATTGTTAAATAACAGCGTTTCATAAAACTCCAATACTCATATAGACCATGATAATGTTGGGTTCAAAATCCTCTGGATACATTAAGGGTGAAAAGACCTTGAAGCACATCTTCTTCGAGAGGTATTTTATTTTATTGGCATTTGTAACTGAATCACCTTAAGACTATCTGGAGATCTTGTTATTTAAAGGAAGTTATTTGTTTGTAGCTTTAATACACTTTATACATCATCACTTTTTCCCTACAGATTGATCTTATTTGAACCAGATATTATGACTTTTGCAAGGTCATTCAAGTTCTTACAGATACTTTCACCAGAATAAGCAACTTGAGGTTGAGTCCAGAAGCATTCCTAAGCAATGAAAACGTTTCCTTCACCAAAATTTTCTGTCATAGCTCTCTATGTTTATATTTTGTATGGTAGGATTTCTCTCTTTTAAACTCAAAAAAACATATTACTTTGCTGGCTGTCGTGGTTTGTGCATGGATGAGAGAAAAATACATCTGATGCTTTGTAAATAACAGAAATGAAGTTAATTTATAAGACTGAGAGAATTTCCAAGTTCCAGCTTAACTCTTGAAGTTGCCTGACAGATTCTTCTTTAGTTGCCTGAAATATTAGTTTGATGAAACAAAACATTTCACTACTTTAGAACCTAATTGTGTTTTTCTTTGAGAAGAGTGAGTTAATTATCTCAATAATAATTCACTTCAAAAATTAATTGCCAGAGAAGATATTTAAATATCTATTATTTGATCAAGTACACACACAGTTTTTACCCTGTCTGTCTGAAAATGAGTTTAACAACAAAACTAATCTGGATTCCTAGTTTGATGCCATTTCATTGTGAAAACTGTAGCACACTAAAATCAGTGAACACATCAGCCCTTCCTCATGGTCTACTAATGTAGGTTCAAACACAAGTATTTATTTTAAAAAATCTTATAGAGAAATCATGTCCCACAAGCTAATATGTTAGAAAGAGACAGAAATTATGTTATTAAAAAGCTTTTAATATACAACTGAATATGAAAAAAAATTCCTGTTTTATTTTTGCATGTACTGTGATTGTGTATGACATTTGGATAATTATCCATAGAAAGGACATAAGGGGAAACCTGTTTATACAAATTATATGTCAACAGAGATGAAGTTAAGCCCAATTTTCATGAAATACTGAACAATACTCCGGCTCAAAAAATTGAAGATTGTTTTTGGTTTGGATAATTATTTTATATTTTGATTTCCCATGAGAAAAAATGTCTCTGTGACTTGTTTCTTTTCATTCACAGTTTGTATTACAATGCTAAATATTTATCAAAAATAAATAGTAAAAACCTATTTGTGATTTTGCCAAAATATGTTATTGGTTGCTAATTACTTTGTAATAGAATGAAATTGCAATTTCCATTTCTTGTTTAGAATACTCAATAATATATTGCACAAAACCAAAGAAATTTGCCCTATTGCAAGTTTAGGAACATCAGGAAAAGTTTGTGTAAGCCCTTTCAGTCTGTTCAGAAAAATAGTTACAGGGTAAAAAGAATAGGAATGGCAACACACTTAGCAGCAGAAGAAGTGGTTTAGGTATCTTACATTGCTTATCAAATTTTGATAGTACAGTAGTATTATATAGTAGTATGATGACCTGAAAGTGGTCCATTTGCTATGCATAGCTTAGGAAGTTCCCTAAAGGACAACTCACATTAAAATGTGTGTCAGTGCATCAAATCACAGAAATAGAAATATCACTCTAGAATAAAGGACATTTAAAAATCACCCTTAGAATGCTGAGATGTCAGAAGCCAGCTGTTTCAAAATGGCCTTTATATAAAAGTACCTGCAGTGCTTACTTCTCAAATTGTGAGTTATAGAGATATTTCTGCTGACCATATTCTCGTATAACCTCAGAATGTTATAACCTCAGATATTTTTGCCATGCTCTCCAAGTAGGGTAAACTACTTTGATTTGGAGATATTTTTGCTGTATGACAGACTGAAAGATATTCCCTTTCCCAGTTTCAAGCATGTGAAAAAAGTCACTAAATATCACACTGCTCTAGACTTGTTCTGCTTGACCAAGGGAGTACTGCAGAGGAGAAAAAAAGATAAAGATTCAGGCTGGAAAAGTAGAACACATAACACTCTTTACAAGTAGCCCCTGTGGCTAATAACATTGCTATTAGATACAGGTCACTTACTCAGAGGGAATATGTTCATTCAGGCAGTCAGCTGAATCAGACTGCAACTCTAGGGGAAAGAGTACTGCAAGCTTGGCATTCAATCAGGTTCATTTTCCAATAGACTTTGAAATGCCTCATTCTAGTAATAGCCTTAATAAACAATATATGGATATGAAAATTAACTATACAGATTTATAATGTTAAGCTATAGTTCATCTATGTTTTTGCTGTTGTAGAGCAAAATTTCTGAAGAATTTCTGTACAATTTCTGAAGAATCTGTAACGGAAAGTTAGGAACTCAGTTTTTGCTAGGAAAGCTTTCTACCTAAATGGTAACTCTTTCTCAAAGGCAGTTTCAGTGCTTTCCACCCCAACATAGCAAGAGAAGTTCTTAGCCTTTCTGTCTGATATGTGAGTGGAGAGAGGTAGGAGCCCTAAAAGACATGCACAGAGGTCTTGGGAAGGTGGGGGAGAAACAGAGAGGATAAAATGGACCCTTAGGGGACGGGAATCTGCTTTTTTCCCTGGAGGGGAAATTTTGATTCATTAACTATCTCCAAAATAGCTTTTCAGAAGTGTTGAATATAAAGGACTAACTCAGGGAAGTAAAGTTTCTAACAAAAACAGACTCTATACTCTACAAACAGGTCTGTAAAACTCATTGAATGTTTACACTTTGAAAGGAGTTTTATTTTGTTGTGTGGAAAAGAGGTGAGCAACAATTCTCCTCTGAGAACTCAATTTTATTTATCTTTTCAGTACAAAATCTAGAGGAATCATGGTGGCTGTGGTGCTGCCTTTCAGATTTTCTTCTGCGTATAAATACTTACCCAGTACTTACTCAAGCCTTAGAAAATGCATTCTTATCAACCATATTTTATCTGGAAAGGTTTTATTTTTCTCTCTTCAGTAAAAGGAAGTATTTCCAGTTAGTGTTTCTTAGTTTGCCCATCACATAATCACTTGGTCTTAACTTTCATTCTAGGGATACTTTAGATGGGCTTTCTGGTCTGCTTGGTAGCTGTGGATCAAATACATACTTTATTTCTTATTCACTATTTATTTCTCAGATCTGAGAAACAGACAGATTTTTCTAAATTGAATTCAATGTGTTCCTCCCCCCCTCTTTCTATTTCTGAAGGAAATTTTACCATTATATTCTTACTGAGGTCTTTATTTTCCCAGACCTTACCTACTCTTACTACACTTTCATCTGAGCTCCCTGTGCATTGTGTGATATACTTGCATTCATCTGTCAAATTCTAGTAAAGGATGTCTCAAATTTATTACCTCAAATTGTCTACAGTCTTGATCAACTTGTTAGCTTCTCTTATGTGTCAGGGATGTGAACTGCATGATTTAATGTGTGTACATACTCAAGGAAATGAGTACGTATGCATAATACATGTTGAAGTATGTTGGGTAAATCAAAACATTTCACCGAGGTCAAACAAAAAATATGACAATGCCTACTTTAGAAATGCAGAAGACATACAGTCAAGGAGTTTTTTGAAGGCATTGTTTTCTAATGAATAAATGATACTTCTCTCAAGCTCATACCTTCAACTAGAGGACTGTGTTTTTCTTTGATCCTACTTCATTTTCTTTCATTGTGACCAATGTCTCTTGATTAATGTGACTTACCAAATACGTTATGAAAAACACAGAGAGCTATAAAAGTGCATATCTCCAAACTCAACATTAGAAAAACCCTACAATATGTCAAATAATACAGAAGTAAAAAAATTTGCATTCCAAAAGGTGAGTTAACGCATGTGGATGTAGTAAAGATGATATCATCACTGATATTTGTGGGCTTGTCACGTTGGCAGAAGATTGATCTAACAATTTCTGAAATTAGTTTGACTATAATGTGTAATTGAATAGAAAACTAAAATCTAAGTGTCAAAAGAATCCCATTACTCATCCATGTGATGCATGGAAAATATAAAAAGTATCTACTAAAAATTCAGTAAAAACAAAGCAATATTTTCCCAATTTTTTAAAAGGAAATTATTTTTTTCATTATTATTGAAGCTTATCCCAACATTCATGTAAAAAAAAATAACCTCAGGACAGAATGGAAGTTTTGTTCTTTGGCCAGTTGCCTAACTACTGTAATTTGTGTGTGTCCTGCCATAATTAACTGCTTCTTTGGTTTAAGACACCTCCACAGAATCTGCTATTTTGAGGCTGATGTCAATTCTCTAACAACTCCTGAGCATTCTAGTTGTTCTCTGTCAACTACCTCAATATCAAAAGTTTCTAAAAGTTTAAACTGAAAAATAGCTTTGCCAATTGGTTTGAAATAATCACCTCTCCTACAAATCAGTAGAAGGACAAGTTGAACCCACACTTTAAGTAATATGCTTAAAGAAGTTCAGAAGAAAAAAATTATCAAATAATTAGAACAAAATTATCTGTATCATTAAACATTTGAATTCTAATCAGTGATGACATGCATTTTTATATGCTTTCCACAATTAAAAATTTTTGTTTTAAAAAAAGATATTGCACGTTACAAAGTGGACTGTTGCTAGGATCCCAGAATTAACCAAATGCAGTAAGCATGCATAAAAGTCATGTAATAGAGGTTCTGTTAGCACTTAGCATAAGAGGAAAATAATCAGATAGCCTCAGTCCACAGAAAATAGTGGAAGAAAACAAAAACCCTAACTTTTCATTTTAATGTTGTTAAAAAATAATAGGAATTCTTTTTGTAGTGTGAATAGTAGTGTGGAAAAATAACTGCAGTTTTAACTCTGACATGTACCATCTATAATGATCTTGAAACTAAACACTGATACTTCTCCAAATTACTTTTATTTTTGGAAATATTATTATTTGAGAATCCTAGCTATAGAAGTTCCTGAAGCTTCATGGACTTTGTGTTACATATTCACCTTAAGGATAAGAATAAGGATAAGATTCATCAGCAAGAATAAGAACTTTTACAGGAATGATTATTGAGTTCCATCCTAGTAATTTTGTTCCGTTTGATTTTAATTTTTAGTTAATAAACCAGCCATTTTTAACTACTAAATCCATAACAGAGTGAGCAATTAAAAGAGTAATTGGTATGTTCCTTTTCTTGTAGTTTTCCTTTATTTTAATTAATGATGCAATAAATGCAAAAATTATAGATTTGACTGCTCACATACCTTTTCCTCCTTTGTTGATTCTGTGGTTGGTATTTACTGTGTAATTCTAAAGTCACTTTTATTTGACAGACTGTGAAGTACATTTGAACCAAACTGCAGTAAGCATCAAGTTCATGGATGATTAAATATAATTGCACTGAGTTCTTCATCGAACAACTGAAAATTGAGACTGTATACTCCAGACTTTGATTAGACACAGTATATTTTATTCTGGTTGTAATGGTGAACTAGTTTCTATTTCAGGTCTTTCAGTGTTTTTAATTAAATATAGCAGCATCCCACCTGGCATGCCTTTACTGCAGTATTGTCCTTGAGAGAACGTTAAACCATTTTGACATTAGCCACGGTTTTGCATGTTGGTAGTTAGAATTCAAGGGAAATACTAAGCTTGACCATTCCTGGCAGATATTAGGGCATATAATAATTCAAATACTGGAAAGTTAACTCAAGGATTAATCCCACTCTACTCTGCCCTAGTGACCTCACTTCAAGTCCTGTGTGCTGTTTTGGCACAACAGCACAAGAAAGATATTAAGCTATTAGAAAGCTTCCAAAGGAGGGCAGTGAAGATGGTGAACGGTCGAGATGAGAAGCCATATGAGGAGCAGCTGAGGTTATTTGATTTGTTCATCCTGGAGGAGACTGAGGGGAGACAATTTGCTTGTGAAGGGAAGTGGAAAGACAAACACTGTTCTTCTCTCTCTGGTGACCGGTGACAGGACACTAGGGAATGTCCTGAAGTTGTGTCAGGAGATATTTAGATTAGATATTAGGAAAAAGATCTTTACCTAGAAGGTGTTTGGGCACTTGAACAGGCTCCCCAGAAAAGTGGTCACAACACCAAGCCTGAGAGATGGTGTGATTCATGTGGTAATCCTGTGCAGGGCTGGGACTTGGACTTCACTCAGGATCTTTGTGTGTCCCTTTCAACTCAGGATATTCTATGATTTAAGAGATTATGAATGGTAATGTATATTATTCTAAGGTTTTAAACTACTGGGATCTCAGGCCATTATCAACTCTCAATGTCTATCATCATGTTACATTTTAAAATGCTTAACTGATTAACACCATGAAGGTGATAAGACCAGAATTACAGTGTATATTCATAGCAGTCATAGAATTATTCTTCTTTCAGAAAGTTGTCCAGACACCTTCTAAATTCATGGAGTTATTACTACAGCAAACTGCAGTAAGGTATTCTACTGCTTCTTTTTTTCCTATACAATGGCTGATTATTTTGAAACTCCCATTTGAACTTTAACTTCATGCATTTCCCCATGTCTTTGTACTGGCAGGACATAACAAATAGTAAATCTGCATCTAGTATCTCTATGCCATTTATTACTCTATAAAACTCTACAATATTCTTTCCTTGCACATTTTTTTTTAATATTGAAAATCATATTTTCAACACTGTTTTGATACCCCTTACACAAATGCCTTGATTTTCCTCATATATCTTCTTTTTATGTTTTGAGTTTTTTTATTTATTCTGCTATTTCCTTTGAGACAGAGAGGTCTGAACTGTACACAAAATTCTAGAAGTGTCTGTGAAGGATGTATGAAGTGATAAAATTTTTCTTTATTTCTTTCTTAGGAAATTTGAGGTATTTCTATAGTAAGTAAAGATTCTTCTCAGCTGCATCTGAAATTTTCAAGTCATGTTTGCTTCTAATGCAACTGATGCCAAATGCATTCATTTCACTACCAGAGTGGACTCAAATTTAACTTTGTATCAAAAAAATTAATTAAAAAAGAAAGAGTAATGTTGAATGGAAGCAAAATGTCAGACATATGTAATGAATACGTTTAGCATTCACACTTGACTGATCTCCACAATTTTATTTTGTCATAACCTAGTGAAAATATACAGTATGTAAATATCTCCTTTCAAAGTAATCAAAGCTTATGATATCAAAAAGTAGACTTCGGTTGGCATTTATGGTACTTAACATTTTTTAAATTAATTAATATTTAACAGGGGAAATTTTTCATTTTTTATTTTATGGACTTGTCTGTTCCTGACCTGTATGAGAAATTTTAAGTCACCTAGGTCTTGTTTTGCAAGCCTTATGTCTATCATACCTAAGGGGTAGAGTTGTATTCAGTTGTAAAATGTTTAAATTTTAAATAATATTTGAAGTGTCCAAAGGGATATTAATACTAAAAAAAGATTTGCATATGCATTTAGGTCTCTCTACACAAAATAAGTAAGTCCATGTCGTGGCTTTGCTCAGCCTGCCAGCCCCTGGGGCTGAGAATGGTTTTGTCCAGGTGAATTTCCAGACAAGAAGCCAATTAAAACTCTCAGTAACGCCTTTGCTAATTACATCTTTAAGAAAACAGAAGAGAAGGTGGATTGTGCAGTTGAAATTGGGAGCCATGTAGAAAAGGTGGCGGCGGGTCCCGAGGTGGGCCGAGGCCTTCTCCTCCCCCGGCCCTGGGCTGGGGGCAGGTGTGGCACTGAAACCTCCTTTCCCTCTTGTAAGAGAGTGAAGAAAAAAAAAGTTTAGAAGACTAACTGCTTGGACAGAAACTGCGGTAGAAGAAATTCCAACAAAAAGATAACGGAGTGTCCAAGGTCAAAGCTGGCAGCTGAAGCTGCAGCAGGAGAGAGAAGTGCGAAGGGGAGGGGGGCTTACTTCTTCCCCCTTTCGCTCTCTCCCTTTAGCAGGGTAAAGACTGAAAAATAAATCCCTGCCACCTATGGAAGTTTGTGGGGTGAGGAGACCCCTGTACCGCTCATGGAAGAACCTACACTGGAATAAGTTAATGCATGAAGAAGCCAAGACTTCATGAGAGACCTGAGGTGAGGCAGAGTCCTGTTGAAGACTTTGTGACCCTTGAAGGGGACGATGCTTATACTGGAGCGAGGATGGCTCAGATAAGCTTGGGATCTCAGTGAGAGATCCATGCTCCTAGTGTTGGAAATTTGTGACCCTAAGAGAAACCTGTGCTGGAGCGAGACAGCCCAGGTGGGATGTTGGGATCCAAGTGTGGTATCCATGCTAGAGGTTTATCAAGGACTGTTCTCCCATGGGATGGGACCTCCACAGGGAAACAGGGGTGGACTCATGAGCCATTATCCCCTGTAATCCCATGGAAGAAGATCCATGGTAAGCAAGTGTCCCCTTGCAAGACTATGGAAGAAAAAGCCTTCAGGACCTGGGTAACCCCCCAGTCTCTGGTCTTAGCCCAGGAGGGGGGTAGGCCCAGCCCTGGAGGCCGACACAGAAAAGGAAAAAAAGAGTTCCAGCTGTGACAAGGGTGCTGCAGAGTTACTGGAGAGAGAACTGGAACTCCGAGAATGGAGAAAAGGACTACTTCTCCTCCTTGGACTGATATAAGTGTGGGGGAGGAGTATTTCTGTAAATACTTAGTACTTTTACCTAAGTAGCATTACTGTAGATGTAGTTCTTTAGTAGCTTTTATTTTGATTTTGCTAATAATAAATACTCATACTATTTTCCACAAATTCAGTCTCTTTTGTCTGCATAAACCTTTTCTCAACTAATAGTAATTGTGTGTGGGGTGTGAAAGCAAATTGACCCAAAGCAAAACCACGACAGTCCATAAAATTAATTTTTTCTCTCAAATTTCCAAACATTGTTCTACCTATTTTACAGCTAGGGAATTAAACTCCAAGAATTGAATTTTCAGGTATCTGTACAAGCCCCTTAGCCATAATGCTTGTTCACCTGTCAACTTCCTAAAGATAATATTTCATTTGATATAGAAGTCTACTAACACAAAGAAAGGCCAATATATATGGCTATATATTTATACACATAGTAATATAAACTAAAAGCTTTTTTTTTTTTTTAAATCTGAAAAACTGATAAAATATCATTCTATTTGTGGTGTATGATTTACAGTTTATTGTGATTCCATGAACCCATGAACTTTTAGGTAGTAACACTCTCTAATAGATACTATAGATAATGCTCTTGTAGCTTCATAATTTATTTGGGTTTTGTTGTTTGGTGGTTTTTTTTAAGTGGAAATGTTCCCTGTGATATTTGTTTCTCTCTATGTGTGGGTTGAGGATAAATATTAGCAAACATGACAAAAGGGCAATGGAATGGTGAACCACCAGCTGCTATGCAAGTTCTTGTCATGTCAATCCACCTCAGTCATTTAATGAGATTTAATTTGAATAAGAATAAATGAGATTTTATTTAAATGAAAACCAAATGAGATGGTTGTCACGACACTGGAGGATAGTAAGAGAACAGTGCAGTGCAGATTCTAAGTATCAAAAGGGAAAATATTTTGTGTTTTCTGCTTCTGATGTTTGTTTTATCCACCAGTAAGCAGTTTATAACAATAAAGTTTAATACTCTGGTCACGTTCTCTTTTTACATGATCAGTGAATAGGACCTGCTCTGTTTTACTCTAACTGCAGTATGAAAAAAATCCTATTTAACAGAAATGATTGATGAAGGTGGAACTTTTTGACAAAAAGTAGTGTCTTTGTTAGTCTGATATGGATTCCGCCCCCTTTTACGCATCTCAAAGTTCCTGGATATTCTAAGTAAATTCAGGAGTACAAATAATACAAATATCTTGTTTTCCTTCATGACCTGTGTTTTTTTTACCTGAAATAAATTATGCATATACTACTCTTTGTAAATCTATTTTTTTAAATACACAGCAAATTCACATTTTGTATTAAAATAATTCTATCAAACTGCTAATTTCTTCAAGAGATAACTCTTTCCATCTGAAAACCTTTTCTTCAGTGGTAAAAAACATCTTTTTTGTGTACTTCAAAGCCAAATTGTTCCTCTTTTTGGTCTCTAAGATTTAGACTATGTATTCATAAAAAGTCTGGAGAGGAACAACATTTTGATGGTTTCAAGCAATAATGTGGCCACTTATGTTTCGCTATCTTGGTTTTGTTTTCTTACATCTGAAAATACCAGTCTTAAAATACAAGGGCATGTCTTACCCACCCATGGAATCAAAGGAAGAAGGATGAGCTGAAAGGCACCAAAAGATAATGAATGTTCAAAAAGCCCCTGTGACACTACATTTGAGAGAGATTGATCCAATATCAAGGAATAATCAATAAATATATTCATTTCAGTAAAGTCAGTTATAAATTACATTTAGACAAAGGAACTTAATTATCAAATATGAGACATTTTTATTCTCAATATTTGTCTTTGTTTTTAAAAGCATTGTTTTACTGCATGAACCAACAGCCTATTTTATAGCTGTTTTACTCTTCCATGAAATACCTCTGCCACAGTTCCCACATGTTTAGAGGAATATTGTTGGACAGAAATTGCATACAGGAAGATTTTTAACCTTTCTGATTCCTGCCTATCTGAATTCAGCTGTTCATAAACAAACTCTAAATGACACCAGCATAGTATTTTTCTCCTGTCCCATCAGATGTCACTATTGGATATATTACTTCTTTAATGCTAAGAGGATATCTTTGGGGTTGCTCATTTTTCTGTGATATAGGCTGGCTAACACACGGAGTCATATTTATTGTTCACTATTTAAACACTGTAAACATAGTTGGTAACAAACCAGGAAGTGATTAGAAGTGATGAGAATACTGTAAAGTTTGGCTATATTTTTAATAGATCAGGTGGTATAATTAGAAAAAGCAGTCAAACTTTGTATAAATTGCCTTTTTTCTAAGTAAAAGAAATATCAGATATTGCTTATATATATACAATATCTGATATCAAGAATATCAGAATCCACTAGTTTCTCTTAGTATAAAAGTAGATGAATTTGTATATTCCTAATGATGGTTTCAGAAATCCATTTGTTCTGGTCTTACATATGGCTTTTTATCTGTTTTCCTCCCTTATTTCTGAAATATCCACAGTAATGTTAGGAGATTTATTGATCTGTTTCTGAAGGATAATTAATATTCACACAATCACTGATCCTTTTATATTTCTTTCATAATAACTTTAAAATTTGCTCTCATACAAAATGATTTTCGCAAATTTCAGTAAAGTATACATTGTGGGGTTAAAAAGGTTGTGCTTTACTCATTTATCCTCTGGCATACTTAACATAAGAGTTATTTTAATATGGTCAAAATATGAATTAGGCCTGAAGTCCTTTTTTTAATGATATAAACAAAAAATGCAGAGATGTTACATTTTACAATGAAAATATTTCCTTGCCTTACCCATCAGGGTGAATTTAATTTAATTTACAGTTGAGCTAAAACTTGATACATACACCTTCAGTACCTGCATACATTACCTTCCTCATATCATAAAACTGCATTGCATCATTTCTGGAAGTGCTGCCCCCAAGGGTGATAATATAGTGAATGCTGCTTAGTATCAGCTATTAATTTTGTCCCTGATTCAGAATTCAACTTTTTGAGCAACATTTTCAGGATGACATAACTGTAGGAGTCTAATGAAAGTAAACGTGCTCAGAAAGAGTATTTTTACTGCAGTTTAGTGTACTGAAGAGAGAGCTAACCTAAACCACTGTAATTCATGTCAGAAGAGAATGCAGCAGGCACTCTCTCACCAGAATTTGTATGGTGGAGTGACACATTTGCAGCTTCATTCCTCCAGTATACCAACACTAAACAATAGCACATGGGACAGTTGGAAAGAAAATCTCAAGGAGTTTACAATCTACAGCAGAACATTAAGACAGAGAGCAAATAATTTCAAAAGAAAGTAGATATTATGTCAGACAGAATCCTGTAATAACATTTGTAATATATATAGAGAGAGAAAATACAGATGCTTCACTCTCTCCCCAGTCAAGTGACCAACCATTAGAACATACCAAGTGACAGGTAATGCATTTACACTGAGCTACATGCACCTGATGCACCCAGCAGACAGACAAACAGAGCAGAAAAAATGGAAACACTGATGAAATACATCCTGTTTTTACTCTTGCCACCACATTTTTAGATTATCATCAAAAAGTGGCAAGAACAAAACTTGATAATTCCTTATTCTGTGCTGAGAAGAGAGCTTGCAAAATATCTTCACTGACATAAAAATAAATTCTGAAACTTTTCTTTGTGTTTCATAATTCTTGTTTGCTTTCTTGTAATTTTTTCTTTCATTTTCTTCCCAGTTCTCCTCTCCTGTTTTGATTAGCAAATAAATAAATAAATATTTAGGAAGGAAAAAAAGAAAGAAAGAACAAGCTCATGCAGGAAAGAATATAGGTAGAAAAGAAAACTTAAATCTTGAACCTAAAACTAAGGGTATAATAAAATTTGTGACACTTTCACTGCTATAAACGTGGAAAAGTCCCTGAAGCACTTTGTTTCTTTTTAGAGTTTTCCCTCTAGAGTGCCAAATACTTTTATTTTTTTGACTCACTTGAATGATAACTTTAAAAGCTGTATCTATGCTTGTTAATCAAGTCCATTGCCTCTTTTTCTATAGAAGACAAGAGGAATTTTCATAGTTAAAGTTTGATTACTTTTTTGTGCTCAAATTTAGTCATGTCCTAGTTTTGCTTTTTGCAGAATGAGAGCCAATAGTTTCTTGTAGATAACTTACATTTGCAAGCTTAGTTTGATTTCTGTTTGGTATCTGCACTACCAAATGACTTCTCCTCTTAAATATTCTTTATTTCCACTTGATATTCTTTCTATCATAGCTTAATTTGCAATACCTTCTTGACCATGAACTTGCACATGAGTTATTACTTTGTAATGCAGAGATAAAGTATCATCATGGGCAGATTCATTTAAGGAACCAAGATATCTTTTAGTAAAGATAAGTCAGTTCAGTGAAAGTACTGCCTCATAAGCTTCAGCAGAAGCCTTACAAGCCTGTGTGAGATTCTAGTTGTTGCTGGCTGTCTGTAGAAAATACCTTTTTTAAAGTATCAGAATTTTTTGATATGAGGCCTGTCTATATTTACAGCTATAGAAACTGAGATAAAGTTAATTCTAAAACATGCAGAGATTTCAGTTACACTACTTTTGCACCGTTAGCATACCCAAACTGCAATTTTGGCAGGCTTTTAAGGCTGAGACCACTTACTTGAAGCCACAGTTATTGGAGGAATAAAACATATGGAGATTTTACATTCTGGACTCATCCTAGAACAACTTGTTTGACTGTTTTCTTTGCAGAAGATAAAATGTGCATTTTCATTCCACAGACATTTCTTCATTGTAACCCATTTTACTGTGGAGAATGAAAAAAGAAAGCTACAGAGAAAGGGAAGGAAGAGAAATAGAGTCAGAATTTTTTCTTTCAGTTTGGTGAGGATATTTGTAAATTATTTTCCCCTGCAATATTCATAAAAGTCTGCTCTGAGTATTTGTGATTATATCCTCCCTTTGAAACTATCTGTGGTTTCTACACCAAAAAATGAGACACACATAAATGTGCTAGGACATACTAACTTCCTCCAGATTCAGGAATCTTTTGCATTGCCCTATGTGTTAAATTTCCCCATGGTCACACCTAAAACTTTGCAGAATAATACACTTATTTTTATTCCAGGAGTCTTTCCCCCCCCACTTTTCTTCAGTTCTGTAAGTTTACCATAGTTGTCTAGATAGTAAATTATGTCAGTAGAATATGAACTCTGTCATCTAAACTAATATAGCAGGTAAAGTGCTGGAGTAAGTGTTCCTATTAATTCTTTTCCATCATGAATTTAGAAAAATGTATTCTCTGTACTTTTAATCCCATCTAATGAGATTTACAACTGTTGAAATTTGTAATGGTGACATCTAATGCCACTGTGGAAGTGTTAGGCTCATAACATTGTGAAATGACAAAGTGATACCAATCAATCTCTAAATGAAGATGAACTGACATCAAGTTAAGAAGATAAGTCCTCACTCATTTCTAACCCTTTATTACAGTTCCTTATTTCTTTCCCAAGCCACTGGTGAGGTAGGGGTCAGTCTCTTCTCCCAAGCAACAAGCGATAGGAAGAGTGGAAATTGTCTCAAGCTGTGACAGGGACAGTTTAGATTGGAAAAAAATTTCACCAAAAGGACTGTCAAGCACTGAAATAGACTGTGCAGGGTAGTGGTTAAGTTACCATTCCTGGTGGTATTTAAAAGACATGGCAATTAAGGACATTGTTTAGTAGGGGTCTTGGCAGTCCTGGGTTTGCGGTTGGACTTGGTGATCTGAGATGTTTTTTCAAAGCTACATTATTCTATGAGTCTACGAATAAAATTTAATTTTATTTAATTAACTTTTTATTTTATTTTTTATTTACATTTTAATATATATTTATTATGTCTAACACTAAATCCCAACAATCTTTGGATTTCTGTCTGGCTGTTTAATTGAATTTCAATTTTTAGTAACTAGACTGAGTCTTTAATTCAGAAAATCTAAATTGTTACTGCTCAGCTCTACATATTTCTAGGCAGAGATGTGATTCACATCGAACAATTAAGTGATTTAATGTTATCTTCTTTACTGACACTGAAGTTGGACTTCTGATATGATACCCTCAAACCTGTCAGGATAAGTTACTCATAGTTAAAGTTTAAGAAATAATATTGAGAATTTTTTTACAGTTACTACAAACATTGAAATGATAGTATTTTATAGTAAAAACTGTATTATATTTCTTATACTCGTAATATTAATAAATTTACAGTAGCTAGCCATGATTTCTACAGAAAGATCTGTAGATCTTTATATAGACATAACTATACTTCTAATGAAAAATGGTTCTAATGATGATAAGACTATGACAACGTTATGGTAAAATAAAAGAGTGATACAGAAATGGTGGGTTTTTTCCCCAACACTTTATGTCAGTCATGTGCCCAGTGTGGCAGAAAATATCTGTAACACAGAACTCTAGAAGGCATCAGAGGCAGAACTCTGTCACAAGAATTCTTTTCTCTCAGACCTGGGAGGGCAGACATTATGTCATTCCTAATTCTTCTTTAGTCCATAGGAGGCCTATCATCTTATTCTTCACAGTGTCACAAATGTTACAGTTCGCCCTCTCTGCACAGAACTACAAGAGCTCCATAGCCATTAAACTAACAAGCCCTTTATTTCTTAAACTACTTGTTACTAACTGTATAAAACTGCGCTTGTACCATGAAAAGATAAGGAAAAGCAAAACAGGAGAAAAGTGTTTGTTACAGCTAAACCAAACCCATAGAAAGCAACAAGCAGGTAAAAAAAAAGTTCAGAGGTGAGGTCTTGCAAACTCAATGCAAAGCCTTTAGTCAGCTTTTAGCAATGGCAGTGCTGCTGTGCGGAGGTATAGGGCTACACTAATGAACATATTGCACTTCCTCTCCAACCACCCTTCTGTTAAAGAAAATCCTGCACCTTCATCTTCACTACTGCAAAAATGCCTCCATATGATTATTTATTTATTTATTTATTTTAGTAAGAGAAGTCAGCTCATCATTATCATTGTGGACTTTTTATAACTGAAGGAGAACCTTCTTGGTAGTCCCACTCATTATAAGAATTACAAGCAATGGAGTGGGCATGCTTGTATGGTCAGCCTCCTGATTTCATAGATTTGTGTTTGCATTTTATTGTAAGTTGATCTAAAGTTGACTGAGTCCTTTTTTATTGAATTCAATGAGCAACATACTAAGCCTTAAGATAGGTCCAGGTTTGATGTATCTCTGCATTAATTGTATAAGATTTGACAAATTTGACAAAAAGTATCTCTATACATGAGCAAAAGGGTTTTTTTAAAATGAAAGTTTATTAGCTGTTGTAAATTAGGAAAGCTCCAGAATGGATCCATGACTTGCAACACACTTTCATTAATGATTTTGTTTTCTCCATGTGTTTGAGAACAAATTCTCAACATTTTTTAGCAATCTAGCAAAAGACATTCAATTGAACTTGATTTCACAGAAGTCTTTTTCTTCCTTCTTAATTGGAGAAACATTGGAGAATACTGATGGATAATCTCATATTCAGTCCATGGTATATGGTAATCACAGAATTGGAACCATTTTATTCTGAGGCACCTATCTCATGAGACAAGGAAGTTATTACAAATACAAATAAAGTGTTTTTAAAAATTTGTTTAGTAATTCTTTTTCTGGCCAAAATTTGTCAGGAAATAGTTCTTGGAAATGACATTAAAGGAAAGGATATTTTTTCTTTCTGAGGATTTCTTACAAGAGCTTTGCTGAAAGAAATAATATAGAGGTGGACAAGTCCTGATGTTTTTTCACCCCAATTAGACCTAATAAGGTTAAATTCTTTGTAAATTTGAGTCCATCTGGTCTCTCAGTTCCTCTGGTTCATAAGTTCTTATTCTGTCATATCTTCTACATCTACCAGTTTAGCAATGCCTCCCTCAAACTGTAAATACCCTGACTGCTCTAAAATGTTTTGCTCAACTCATATAAGTAGGAGTTGGTATTGGAAAGGCCAGGAAAGCATTCTATAATGAAAACTATTACAACAAAGGCCTCCAAATAGCAGAAATCCCAAAACAAACCGTCAGAACAGGATTTTTTCTTCCATATTAAAATTTCTTTTCATGTGGTTATTTTACATAGAGTGTCTACCTAGGGATATTCTTTACAATTAGTTGACATATTGTTTGTGTTCTTGTTGTTACCCTGTATGTATAATGATCTAAAATCAGATGAAAGAAGTTTTATCCCCCCAATACCTGAGAGATTGCAACCCCTCTCCAAGTTTGCCATTTAAATCCCAAATGTGTTGTTGCCTTTAACTGTGTAAGACAGCAAGACAGCACATTTTGTAGATTAAACCAATAAACTAGCAAACATAAAAGAAACAAATCTCATAATTGTGGATTTCAATTAAAGGAAGGAAGATCAAAGTAAACATTCTGCTTGAAATTGCACAGCTGCTATCTACACAAAATGAGAAAAAACACCCTTCTCTAGCTAGCCATAATTTTTGGGCTGGGGGAAGGAGGAGGGAGAGCTCAAACCCTGCAGTAGAACAGATTGCTTATGCTTCTCACGTTCCAATCAGTAATACAGAAATATTGAGTAATAAATTCCCTGCCTCTCCTGATCTGAGAAGCTCCCACCATCTGTGAAAGACAATTTGTAACAGCTTTAGTATTAAGATTCAGTAAACAGACAATCACAAGCATTGTGCCAAACAGTGCCAACATTTGGAGAAAAAACATAAAGCCAAAGCATGAGTAACATCACGACCTTTGTATTGCAAAATTATCCAGCAACCAAAACACTTTCAATTGCAAATTTCTTTCTTCTTTCCCCAGTCAGCAAGGAATGCTGGAACCAGCACATAACTTGGCTACATCTGTGGGCTGTGTATATAGGCCTTGTTTTAATGTACTGAATTATTATTGATGGCTGGGACAGTTCTGCTCTGCTGGTGAACCAATAATGTCAAGGTAGTACCTGCAAGATTAATTATAGGAGAGAATGGGTTTTGGTTTCCAGGGACCGAGACATTAATAGAGACTGAGCATTACTTTCAGGGGATTCAACAGACAGCTGAACAAATGCCTCAGACAATGTTATACATGCTAAATCCTGGCAGTTACCTCTTAACAGTACTGAAAGAAAAGTTTGGAACAATTGTGTTTAAACTGGGAAAAACAGGGCTCTATAAACCAAATGAAAACAAGCCAATACCAAGGTTGCTGAAACAAGTTAGTCTCTATAAATCTATGTGAGCCGATTGCCCCCTGCAATACAACAAAGAGAAAGCAGACTAACAAATGACTCTAGCATTAGCAGAAAAAGAAATGGCTTTTTAGTTACTGAGAGTACCCAGGTTTTCAAAATACATATGACATTCTACACATGGAAATATAAATTGGATCAAAAAGTAGAATATTTTATGCTGTTTCTGTTGCACCACTGCAGTGGAAATTTGTACTCCACAGGGCATTTTAGCTGTAGAGAACTGAAAATATGCAGTGGATGAAGCTGCAGCCATAGCAACAGCTACATAAATTTTCAGGCAATGGCAAGGCACATAGTACACAATTTAAGCAGTATGACTCCTACACTGACTACCAAAAAAAAGAATGAGGAGAAGAGGGTGTCAAACACTGATTATTACAAAGTAATCATACCTTAGAACTTGTCGTGTTTTGCTTGTGTGACCAGAGGGACAGCTGAGAGCTCAGCCGTATCTCTCTGTCTTGTATTTTAGCTTTGGCAGATAATATTAGTCTTTCTCTCTTTCATTATCTCTTAGGCCTAACATATTTGAAAAATCCCTGAGAATGCTGAGGCCAAATTTTCAATATATTGTCTAACTACCCACCCTTTGTGTCTTTTGACAAAATAATCCCCAAAATTAATAAGATGTGTAGGCTGGTGTGGCTTAGCACAGCAAAGGGTAGACCTATGAAACTAATCTCAAAATGGAATGAAATAACTTCACACTTTACCGATTTTCCAGTTTCACAATTGGTAAGTGCTTTACTACTTTTCTTCAAACTTGAAACTGCAGTAGAACAATTAAACAAATGGACTTGAGGTTGAAAGACCTACAATAGGATGATACTCAAGCTTCCATCATCACTTTGTGCCCTTAGGTTCCGGCTGATTTCTTTCACAATGTCCTATGAAACTCCACTGCCAAATTTCCATTGGCCACAGGTAGAGGAAAGAAGGCCCTGAGGAACTTTGCTCATCTCAAACTATCTGAGAACTTTGCAAGCCTAAAGAGTGGTTTAGGGATTGACTAACAGGATTCAAATCCTGCTCTGAAATGAAACAGTGAGACTCCCAAAAGTTTTTACTTCACGAATGACAAATTTTAAGATATGCTTTTGATGCCCTCAGAGGTTTTTTGATTTTTTAACTATTGTAGTTTTTAGAAGTAGTTGTATAATAAATACAGATTTTAATGTAGCTGTATTATATTCCTTACCCTTAGCATAATAGTTACACATATTACCCCATTTCATATCAATACCTCTAAATTCCATTAACATGTTTAGTCTTCCTTTCAAGGTAGAATTGTAGAAAAACATCTCTGTTTAAGAACGTCATACCCTAGGCCTGGACCAGGACACAGCAGCCTTCAAGCCCAGAACTTCGGAGAAGCTCCAAGGACTGAACCTGCTGTGAAGAAGATGAAGATGAGGAAGAAGGTGTCCCAAATGCCCCCAGACCCAATTCCTGAAGTGATGTGTTGGGGGGCAGAACTGGGGTTAGACAGACCTGGGCTTGGATTGGACCTTATTATAAAACCATGGAACCACTGTCTGAGGAGGTGTGTGTCGTGTATTCCCTGGGCCTCAGGCTTGAGATTAAAGGACTTACTCTCTTTAACTTATCTTATACACTAAATTGGCCTGGACTGTTTTTCTCCATGGTCTCTTTAGACAACACTTTCAAGACCAAACGATGTTAAACTACATAATTTCAGTTGGAACATACCAAATTTTTTTTTTTCAGATCTGTGTTTAAATGACTGAGTCAATGGCAAATCTTAGGGATGTTTTTTTGCAACAGACACAACTTCACAAAGCTTTGCTGTTCTGATAAAGTGGAGAATACCAATGAAATTATATTAATCAGAAAAAAATATGACCAACTTGAACTAAATGAAACCCATTTACTCCCTCTTAAGTTCAACTCATTTTGGCCAGGAGCAATTTAGTTCAGATTGAATAAAGAAAAGTACAAAATCTACATCTAGCACTTGAGTGTAGGAAAGCATTACCTGTTACGTTGTGCCCAGGTGAATCTTGGAAAGGAATGGATGAACTATGTAAAAGGATAGTTTGGAATATATCGGTTTGTCCCTGTATCTTTTCTATGCTGATATTAATTTAAACTACTCAGCAGTCTCACAAAAAATGCTCAGTTTGTCATATGCCATAGAAGTCAAAAAGATCTTAGAAGAGTGACCAACAGTAGAGTACATTACTGTGTTTGTTACTACCCTGAAGACAATCTTTTGCAAGATTGGTTAGCTAAAATGTCACTTTATTCCCAACCATATTTGAATAAAGTGAAGTGTCATGGCTTCACTCTGTCTTTATCACACAGTGTTTTGTGGAGCTGTGAAAAATAAAATTCTGCTATGTGAGAGTACCATTCTATTTGATGTTCTATTTGATCTTGTAGACAAAAGTTCTCATGTTTTTGCTTAAATATCAGCTGGTATTTTTCTTACTTGTGTTCTGAGTTTTGGAATGAAAGATAAGTTGAACTCAACAGTCCAGAACCGGTTATTTTTTTTTCCCAATCATTAAAAAGTTTTAAAAGAGGAAATAAAATATCTTAAACATTGTAAATTTTTTTCTTAATTTTGTGTAGGTACTTCAGAAGTATTTAAATTGGAATAAATTTATAGTCATTATAAAATCTAAGCTCCCACCATGAGTGATAAAGTTGACTCAAAGAAGGTGGACTCAAAGAAAAGAAATGCACATTCAATCCACAGCAAATCATAGGTAAGGTGGGCTATTTTAAAATTATTAAGCCTCTTAACAATCAGATTTAGCATTTCTCCCAAATGGTACAGGATACCACTGAATGCTGTTGACATACAAAAATCTCCTGAACTTAACAAGAAACAGACTTATGTCAAAACTCCAGAGCAAAACCTCTAAACATTTATATCACTTTTGAAGTCACAGGCTTCTTATACCTTACTGTGATCCAACTCTCATAAAATTGCTTCTCTTCCTCTCAGGGGAAAATGAGCGTTACAAATTTATCTGACACATTTTTAGTCAGTTGATAGGGATTTGGAAACAGTAGGAAAAAGATGAAGTCTAGATACTTTCTCCTGTGGTGTGGAAGGTGTTATGTTCATGTTGTGATCAGATCAACTTCAATTTGCACTGCAGTGCAATACATCATGCTAAAAATGATGTCCTGCCTGAGTTTTCAACCATCCAAATCTTACTGAATCCCGAAACTCTGTTCACAAGGTAAGCAGACTTTGAATAATATTAGCCAAGGTAACTTATCTACAGAAACAGTAAACTAAGGAGGGAAGGAATTAAAAACAAAAGTCGTTCCTAAATGAGATAATTCATTAAATAAGAATTAACTATTTAGTGCAGTGGACATTATTACCAGCTTATCAGAACTGAAAAAAAAAAAAAAAAAAAGAAGTAATATTTCAAGCTAGGTTTGAAGTGTCTTTTGTGTGTTTAGCACATAACAGCTGTATCATTTTTATCTCTTATATTAAAGTGGCTGCTTTGCCTCAGCACTGATACTGACACCTGCACTTCTTGTGCTGCATGAAAAAGTTGTCAGTTTAAAAGTGATTCCTATTTTTTCTGAACATTAACTTCATGAAGTACAGTACATTGTTATTTGAATCCATGATCAAAAGAAGCATATTTTCCTAAAACAATGTTGATTTCTGGCAAAAGATTTAATAGAAATTTACAGCAAAAAAGCATTAACAGAATAAACTAGCTTTTAATCTCTACCCATTTTGCTTCCCTCAGAGAATAATTAGAGTCCCAACAACACAACTGCCACATCAGCTATCATGCTGTGTCCTGGCTTCCCAGTATTCACTATTTTTAATTAATTAAAAGAACAAATTATTTATATTGTGGTTTTGAAGTTCTAGAGAAAAAAAAAACAACTTGCATTTCTCTGTAATATTTTTATATAAATATTTAATGTGGAGCTCACTGAGTGATTTTACAGCTTTGTAACTGTATTCATAAATTTTGCCTCATAGAAAGTAAAGGGACTTCAAAAATTTTTGTGTCTATACTTGCTGTTGTCAAGTGCTGTAACTCAGGGAAGGTTATTCTAGATAGGAAGCTGTTCATCAAAGTGAAATACTTACCTTCAGTAACACGAAACAAGTGCCCCACAGCCTCTGTTCATGGTTCTTCATCATGGACCCAGAGTCAGTATTGTAAAACAGATGGTTGTAGGGATGAAGGGGGGCTGCAGTCCTCACACTAGGTGATTGTGTGTAGGAAGGAAAGGAAAGGACTAGGGTTGTTTTTCCTCACCATTCTTTTTTCTGATAATGCTGCAGATTTTTTTCTGAAAGTCATATACACAGCATTGATGAGAGTCAGAGACAGAGGTCTAGTAAGAGTGTGCAGGAAACCAGGCTGTACCTTTCTATTATCAGTATTAGGAATGTGCTCGGTTTCCATGTTTTGAGCCAGGAAGGGAAATGGTACCTGAAGGAATACTTCTGTTTTTTCTACAAGACTGAATTAATTTTGTCATTATCCTTGGGGTTATGAAATTAAATTTTACTTACAGTATTTAGAAGCATTGAGTTATCTATGCTACCACCTTACCAGAAAGAAAGGATAATTATTTTTGTGGAAATGCCCCCCTGTGACACAGGCATCTTAGATTCTTCCCTATCTCTAGGTAAACTTCTAAGGAAGTCATAAACAATTCAGCATAATTACAGGTCTGAAAGTGGTCTGTGTCTTCATCTGGATATGCCAAAATCAAGGAAATAAGAAGCAAAGTAATGAACAATAAAACCAGGGCAAGAAAGTAAATATTTTAATACTATTTGCACTGAAAACTTATTTGGCATTAACAATTAGAATTTTTTTTTTTTATTATTTCTTCTTCTTTATTTCATTTTAAAATGGAAAGAGATTTGTAGAAATGTGAGACCTCCCAATTAATTTTCTAATTTTACAGAATCACAGAATATGCTGAGTTGGAAGGGACCCACAAGGATCATCAAGTCCAACTCCTTGCACTGCACAGGATCATTCCCAAGAGTCACACCACGTGCCTGAGAGTATCACCCAAATGCTTCTTCAACTCTGTCAGGCTTGGTGCTGTGACCACTTCCCAGGGGAGCCTGTTTCAGTGCCCAACCACCCTCTGGGTGAACAGCATCTTTCTAATATTCAACCTAAACCTCCCCTGACACAACCTCAGGCCATTCCCTCAGGTTCTGCCACTGGTCATCACAGAGAAGAGATCAGTGTTTACCCCTCTTCTTCCCCTCCTGAGGAAGCTGTAGACTGTAATTAGGTCTCCTCTCAGTCTCCTCTCCTCCAGGCTGAACAGATGAAGTGAACTCAGCCACTCATATAGCTTTCCCTCTAGACCCTTCATCACCCCTTTGTACATGTTTTTTACCCTCCTTTGGATACTCTCTAAGAGTTTAATATCTTTCTTTCATTGTGGCACCCAAAATTGCACACAATATTCAAGGTGAGGCTGCCTCAGTGCAGAGCAGAGCGGGACAATCCCCTCCCTTGACTGGCTGGTGATGCTTTGCCTGATGCTCCCCAGTGCATGGTTGGCCCTCCTGGCTGCCAGGGCACTGCTGACTTATATTCAAATTACTCTTCGCCAGGACCCCCAGGTTCCTTTTATTGTCATTGCTTTCCAGTCTCTCATTCCCTAGTCTGCATCTGGGGTTGCTCTATCCCAATTGGCATGTGCAGAATCCAACACCTTTCCTTGTTAATTGCATGCTCCTCTAATTTGCTGAGGTCTCTCTGCAGGCCCTCCCTGTCTTCAAGGGAGTCAACAGATCCTCTGAGCTTTGTGTCATCTGCAAACTTGTTCAGTATCCCTTCCAGTCCTGCACCCAAGTCATTTATGAAGATATTGAAGAGCACAGGGACTAAGATGAAGCTCTGTGGAACCCTCTTAGTGACACGTCACCAGTCTGATGTCAACCCATTCAGTATTACCCTCTACTCTCAACACTTGAGCCAATTGCACACACACCACATGATGTGTTTATCCAGCTGTGTGCTGGTATTTTGTCCAGAAGGATAATGTGAGAACCAGTATTGAAAGCTCTGAAGTACTGAAATCCAAAAAGATTACATCAACTTGCTTCCCTTGATCCACCAGGGGGTTACCTTGTTATGGAAGTAAATCAGCTTTGATAAGCAAGACTTTCCTCTCATTAAGCTGTGCTGGCTGTGGCCAATGACTGTATTGTCTCTTAGGTGTTTTTCAACACCTCCCAGAACAATCTTCTCTATAACTATATCAGGCACTGAAGTGAGACTGACATGCCTGTGGTTTCTGGGGTCCTTCTTGCCCTTCTTGAAAACTGGAACAACGTTTACCAGCTTCCAGTCAGCTGGCACCTCTCCATATTCCCAAGACTGCTCCAAAATCATTGCAGGAGGTTTTGCGATGACAGCACTAAGTTCTTTGAGGATTCTGGGATGAATCCCATCAGACCCCATAGATTTCTGAGAATATAGCTAGGGCAGCAGATCCCACACAGTTTTGGGCTCGACTGAAAGTTGATCATTCTCACAGTCACAGTCCTCCATTTAAGGGCACCAAAAGCCACTTTTTCTCTCATCCATGTTGAAGACAGAGGCAAAAAATGCATATAACACCTCCGCCTTGTCTCAGTCCCTGTTCGTGAGGTGACCATCCTCACCCTGTAACAGGTCAATGATATTTCTATACTGCCTACTGCCATTAATATATTTGAAAAAACTCTTTTTATTGTTCCCCACATTTCTGGCAGCTTCAACTCCACTTGAGCTTTGGCTGCACAAATTTTCTCTCTACAGTAGCAAGCAGAATTTCTGAATTCTGCCCATGTCCCTTGACCTTGCTTCCACTGGGCATGCACCTTCCTTTTTTGCTTTATTTCCAAGAGAAAATTCCTGTTTAGCCAAGTTGGCCTTCTGCCTTGTCTTCTTGACTTCCGTCATTTGGGAATTGCCTCTTCCTGTGCCCTTGGGAGATGATATTTGAAAAGTGACCAGCAATGATGGACCCCAGCACCTTCAAAAACATTTTTCCAGAGGCATTTTACTCACCAGTTCCCTGAGGAGTTTGAGTTATTCACATAACACATTTGACTCTGAAACTGCCTACTCAAGGAATTTCTTTCTTTGCAGCTTCCTATTTCTAGGCCATATGAGATTGAATTTAATGATTTTACAAAACGTACTGTCTTCTAAATAGATTTTCTTCAGAAATTCATCATCTATTTTATCTGAGATCTTTCAGCAATTCACAAGCTCTTCTCATTGCAGATCAGATGAGAGATCTCCTTTTCAAAAACCCTCTTTTTCTGCATTCTCTTGTTTCTGGACCAAATGAAATTTTTAAAAATTAGTAGTTTTTGATTTGGTCATCCAAGCAATCAAAAATTTTCTAATTAACATGTCACTGATCACACCAGCTTACCTCCTAACATTAATCAATACACTATTTGCATTAATTATCTTCTTTGGAGCAGTCAGTAAGCACAGTGAATCTAAGTTTTTCAAATAGCAGAGGGACTCAGTGCATGGTCAAATTCAAATACCTAAAATGAAGAAATCAATTGTAATCCTTTTCTTAAAAAAAAAAGGACCAAATTTATTTTCAATTAAAATTACAAAAATCAACAACATCAAACTCATATACAAGTAATGAAGCATTACTGCTTTCAGTAGCAGAACTGAATACATTCTTTTGGTCTTAATATTATGCACTATGGTACAACCATTAGGGAACAGATCCTTATCAAACACAAGGTGCCATAATTACACTAGGAAGTTACCACATGTTCCACCACCTGAGAATCTTCTTTGAATGTCATCTTCATTTGCACCTCCTCATTTGCTACTCCCGTGTTGTTGTTTTTTTGTGTTTTGTTTGTTTGGTTGGTTTTTTTTTGGTTGTTGTTTGTTTGTTTTGTTTTGGTTGGTTGGTTTTTTTTTTTTCTAATATGAGGATTTTTATATAACTGCAGAAAAAAAGAAATTTCTTTTGGAGCTTTACAAAGACAACCTTTGAAACTTACTATGATATACAGAGTATAATCTACCAATCATGTCAACAGAGTTTATTTCCTTTGATTTCACAATATAGCTCTAGGCATCTGCTATACCAGATAGAAACAGCTTTCGATAGTTCACCAAACTATCATAGCACTAAATGACTTAAAAAAAGGGCTAACAGATTTTGTAAAAACAAAAAGAGGGGAGAAAAGTAATAGCAAAAGAGAAACACAAAGCTGATTTTTGCAAAAACAAAACATGAAGTTAGACCTGAAACACTGTCTTCAGTAGTGAGGAGATCACAAATGTGTATTGCCCAGTACTCTTAATCTTGTCATGTGAAGTAGTGCATAGTGGCAGAGAATGCTACAAATGACCAGTTTCTCATCATCTTCCTGTCTTTCTGGGACATCATAAATTTTGTTCTTACTACATAGAAATTAAGTGTTGTCAAAAAAACCCTGTAAATTCTGCTGGTATAATTGGAAATTATTTTGATTCACTTTAGAAAATAAGATTGTTGTTGATTTCTTTTGTTATATATCTGAACTTTATATACTGTCCAAGCTTTGAATTTTTATATTTATATTATTTATATTTTGAATACAGTATATTTTATATACTGTACCAAGCTTTGAATTTCCTCAATATTTAAAGAACCTAGTTCAATAGCCCACTTAGTGGTCTAAAGAGAGAATCACCTGAAAAGCATTAATTTATCATACTTACAGTGCAACTTTGATCTACTAAAATGTTAACCATAAAATCTGTGTGTTTTTACATGCTTCAGATTGTAAAGATGATGATGACAAAAAGGCAAAACAAAACCCAGTAAATTAAAGTGTTAATGTGAAACAATGGATTAGATCTGAAATTTCCACACTGCCCAGAGAGTGGGGAGGTAGGAATGATAGGATGTTTCTTCCACTGACTCATATCCACATACCTACCAAAGGCTGAACTGAAGTAACACTGTCTGTCAGTGGGTTTGTTTACACTCTATTTTTAGTTGTTCTGTGTTCCATCAAGCAGCAGGGAAACAATTTGTTTAGTGGGCTTTGAAGTTAATGAAGAGTCTTTTTTTTTTTTTGTTTGCTGTTTTGGGTTTTTTTGTTTGTTTGTTTGTTTTTTTCCTGGGAACATGCTTTGGTGAGAAAAATTCTATTTGCCAACAGACTTAATTGACTACCTTTACTTATACTGAACACTTAACTCCGTATATGAGAAAAATATTGCTTTGCAACTGGTGCTGACAGATGTGAGGGGACACAAGGTTGTCTGTTTCAGATGCTTTGCAAACTAAAAAAGTTAAAAAACAAGCAGTTGGAAGTAGCTTGGCTAGAGCATCCTGCCATCATTTTTTAGAGGGGGTGGAGATGGAATGATTCTGAACAGCTTCTCAGTACAGCTGTCACTACTTGTCAGTTTTACTTGAGCCACCACTGTGATAACTTGAACTCCCACCACCACTGCATGATTCACTATGCTGCTTGATCCTAGGAAACCCTGATGCTATCCTGTGACTTCAAAGCTGCTGCTGTAGCTGCATGTGTGGAAAGTTATCATCTACTGTAACTAACAAAAGGTACTGACAGTTATTAACCCTTCTGTAATAGACCAAATTTCTGTTTCTTCAAACTAAATACTGAATTAATGTGCTTTTAAGTTCCTAAATAAGCGCAGTATACACTTTGGTCCTGGTCTCACTCTCTGAGACTAGACTTTTAGTTTGTTGTTCATTATTAGAAGTTTCATATTTGATATAATACTGGTCTGTTTTCTAGAGTCTCCAAATTAGTACTTCTTGTCCATACATTAACTACAAGATGAAAGACTAATACAACCTCTACCCAAACCATAGATACCCCTTTGAAACATCTTCTGGTTAAGACTTTAAAATTAGAAAGTATTTGGTCTCTTTAAAAACAAACCAAACCAAATAAACAAACCAACTAAACAAACAAAAATACTCCCACAAAATAATAAAGAAATATAAAGTATGTATGCACAATGTACTTAAGCATATGTGACTCCCCCTTCTCATGTAAAGGAGCCATTGTGTTGAGGCCAATGACATGACTTCTCACAGCAGCATAGGAAAAATTGCAGCCGTGAGTATTGCTCTACAATAGGATAGGGAATTATGGCAAAATACTGGGACACTTCATCATGTACTAGACCTGCTTCTGACTCAAAGAGAAGAACCCTGTCATGTTAGTCATGTGACTGTCATAATAGTGATATGACTTATATAGAAAAATACTGAATTACCCTTTATATTTACAACTTCTCTTTACAGAGAAGTGCTACAGTAATCATGAAAAAGTGCACTCTTCTGATTCATGGAATTAAAGAACGAGGATTTCTTCTGACACAATGCCTTGAGCAATCAATGATGTGTCGGAGATATACCCTAAACAGTGTGATGACACAGGTGCCAGGTCTTAAGGTTGTGATGGAGTTACAGGACTTGGCTGCTTTTGTGGTAAGTGCTGCAAGAATCATTAGCCATCAGCCATAGTTTAGTTCAACAAACGCATGTGCACCGTACACATAACTTAATTGAGTCCATTCTTGAAGGTCAAGAAAGATAGGAAAATAAAAATAAGAAAGTACTCCTGAGATAAAAATGACCCTGTTACCGAATGACAAAGAAGACATGGTTCAAAAATTGACAGCTTTTACGTACTCGTGATAGGATCGTGCAGCTATAGCTATTTCCATTTGTCTGTTTAGGAATGGGAAGTTATTCAGTAATTTGGATTTTATGCCACTTACAAGACACTGAGCACGAAAAATAATTGTATAGATTTTTACACTCTTAAAAACTGAGACAGGCATTTTTCTGTCCAGATAACTTTCTTGGCATTAACAAAATAATAAACACAGCATGAGTTAATGTGAATCTATCAGTAGGTGGAGGCAGATCCAGATACCTTACAGTTCCAGAACTGTGGGATACATGGCAATAATTTCTCATTTCAGTCAGAGTTTTGAGAAGTGATTGTAAGGGCTCATAAAATTTTACTGATACAGTGACTTATCAGTTTATATGGCATATAAATTGCCAGTTTATATGACATATACATACAGGAGAGCAGTAACTTAAAACTTCCTCAAAGTCATTTTGTGTTTGCTAAATCCCAAGCCAGGAATCTTTGAACTTTTTCACATATGTAAAACCAAATTCACACAACCTTTCATTTACATGACTTTGCATTTCCAATATCTTTTTCCTCTTCTTCATTTCAGGACATCCTCATCAGCTTCCTCTCTAATTTTCTATATTTTATTCTCAGTCCATATCCTCATGCAATATTTTTGTAAAATTTACTTTCTGTTAAAAAAATTTCTCATTCTCTTCAAAATTATATTATTATTATTTATATCTTTTCATAATCCCTGTTTAACTTGAAGTTTTTTCTTTCCACTTTATCTGCTTTAATCTTAATTTCTCTGTTTGGGTTTCTTCTTTTTGTACTGTTATTTCCACTTTTTTTTCTTTATTCCTGCAAGTTTTCCTTCCTTTTTTCTCTCCACTCGTTGTTTCTCCTGTTTTCATTTTTTCTTACTTCTTTCCACTTTTTCATTCTTTCTATTATTTTTTCCTTTTCATTTCAGGTATTTCTCTTAAACATGCACTCATCTACACCCTTTTTTTAAAACCTATTTAAAAGTTGCGTTCTTCTCTCAGTTGCTAGCAAAGTCTTAGTTAACAAGATCTCTTCCTTTCTCTTTGTACAGAATATAGCTAATATAGCAAATCCAATATAGGGCTCTACTGGAGAGCTCTATCAAACTCATCACTGTATTAATAAAGTGGTTGGGAAAGCTGTGTTACTTTCCTGTTTTTCACGTGTCCTATTTAGAACAGCTGGGACCAGCTCATCACTCTGTGGGTGTCACCCAAACTGTGTATTCTACAGCCTCTATGCCATTTCCCAGAAACTGTTAACAAAAGACCATTTGCAGCAGCTGCCCAGAGCACACCTGACCCCTCAGGCTGTAATCTGGATGTTAAGAGGCCTGGGAGACAGGAGGATGCTCCTGTCCTCACACCCAAGACTCACAATCACCCACTGTGGAACTCCTCACCCTAGGGGAGGTGCTGGGCATTTCTACCTGAACCTGAGTGTATATAATCTTGGGGTCTCGGGACTGCTGGTACCACTCATGGGATCCAGAGAAGAACCAGAACCTCAACTGGACTGTGACCACCACTCTCAACCAGACTGTGACCAACACTCTCAACCTGACTGTGACCATCACTCGCACCAACAGGTTTTTCCTCTCCTTTTACTTTTGGACTCAGGGGGACCACGTGGGGCTCATCATGGGGGGGCCAATGAAAACCATTCTGTTCATGCCCCAGGATGCCGGGTTATACATCTGGGTTTTTGTGGGTTAAAATCAATTGTTCATCTGTATGATTGTATTTATTGTATTATTTTTATTAAATAGTAATTCTGATTTATAATCTCTTTTGAGTTGGGTTAATTTCTCCTACCAGTTTACCTTTAAACCAGCACAATATGTAAAACAAAGGAACTCTTTATGAGAAGACAAGGAGGTAGGACAAGCCTTAAAGGAATAAAACACCCCAAAACTGGAGGAAAAGGAAGTATTCCATTGAGACAGAACATAATAAATTTCTTAAGATTCCAATCCAAGTAATTTAAAACATTTGAAATTAATTTAAGAAGAAGTCATAGTTATGTTTTAAGCCAGTAAAGAAAAACCCCATGTTGCGTAATAGTGCTTTGCTGTGGTGTCATGGTGCTGGCACAGCCAGGGAAGCCAGATCTGAAGTCCTTCCTAGAAGATCCTGATGGTACACGTAAGAGAGAGCAAGGGTCTGCTCTTGCTGAGTTTTGTTCTAGTGGAAAAATTATGCATCTACTGCCCTAGGACAATGGCTATGTGGACAGACACGTCAGAAAGCAGTCACTGTTTTGTCTTGCCATAGGAACAAATACCTATCAAGAAGTGTAGATGCAAAATGTAAATCAGAATGCATAAAGAATGTTGAGCCAGTTAGACTGAAACTACTAATTTTTTATGACACTTGTACACAGTAGAAAACAAAAGTGATCTGATAACATCTTCATTTTCAGTGTCTTAAATGTCTTAAAATATTCTCATAGTTAAATGACCATGAATAAACTTCCACAGTATCTAATCTGAAGGATCTTGGAGTATGATAAGCCTTAAATAAAATAAAGCTTCATCCTATGCTTTCCTAGTACTTAAATCTCTTAATCTTTAATATAAATATATTCTGCACTAAAAACACAGAAGCACTGAATCAGTAACTGTCAGGGGAAATTCTAGTACCCAGAAAGCCACACAGGTCATTCACTGAAGAGCAGTCAGTGTACTGGACTATGACACTTTAACAGTGTTAACATTAGCAGAGCACTGACAGAAGTGTGTCTGTATGTTTTTGTTGGATGATACTACAAGTCACAGGATGTAAAAAGCTGACAAAGGGAGAAAAGATGAAAGTAAAAAGCTGTGATATAATGATAATAAAACTCGTGGCAAGTCAAATTACTGAGAGTCTCATATCAAAAGCGACTTTGACAATAATGGGATTCCAGAGTCTGTAAAATTAGTCATGATTCAAAGGCAAAAACATCAACAATTTGCATAAAAGCTTTCCTTTAAAGATTTAGTACTATGTACCAAATGAAGAAAAAAATCACTACTATAACAGTAACACTTTAATATAGGTATCTATTATCTAATGCTTATATAATGGAAGCCAAATTGAGCTCATTATTATCAGTGCTATTATGCTGAATACTAAATGAACTCATCATAGAAACATACTTGCTTTAAAAACTACTATCACAACATCAGTGACAAGGTAAAAAACTGCATGCAAACTTCCTGAGATGGTTAATTTGATTTCTGTGTTAACTTCTAATGCATTATTAATCAATAGTTCATTATACTTTAAGATAGCACTTAGTTTATTTGTGGTTTATTTGTATACATTTAATTTCTGTAATCTTTTACAGTATTGCACTTTATTCCTATGTAAACAATGCCAGTTGGACTGATGATGGGCTGGAAGTATGATATGTTTGTGTATAAATTCAAATTTGTTCTGTTTTACAAAACCAGATAGGTACAAAAAGGGTGATGCAATCCAATGCAAACAATAAGTTAATGTGATGAGAAAAGACTGTGAAATTATAAATTTTTAAATGGCCTGAATAAATTTATTGCTAAAAGATGTACAAATATGGTCAAATATATATGATATATAATATACGTTATATGTTATGCAATATATAATATATAATAAATAAATATTGTATAAATGTGTATCACATACACATATCACACATTAAAAATAGGTATTCATACCTTAAAAATGTAATCTCAGTGTGAAATTATTACATACTATTTATATTTATACGTGATTATTTATATGTAGATGTTTTAATGTACCAAAATCATGTATATGAAGCATACCACATTACTTGGAGCCTGTAAGTGTTGTGAATTTTTTGTTTCTATCAAAATAAAATGCAATATTTTCATGATGAAAAATTAATATTCCTTCTGTCAAGACTAACTAAAGCATGACTTCCATTAAAAGCAGCATTTCAGGGTAATTTCAGAACTCCAACATGATTTTCTGGTAACAGAGTTTATAAGCAGCAGAATAAAGGAAAGTTAGGATTCCTGAAAGGTAGAAGTCCTCTTATCTTCAGGACTGTTTTATCACTTACAGAAGAAACCGAATAGCTTCTTTTCCCCAGTTTCACCAAAAACAAACAACAAAGAAAACCAAAACAAAACAAAACTATAATTTTTATTAAATTTTCTTTAGTGTTTTCATTTACATTCACGTTAAAAATTCAGCTATTTGAATAAAAATGACATTGTTTAAAACTGAATTGAAAATTAAAAGAAAATTGAAAAATATTTTCAAAGACATAATTTCAAAACATTGAAGTCATTATTCTAAAATGAGTTTTGTAATAAAGATTTGGAAACAAATTTGAAAACTAGTTCTCCTGGCATAAAGTTGTTGGGTATGATATAATTACAGATGAAGAATACTAATCATTTTTGCTTCCTAGTAATATTGAGAGAGTAAAAATATATAGGCAAAATTTTAAAAATATTGCAGCTCACTGCCAAAGGAAAACAAATAAATAGTCCTGAGGAAAGATTTTTCCTCTGTTATTAGACAGTACAGTGTCCTTAACTTATAGGTTGATTCACACAATGCATTCCCTTCATCCTTTTTATTGAAGACTTTATATACAAGATAAAGGAAATGAGCTGAAAAAAGAATTATGTGATATTATGATTCTGTGGAAGTATTTCAAAATTCAGTGCTATCTTTCTTTTTGTGCCATTGTGCTTTGCTGTGAGAGTATTCTTCAAATCCTACATTCTTTATCTAGAGGGTAACTAAATAATATATATATAAATACTCTTGTATAATTTTATTCTTTGCAGTGGCACAGGCATAGTTTTCATATTGTATGCACATTGACAGTAATTCCAAAAGCTTAAACCAAAGAATTTGTAGTTGATTAGAAAATCTGGAAAAAATTCTACTCAGGTCAACTTGAAAAACATTTTAAACGTTTAAGTATTTATTTTGGTGTTTAGTATTTAAATATTTCTTTTGGTGATACAAAACCCAAACAATTCAGAAGCATGCTGATTAGTCTGAGATGAAATATTTAGTTTCATTCTCTACTTACTTCATCTGTTTGCTTAACTTCTTTTCTGAGAGGAAATATTCAACAAAATGCCTTTCTGAAAGCAAAAAAACTATAAAGGAAATATTTTGACAATTTTGAAATGTGAATAACCAGTCTTTCTCAAGCAAAGAATTTTAGGAAGTGAATTCATATTCACCAAAAAATAATAAGAAAAATATTGCCTAGCTGTATATTCTAACAATCTCTTCTACATTGTTTCAAGTTCCTGACCATAAACCAAATTCCATGTTTGATTGGTTATGCTTAGATAATTCTATAAGCAACAATAACCAGAAATTAAATGAGGTTGTTTGGCTATAACAATTCAGGGATTGATACCATTAATACAATAAGTTATAGGTTATATTTTATGAGTTTTGGATTCTTATCTCTTAACCAAAAAAGAAAAAATCTTCTTTTACAGTCATCCATAAAGTCATAGTTACCACACAATAGTCTTCAACATTAACCTTAGTTTCATTTTCTGCACTAGAACAGGGAAGATTTTGCCAAACTTTCAGTGTTTTCCTGGTGCCTTATTGTGGGGGGGTGTGGTCCCCCGGGAAAAGACCCTTGAGCGCACTTTGTTTAGGAGACAGTCACACCAGTGGTGACCCACAAAATGGCGTTTATTAAAACAAGATGTCAGTTTATATACAGGGCAGTATGGAAGAGTCTGGAACAAAGGAGGGATTCTTGATAGGAACATCAAATCCTAAGGGTCAGTGATAAGGGAAATGGAGGGATTGGCTGCGGGGGATATGTCCAGCCATATAGGGAGAGTTGGGAGTTAGGGAAGGAAGGGAAGGAGTGGTCTGGGGTACAAACAGGGGAGTTCTACAGAAGTTTGTGAGGTTGCATCCTGTAGCTGGGTCTCTAGGCAACCCTTGCAGCTGCAGTTGTTCTTCCTCTGAGGCTTCCTCGCAGCCCTTTCGCATCTTTCTCCATTCTCTGTAGGCCTCCATTGGTCCACCCCCGACAGTGCCTTTCAAGGCTGTATTCTAGTAGTTAGCCTATATGTCAAGTATAGATTACATCAACACTAAGTCTGGAGTGGTTGAGACATTACTGAAGCACATTTTTGAAGCACTGTTTTGCCAATTAAAAATGTCCTCTAACAACAGATTATATAGCTATATACATACCTGTGTAGGGGAGCATTAAATAGATTAAAATAAAAGTGTATCTTGCATCGTGCATCTTGACAATTTGTTAAGTGATCTCTATCTTGCAGGTAGGATACGTAGTTACGGGCACTAATTGAGAGGTTGTTCATTTTCCATTAAGCTGACTCACTTCTTCTGTCCTACTGGTAAAATAATCAAACAACGGAAGTGATGTCCTAAGTTAAATAAAAAGCTCATGAATAGGGAAGTCATAGTTACATCTCACAGTGCCTTGATCTAGTACATAGATATCTGCGCATGAAATATGACTGGAAACAGTACAGGTACAATGCCAACCCTGTTATCGTCCTTCTGGTCTCAACAACTCACAATTCTGGCCTTAACAGCTCACAGTCAGCTGCTTTGTTTGATGCATAAGAGCTAGAAAGCAGATTTCCTGGGCAATGGGGAATTTCTAACACATGACCATACTTAATCCAGTTTACCCAGATTCCATTTTTCTTAACTTGTCTAAAGTGTAGAGTCACTAAGCTAATAAATTACAAACAGAGATGAGCCCTTCCAGAGAGTGTTTCATCATATTTATCTTGCATGCCTTTAGTAGGTGAAGATGAATTCCTATTTAAAGGAATCTCTATTTCTTCACCAACGACAGAGGTATCCCAGACAAGTAGTTGATTTAATTTTTCAGTTGATGAAATTAGGTAAGATTAATCTCATCTTTAATTTTGGAACCTAAAATTTCTTATTTGCCAGTATTTTTATTGATTAAATTAATTTTCCTGAATTTGAGTTTTTATATAGGCATCCAAACCTATCACCACTCCAATCCCTAAAGCATCCTGGCTGAAGGCATTATAGTAATATCCATTCCCTACATTTCATTAGGACTGTCATTGCTCAGATGTCGATCTTTTTTGTCATACCATGTTCTATTAAGCAACAGCTGTTCAAAAACAACCTCACATTCTTTTATGTTGCAACAACCACCAGATGGCGACTTTACAACTGCATAAATAAAACACAAAACAACTGGAACGTGAATTGGTTTGTATTTAGAAGGGATTTTTTGGTGGACATTTTTTTTAACAAAACATTTGAACAGCATAAACTGTCTCCAGGTATTTCAATTGGTTGTAGGTTTTATTAAACTTATTCTTTGTAGTGAATTCTTAGAGAATACAATTGTTAGAGTGAATTCCTTAAATTCTTCACTTTTCCTTTCTCCACTGGAATACATTGCAGTTCTATTCTTATTAAATCTCTGATTTCTTTAACACACAACACTAGCACAGTGGGGACTCCCACAGTATGCAGTGCTGCATGTATCATTGAAATTATGGTCAGTATGTCATTGCTTCCCATTTTGTATAGCAGCAAAGCCTTTTAAAGACTGTTTAGTTTGCATAGCCAGGCTCACAAATTGATCTGTCTGTCAAAGTGATGCAGGTGTCAGACTGATGCAAGTGCCAGACACATACTAAGAGCCTTATCCAAAGTCTGAAGCCTCAGCTGGGAGGCTTTCTACTGCTTAGAGTAAGCTTTGGGCCAATCCCCTATTTTCTCCTTCAGTCTCTGTCTGATATATATCTAGGAAATATTTGATGTAGAAAGCAATTTCCTGTTTAAACTATGTCCATAGAATACACTATTCTTCATCAATTTAAAATAGGAAAGACAGATATTTAAAAATAATTTTTGGCAAGATATTCTAGCACTCTGACATGCAATGTTCGATTGCTCAGTGTTTATGTTAATTTAAAAGAATAAAATGAGTAGGAGTTTGCAAACCAGGCAGATTAACTTTGATGCTTGAAAAGATAGTTGAACAAATTACTAAACAATCAATTTTTGAAACCCTGGAGGAAAACATGATGATAACAAATAGCTAACATAGATTTGTCAAAAAGAAATCAAGTCAAACCAGTCAAATTTCCTTTCCTGAAAGGGTGACTGGTCTAGTAGATAAGGCAGAAAGTAATAAATGTAGTAGATTTTGATGTTGAATGAAAAGTTCCACTTAGCATTTTTGCAGGCAAATGTTGGAATGGAATCACCACATCGGTACAAAACCAATTAAAAATCATACTCAGAGATTAATTAACATGGGTTTATTGTCTTACTAGAGAGTCTGTCTTGAATCTTGTTCCGGTCAGCACTTTCATTACTAGTTTGAATGATGAAATAAAACATATTTAGCTCAGTTGATTACAACATGGTACCAACAACGCCAAGGTTGTGGGTTCAATCCCTTTACAGACCATTCACTTAAAGAGTTGGACTCATTGATCCTTGTGGGTCCCTTCCAACTCAGAATATTAAGGTTCATTGTGATTCTTTTAGAAGTTCTCATGAACTGCAGACACCCAGATTAGGACAGTTGATGCACTACTGAAAAGAGGAATTCAAAGTAATCTCAGTAGACCAGAGAAATCATATAAAATCAAGACAATGGCATTCAGTTAGAGGAGAACAAAGTACTTCTCCTAGATAAGAGAAAGCAGATGCATATAAGATGGGAAATAAGCAGCTGGAAATAGGAAATAATTCTGGAAGGATAAATTCCTTGTGTAACACATTCAGGGACACTCACTTATTGTGGGGAAACAGAACTTAGGCACAAAAATTATTCTTCTGCTTTATTTGACATTGATAAGGTCTCAGAGTGTTTGAGCCAGTTTTGGGAATAACACTTTTGGGTACAGGATAACAGGGGTCAGTTCTGAGGAAAATAGTTAGGAGAACAAGTTATTTATATAATATGACTGACAGAAAGGTCAAAAGAACTCTTTTTTTGGTTAGAGAAGACTTTGGAAACATAAGAGTTATTCAGTATCAAATAAAAAGTTTTTGTAAAGACAGCAGTAGTTTACCGGATAGGGCAAGAAATAATAATCTTAGTTTACAGAAAGGTTTTCTTACTATAAGGACAGTAAAATATACAAACTAGTTAATAAGCAACTTTGTGAAATCTCTCATCTTGGTAGTATATTAAACCAAATTCAATAAACCTATCCGGGAGAGGCTATTCAATGCAGCCTTAGGAGATAAAAATAACGGAGGGTATTTTTTTTCAACCTTTGAAAAAGCTTAAGTTAAATAGCTATTTCTACCTTGATCAGAGGTAAAATCCTTAAAGAAGCTCATCCATCACTCCCTTTCAAATGGTTCCATTCCCTGTTATTCTAAATGAGATTCAGTTAAGGTGAGGTGCTCTGTTTCAAAATGCTGATTGTTTCCAGAGAAAAGGTAGTAGAATCTTTCTTAAGAACAAATTGAAAACAATGGGGGGCAGATAACCATTTCAGCATAATTACCTAGAAGTTGGCAAGCTTTGAAAGAAGACAGTGCTATGTGGAATATTTTACAGTATTCATCAGTTCTGTGAAAGAACCAACTTCAGGAACGAGACTATGATGGGGAAAACCCTTTTATCCTTTAAGACATGAGATACAGGCTGTACCAAAGAATCCTACTAAAGATCTTCGACCAGGGGCCATGGAAAATTTTTACCCCTGTTTCATTATGAGCATAATTGAAGATGTAGAACACTATTTATTAAGCCCAAGTAATTAGTGATCAATTTTTAAAATTCATCCATGAAAGCTTACTTTGAAATTTTCAGAAAAGATTTGAGTGTAGCTGTGTAATAAAAGAAGGTCATTTGATATATGCTTTGCATTCAAAATTAGATTATTCTTAACTCCGGAACTGCAAGCAGTGCTTCCATGGCATGTTTTAAGATAGTAGTATATTTAACAGAGAAAAACAATAATTTATGATTGTATCTTCCAATGAAGTTAAAAAGGAAAAACAAACAAACAAACAAACAGAATAATGAAAAGTGTCAAAAATATGTAAAAATAGGAACAGCATAGATAATAATTTTAGATTTCCGTAGTGGACCATACTGTAGGAGAAAGACTACCACAGTCTTGGCATTTTTAATTCATAACACTTTCTTCAAGCTCATTTTGTGATAATAAAGAGTGAAAATAATATAAAGCTGTGTCATCTTAACTGAGGCATTTACTTCATTATGAGTAGAGTTTTATCAAACTAGCAAACCTGGTGTCGAATGAAGATTACAGAGTCAGCACTCCAGTGGAATATCTTTCACATACCCTTACTGTCTTTCAGTAGTATGTATACATCTTGATCCTGTCCAAGTGAAGCCACCTAAGAGGATGCAGGGCATTTATTTCCTCACTGAAAAATTACACTGCCTATTTTTGCTATAATTTCTTCATATACTGAAAACCAAATAAAGATAAATTTCCTAATCCTAAAATTGTTGAGCACGGAAATCACAGACATTACTCTGATCTTTTTAACTTCTTATATTCCCAGGGAGGGGCACAGGGAGGGGTGTTATAGTTTAACTTCAGCCAGTAACCAAGCCACACACAGTTTCTTGCTAAGTCCCCCACCTGCAGGATCAGGGAGAGAACTGGAAAGGTAAAAGTTAGAGAACTCAGGGATTGATAGAAAGACAGTTTAATAGGGAAAGCAAAAGTCATGCACACAAGCAAAGCAAAACAAAGAATTAATTCATTGCTTCCCATGGGCAGGCAGGTGTTCAGCCATTTCCAGGACAACCAGGCTCCATCATGGTTAACTTTGTATACTGAGCATGATGTCATACAGAATGGAATTTCACTTTGGGATTTGGGATCACCTGTCCCATTTCTGTCTCCTCCGAGCCTCCCATTCACCCCCAGCCTCCTTACCAGTGTGTCAGTACAAAAAGAGAAAAGGCCTTAGGTCTGTGTAAACTCTGCTCAACAATAACTGTTGGATCCCAAAACATATCTGCAGAGAGGGATTTGAGTGGACTTTGCAGAAAGCCTTGGGTTATGAGAGTTGGGGACAAAAATCTCAGTTTGAGAAGCAAACAAGATATCATCAGATGTTCATTGCCCTGCCCCAGCTCAGATAGCCCATATCTTGATTTCATCAAACCTCTGTAGAAATCCTATTGTACCTTATCTTTCCCTTTGTGTTCCTTGAATCCCTGCATCCTGTAGAACCAAATTCTTGTACCCTCTGTAAAATCCCCTAAGATAAAGTAAGTTTTTCCCCATGAGGTAATTGCTAAGATCCCAAATTTGTTAACCTAGGTTTTCCCCTTATGTCATCCCCAAAAAACCCCTATTTGTAATAAATTGTAATAGTTCCAACCCCCTGTTGAATATGTAAACACTAAACCCTTTAACAATGAACCTGTAAGTCCAATAAACAATTCCAGTTTTTTGCCTCCCCTGAGATCGTCTTAGTTTCATTGAACTCCGCAAATAACAAAAACATCTCTATTATTATCAACTGTGTTCAGCACAAACCCAAAACACAGCTTTATACTAGCCACTGTGAGGAAAATGAACTCTACTACATGGAAGAATCCAAATGCTATGGGTTGAAAGTTTCATATTGCTTTGAAAAAGATTTACACAGTGTGAATATCCTGTTGCACATGTTTTAGTTTGGAACATTCACTACTTTTTCACAACTTATGTTATAATCAGATAGCTGATAATTTTCAGTTATGACTACTAAGTAAAAATTCAAAAGATTCTCTGCAATTTTAAAAGGACACACTATTTTTCAATCACTTTACCATCTGCAGCACTGTCATGGAAATAGACTGACGACTGCAAGCCCTTCCCAAATCAATGATCCTGGAATCTCTGGAGGAATTTGTGAATTTGAGGATAAACTTTCTGTCTGTTAAAGAGGAAAATGTCTAATCTCTAAACAGTTGAATAGATTTGCCTCCATGCATTGAGTAACAGTAAATCTTTTTAGATCTATTTCAGCTTCATTGTTCCCCTGGCATTTGAGTTGGCCCAGAAATATATCATTCAAAATACTTAGTATTCAGCTGAGAACTGCACTTTAAATAATATTCTCACCATGCAGAATAGTGACTATCATATAGGTAATATTTTAACCAAATTAGAAGAACTCTAACTGTGTAGTAACACCCATTTTGTGCTGCAGTGTTAATAGCTGGGCATGATAGCAAGTCTTAGCATGCAGCTGGAAAGAATGGAATCTTGAACTCCAGGTAAAATTTTACAATATGGTTTTACCATTGCCAGAATATACATTTGAACAAAATTAGTGACAAAAAATACAAACTTGGTAATTTTAAGACAGGTTTAAAACTGTTTACTATTTTTCTTTCTTGCAACTATAAAATGTAATTTTTAATTCTAGTGAATTTTTCAATTGTCCAATTAAGATTGTCATCTGGTGAAGGAATAGAAACATCTCATGTACTGTAAGATAAAAACAAGGAAAAAGAATTAATTAGTTTTCTTTGATAAACCCTTAGGCCAAACAACACTTTTAATGTGGTCACCTAGAGGCATTTCAGAGCTCTGTGAAGCATTTCTCTTTCTAATAAAAGGTGATTTTTCCAACAGTTTGAGAATGAAAAACTGGGATATGCCTTAAGAGAAAGGAGGCTTGAATTGAATTGCTCAGCACATAAGTATTATCCAATATAGTCAGAAGAGAACCAAAACATGGTAAGAATTACCACATCAAAAATTCAAAGGAACAAGTACATATTTAAAAAAGTCTAGAGCTTCTAATTTTGCACTAATTTTATTTTTGTTAATTTGATTTTTTCAAATTATGATTACTAACTTTAAATTTTTCAAATATATTTGGAATACTGATGATTTTAATTTGAGTTGTTTTGACAGCTTGAGAGTCCTCTGATGAAGCCAAGATATAACCTTCACTGAATTATATTTAAAAAAAAAAAAGAAAAAAGAAAGAAAAAAGATTTTTTTGTTTTGTTTTGGTTTTTTTTTTTTTTTTTGGCTGTAGAATACAATGAGGAATTGATTGTTTTACTCCTGGTTACTGCTTTTGCAGGGACCTTAAAAGTTGTAACTGTAATATACTGGAGGCACTATAGCTGACTTGCATTCATCTATGAACATTTGTCGATCTGTCTTTTTTTTTTTCTAATTAAAACTACATCCAGTTGATGTGGTGTCCAGGTTTCTGGGGGTGCACTACCTGAGTTTTGTGGGGGTACCTTTTTTGAAATAACTTTTCCCCGCTCTGGAGGGAATATCTCCTCCTATGCAAATGAGTTATCAAGCAGAGTTTATTCTTCCAGACCTTATTGGAAATGGGTTGGAGGGCTTCAGGAGGCTTTGGTGATCCTCCATCTCCCACTGGATTGACCTCTGACCAATATTCCTTGTCCGGTTCTCAGCCTCACTCCTGTGCCTTCACTGTACTGCATGGTGTTTATTTCCAGAAGCCAGAACAAAGACTTTTGTCCCATGCTGTCCCACGAACATGCTGCCCTACCTCTGTATGGCTCCCTTCTCCAGGCACATCCTGTTCTTTCTCTCAGTGTGTTCTTATCAATAGTCCTTGGTTGGCTCCGTAGCTTTACGGCACTCGGTGTTTGAGACATATATATTAATCCCTTATCTTCTGGGCTTATGCCTCTGGATGAACAAAATCTTTTTGGTAGCATGGTTACACTTGGAGAGAATAATCTCTGTAGGTCAAAGAAAAACACCTGTAATTTAAGTTTTTGCTAATATGCAGATTGTAAGATTCTATGACTTTTAATCTTGTAAACTTTAATTTTCTTTTTGAGGTAGTTATTCTATATAATATCATAGTAGTCTACTACTAAGAAAAAATAGTAATTGATTTTTATTGATAGAACCATTCATGGTAAAACTGTATTAAGAAAGAGGTTTATCCACATAGTTTTCTTTTGCAGAATGTGTGTGAAAATTTAATGCCCTCTCTAACTTTTAGGTCAACCTTATTAAATAAAATCTACTGTGCATAAATTTTATTTTAAAATAATTACAAAATCAACTAGCTACAAATAACTACAATTTTTTACATGACCTGTGGTAGAATACCTTACAGTTATTAAATATCCTTCAAATTTTCAGAACTTAATAAGGTGAGTCTTGTACTAACCTTTTGCTTTTTCAGAAAGTAGTAAAATCTTTTCCTGAAGACAGGAGTTCTACTGTCATAAAAGGTAAAGGCAAATTATCATAATATTTCATTTAAATAAGATAGATGGGGTATTGTAAAGAAAAAAAATTACTAGTTGTTCAAGAAACAAAAGGGAATTAATTTTAAGTGTGAAAATTTTATTGAACTTGAAGAAAGAGGAGTAAAAATTTGATGTCCAGAACCTAATATTTCACAATACTAGAGTTCTGTGTGTCCTCTTTCACCTATTGAAACTGCTCACTTACTATATGACTAAGCCTGTATGCACATAAAAGAAGGGCACTGAATATTTGGTTCTCTACAACATAACTGAATGAGAAAAAGAGAAAAAGGAAAAGAAATGAAAGAAAAGTATGTTTAAGTCAGTAAAAATAAGGATAATTGCCCCAGATAATAACCTTCATTATATTAAGTTGTAGTCAAGATTTTAAACATAGCATCATGAAGTGGAATGAAAAGTGACATCAAGAGTTAGACCAAAAATGTTTACAGTATTGGGAACCCTTTCTCTCTTTTAGCAAAAATATATTCTGAAGAGTGCTGTGCTCTGCCAATTAGCTAAGGTTCCAGTATTTTTTAAAATCAGGCTACAAGAATGATCCAAATGATATGCTATGCAATTAAACTCTGATATTACTTAGATTGCATATTTTTCTACATTTCAAATAAACACACTATTTTTATTCATTAGCTAAATTTTAATTATTTGAATCATAAGAAAAGGATACTATTTATTGAATAAGGTGTAATACTTTGTAAAGAACATCAGAAAGTGCAGCCCTCAATTTTTCAGTTAAGTATTATTGTCATCCTTGTTTAGATGACCTTAAAATACCCAATCGCTGCTCCTTTAACATTACATTTCAGAACGACTTGCATAACTGTAATTTTGAGATAAATCATGAGTCCCAAAATAGGTGGAATTACAAGATATGTTCAAAATGAGGAAATATCATAAATCTAATGCCTGGATTCTCCTGGCTCTGCTGTTTAGTAGTGGTTCCAGATACTCCATACTTAACAGCTAGCATTTTTTATTAAAAACTTTTGTCAATTAATTTGATTATATTGTTGTTGCTCAAACTGAATGAAGTCCATGGTACAGGGAAAGTCCACTGAGGTGATTTCAACTTTTCAATTAATAAAAAATGGACATTAGTAAGAATAAAAAAAATTCCATTTACTAAACCTAAAACTGGATTTCACACTTATGAAAGGTACTAGAATCTGCCTTGAACTACACTGCCCATTAGCAGATGGGTGAGGCTAGTGAGAAATAGTCTCAATTTACTGTCCACATAAACCCCTCTATAATCTCATTCCCAGATAATGGAGATTAACTGAAATTTTGTTAGTGTGAGCATGAGAGGATATTTCTATACCATAGTTCTTCCTACAGTTAGGTTGTTGGTTCAGATTATGTGCCACCTTCTACCCCATGGTTGTTCCTTTTCTACCTGTTGAAAACAAATTAACCATCCTTGAAGGAAATAAATGTCTCAAGTCTGCAGGGATAGTAATATGTTCTACCATAAATCAAGTTTTTGCACCAATATGTACCTCTTGAAGAAAGTGCAAATTGCTATTCCCAGCAAAAAAAGAAAAATGTCCTTGTAACATGCAGCATTCCGTAGAACATTCAGTGTCTAAATTTGTTCTACACTGTTCTGAAATATCATTAATCATAATTTCCAATGTTAAAACAAATTAGTCTATTACTGATAGTTCTCCAATTAATCTATTACACATGAAATTAGAACTCTTGTAGCAGAAACATTACCCATGAAATGCTGAGGTTTTGGTAATGTGTATAAATCAAGAAATCTCCAGGTTACTCTTTTAACACATAACCATATGAAACCGAGAGATGATAAGGTTCCAGCTTCTCATGAGCACACTAAAGTACAGTCATGGGCTCATTGTCATCAAGTAAAGAAATGAACTTCTCAAGATTACTTGACATTAACTAATTCAATGTAGTCTAGTTCCAAGTTTTCGTATTACAAACCTGGGATTTGGAAGTAACTTCTTTACAATTAAAGTCAACTTTGTTTTTTTCTTTTCATACTTATTCAAACTCAAAGAAGAGTTAGTTTCTATTTCAATGAATAAGATGTTTCATAAGCATGATGATCCGTTAGGAATGTAACAGTAGTTAGGGTGTTTTTTCATAATTTCCATTATAACTACTCTTTGTTGTCAATAGTCAAGCTAACTGAATAAACAGCAAAATTTTATCTTTTCGTGTTATGAAATGAGGGCTTCTTCTGTGTAAAGGTAAGTGAAAGACCTTTTATAATTTCAGTTGAATTTATGAACTAATAAATAAAGTGTCCAAGGGCTGTCTCCTGAACAAAATCATTTTTTTCAACTTGAAGTACATCAATGGAATGAAAAGGAAGAGTAGCTTGTAATAAATGTATTCCTGATTAAATAATTAGCTAGAAAGCCATAAAATAAGAATGTGAAAAACTCAGGGTGTTCAGTACTACATCTGACAAATGAGATTAGTAGAATTCAATAGACAGATCTGCTGAATTTTTTGAGTACCTCTGTTCACTTTTTTGTCTCAGCAGTTTCCTCCATTGTAGTTTTTAATACAGTAATTTTATTTAAAATCCTGGAATTTTTGAGGTATAGCTGAGAAAGTTTTCTTGAATTGAAGCAGTCAAATGAGTTTTTGCCTTACAAGTAATAAGCCTGCAATGAAATACCAGAATTTTTGCAAACAGAACAGACTGGGAATCTGGAAGTCATAAATTTGCTATTGTGTTTTTACCATTATTTTAGCATTATGAAACTGGTTAAGACAATGAGAGTAAGACTAGACACTTTGCTGTTTTCCTTGTTTACATGAGGGATCCAGAGGATTTAGTAAATCTTTCTACCAACTTCTTTTTGTTGGTATTCAGTCACGGTTAACATAGTGCTGCTAGGGTAATGGTAGGACTTGGTGATCTTAGAGGGGTATTTGACAAAAAAACTACTGAGACAATTATTTCTGTTACTCTTATTTTATTTTTTTCATTTATTTGTAAAAGTTAGGATCTCTAAAGAATAGAAGTGAATATTCTTGATCTACATGATTATTTTACTACTTATATTTTTGAGAAATATTTGCAAAGAAAACATACTTGAATTCTTTCTGTGCAAAGGCATTAAGTGTTCTGCTCTCTGAGAACTCTAGACAATTCTCTGTGTCCTCACCCAATCAGTGCTTATTCCTTTCAGTTATATATGCTTAGGTACTCTTACATTGCAATCGCAGTTTCCTACCACAGAAATACAAAATAGTCCAGTGTACAAATAATGGTCTCCCTTGGTTGCCTGGTAAAAAGAAAGAAAGAACTTAATTAAAAAAAAAAAAAAAAGTTAAAATGCTGCATGAAAACTTCCAATTTATGTGTTCTGAATTATCCCCTTGAGGATATTCACTGACTATAGAACAAGCTCAAAGAAATTAGCCTTCATAAAATAATGGTAATTTTAAGAATACCCATCTTCTTCTGAAAGTGAAAGAGTTATTGAGAACATTCCTATTTGTATATTCTTACTCTATATTTTTTGTATTTACATTAATTTAAAGCTTATTTAATAGGTCATCAACGAGCATAATAAACAAATATGACAAGAAGGGGCTCAAACCTCTTTTTGCCCAGACTATCCTGTCACATTAATTCACTTATTAACCAAGTAATAAGATTTCATAATTTATAACCTCTAACTCGTGATATCATGCACCTATGAACAAAAGAAAGGAATTTTTTAGTTAGCTGATGTTGAACACACTCATTCTTCTTCCTCCATCTCAGTGCAGGTGTCCCCTGTATCTCACTGGAAAGCAGGAAAGATTCTGTGGTCCAGCTGCTGTTCCACTTCAAAATCTCTTTTGGGTAAACCAATGTTTCATACTCTGCAGTTTGAAGGTTTGTTCTATACCATTTCTGTATATGTTCTATACCATTTCTAGGAAACTGGCAGAAAAAAAAGATAATGGTTGCAGGAGACATCAATTTTCAGATATCTATGGCTGTATAATGGGTCCTAGCTCTTCCTGGACACCTCTCCCGACTACCTGGTGCTCTTGATTTGACCTAGTGGAGCAACTTCCAGCATCCATCAAGTCTTAGCATGAGCTGGGTTAGTCAAAATCTAAGCAGGAACTGAGTGAACAGTCACATCAGTGAAATAAAATACTTTAAGAAATACTTTAATAGATGTAAAACTATTCTTTCAACTTTTTAACTCTTCATGAAATATCGTTCAAGGTTAAAAGGATGTAAGATGTCAAGTAGCACAGATATGTAGTCTCCTTACACCTATCAGTGAGATATAAATTTTCTTTTGCAGTAGCCTAGTAGCAATTAAGGAGACCAAGAATTTTTATGTCTATTGTTCTGCATAATTCTCTGTCCATTTTGTAGCAGTATTGCACTTATGGCACTTCTATTAGAAATCAAAGATCACAGTAAATCACCACGATGCTGCCTAGCTGCATAATACAGCAGTCAGACATCTATGATCTAAAAAACTAGTCTGACATTACCCAGATAAGATCTTTAAAATAGACCTTTCTATTCTTTCACAATTTAAATAACTATGTCAGCCTTTAAGTACCTTGATAGCAGAAGAAACTATATTAGCTGGAGGCAGTCTAAAGGAAAGCAAGGAGAAAACACTATTGTGAGAAAAAGTTGCTTTATGAAAAAGAGATTTTAATTTTTGTCTACAATTCCTTTGCTTGATTCTTTCTTTCATGTAGATGATTACACTAATCTAATTTATAACATCATCTCAAATGGCAGTATTAACACAACTGACAGGATAGTCAATTGCTTTGAGAGGGAAGAAGCAAGCAGATAGGAAACAGAGACTATAAGACTTAAACTAGCTATGCAATGTAGACTTGTACCCATGGGGTAAATCAATCAAAGTTATATTACGAAAAACAGAATTGTTAGGGTTGGCAGGGACCTCTGGAGGTCATTTAGTCCAACCCTGTTGCCAAAAGCAGATTACACAGATGCGCATCCAGGTGGGTTTGGAATGTCCAGAAGCATATACTTTAGTATATGCTGATCCAACAAAATGCTTGGGAAGGTCCCTGTTAAGTGATTCTAAAGTAATCCACAGAAAAGGCTAAGAGTCCTACCAAGGCTCTGCCTATCCCTGGAGCAGAAGGTGGAAGATAAGCTTTTTGAGATCACTTATCATCAAGTAAGTGAAACATAGTTGGGTTCTGTTTTAAGGGAACTGGTGTTGCAGTAGAAGAGAAGATGTAGTTGAAGCCTGAGAGATAAGGGTATAGCTTGAGGAGACATAACTGAATACACAGAGGTTGAAGGAAACCATGGTGTGGGACCTGGTCACAGAACCTTAGTTCAGATGATAAAAGTACTTTGAACGAAGGTGAAGAAGATGCAGAGGACTTTCAGTGTTTTCAGTAAGGTTCTGTCTTGGTAAAGATTATGGGTTTGATATTATAGTAGGTGGGAAAATGAGATTGTGAAGTAAGAGAGCCATCAACATGTTTCTGTGTACATCAATATATATCAAAGAGACATTTCTGCCTCTATTGTTGCTAGTGTCACCAATGTTGCTTAAATGAATTCAACTGTGGCTCACATGATGTTCCTAGGGAGCAAGTCTGAATTAAGGAGAATAAATTGCTCCCAACATCTGTCTTTTGTTTACAACAGATATGCTTCTTATAACTTTTAATAATATCTTTCTAGATAATTATATTTAATGAAAATCTTAAAAATTTTTATCATTTAGAAACTAACCCTCTATTTAATATGCATCATTCAATTATCTGTTATGAACCGTGGTTGTTCTTTGTTTCCATGTTATGAGTACTGCCTTAATTTTCCTCTTCTCTTCCTGTAACACATATGTAGGCTTTACCAGTAAAAATGAAACTTCCGAAAGAAAGTTATGTTTTGCCTATTCTGAGGTCTGTTTTCAGAAGGGTATTAAGAATGTTGTACTCGTGGGAAAATACACTTTTATTACTCTGTAACTGATCACTTTGAAAATTCAGAGATTATTCTACAAGTTTTTGCATATGCAGAAGTTAGAGATCATACTGCTTCAGATAGGGAAAAAATGTTGATGTTAGATTTTTTTTTAACTCTTGGTTCCCAAGGGTCTTTTTAAAATGTATCTGCCAAATCTTAAAAGATTTTGCTTTAGGAAATTAGAACAGCTCTGCATTTAATTTTAAATACCATTATTTCAAATAAGTCCCAAGAAAGGTAGGGCTGCAAAAAAAAAATCTTTTCCTTTTTCTTAGGAAAATATTACATTAGCAGTAAAATAATAAAAGCTGAAAAGAAATGCAAACCACATGAAATCCATTTTTATACTATGCCCCTGGGCTGCCACTGTCTTCCAAATTGCAGAGGACCAGTACAACAGAAAATCAAGGTTACTGAACTAGAATATATATTCTGTCAAACATCTTTAGTTGAATTTGTGAATAAGAAGTTTGTTATGAGGGGAATAAAATTAAACTTGTATTACTTACAATTAATTTTCTTCTTCTATGAGAATATAAGACTTTATATCTCAAATACAGAATAAGAATTGAGAATGAAGGTAATGGCAAACTTGTGATTGTGTGTTTTCTACTTTTTCTTAATGTGTATATTGGGCTAATCCAAAGGCTATGCAATAGAATTATTTCAACTTGAGAAAAATAAATTTCTAATACTTTTCATTACAGAACCATTTCCAAATAACTTCCAGCAAAGTTCTTTTCTGCCCAATCACTATAATGGTGTCTTTTGTCAGTTTCCTTTTTTTTTTTTTTTATGTCTGAGAATTAAAACTTTCCCTTGCATTTTTGTTTTCTTTACATCACTAATTTGAAAATGAAAACAATTTTCATGCAAATGTTTAAATCATGATGCACAGCCCTTTTATATTGAACAGTTTTCTCTGTTTTTCTGCAAAAATATTTTGATTGTTACTATATGCACTAACTGAAATGAAGTGAGATTTTTCTGGTCAGTCAATGTCATCGGAATTATTTTTCTCAAATTCAACTAACCTAAAAGAGAGTGTCTGTGCCCTTTTTTTTCCCTAATAGGTCTCACAGGAATAGATGATTATTCAAATAATTTCACTTTGAATATCTCCGCTCTTCTGAGACCCCACCTAGAGTGCTCTGTCCAGCTCTGGGTTCCTCAGCATCTGTTGGAGCAAGTCCAGAGGAGGGCCATGACAATGATTAGGGGAACTGAACACCTCTTCTATGAGGAAAGGCTGGGACAATTATGATTGTTCAGCCTGGAGAAGAGAAGGCTTTGGGCTAACCTTATGGCAGTCTTCCAGTATCTGAAGGGAGCCTACAAGGCAGATGGAGAGGGATATTTTACAGGGCATGTAGTGATAGGACGAGGGGGAATGCCTTTAAACTGAAAGATCAGATTGAATATTGGGAAGAAATTCTATACTGTGAGGGCACTGGCACAGGCTGAAGTTGTGGTTGCCCTCATCTGAGGGGTGTTCAAGGCCAGACTGGGTGAGGCTTTGAACAACCTGGTCTTGTGGAAGTTGTCCCTCCCCAAGGCAGGGAGACTAGAACTAGGTGATCTTTGAGGTCCCTTCCAATCCAAACTATCCTATGATTTCATGATCTAAGCTGGGAATGAACAGTCTCTTCTTCCTGTCTAAATTTTGGAGTTTATACAGTATTATATGAGACATCATGGGATATTCTACAAAAAAATCTGAAGGTAGGTAGATACAGTTGTATGACCAGCTTCCTAGGAAAAACATGATGCTTTACCAATCTACAAGCCAAATGGAAAACTCCAGTTGTACTGTTCTCATTTCAAACCCCCTCCCCATGAAGGTAAATAAACTCCTTGAGCCACAAGGAAATGTTAAGATTAAATATCAGGGGATATTTCATATTTTTGTTACACTTACAAAACCAGCAAACTGAATGGTGAGGAAGAGAATCCAAAATGAAAAAACTCAAAACAAAACAAAACAAAAGACCAATATTGGAGAACTTTATGTAAATCAAATTGTGGAAAAAGCAACTCACAAATTAAATGAGTCCCTTTTCATAAGTAAGCAGAAAAAACTAAGTATTAGCTTTTGGCATGGTGAATAGCATCAGAGGCTTTTGTTTTCATCCTTATTTGCTGTACAACATTAGGTCATTGATTCACTCTAAACAAGGGAAGTTCATTAGGGGATGAGGAATGAAAGATTTAATACTGAAAAGTGTTGTGTTTTTGTGTATTCACAATAGAATGAAAAAGTGATCTATTAAAAAGGTAAAACTTTTTCGAGGCAGGTGTGAGAAGTGGCATCTATTTTGTTATTGTTAATAACATATTCTGCAAAAAAAATGTATCAAAAGTCAGTGGTGCTAGAGAAAGGCATGAGAATAATATCTCTGTGAAAAACTCCACTTGAGTTGGTAAAGATTTGTTATAGACAGAAGTATTCTATTTAGAGGAGAATTTTTACCAAATTTCTCACACCTCATGTAAGTAAATTTTTATGTAAAAAATAAATAATTGATTAAAGTAATAAGTTAAATATAATTAAAATATATAATTATGATATTTTAATTTTAAAATTGTAGTTTGGTGAGTTTTGCTCATTTATGTAGAGAGTTTCAATTAATTAGTCTTGCCAGATGTTGTTCCAGAAGTGAATGAATTGGAAAATAACTGATTCTTAATGTCGCATCACACATCGGGGTTGTCAGAGGGTTTTTTCTGCATGTTAGCTTCTCCAAACTACAAAATAGCTTTTATTTTAATTTTTCATACGTGCCTTTTTAAGCTTAAACTTTCCACTTACCATAGCTGTGCCTCCAAACATTCTTATTTCAAGTCAGGCAGTATTGTGCTCCATTCTAACTGGTGTAACAGAACTGAGAACACCAAAAAGTGCTTTAACACCAGAGCATGCTCAGTACAAATGAAGCCTTCGTTGATTTTACCTGCTACACTCTAATACATTTCTAGCAGGCTTATGTAAATGGGTAGTCTTTAATTGTTGTTGTGTCTCCTCTTGTTAGAAAAATGTAAGTTATAACCCTGACAGTGAGGGTGTGTGTTTTGATAGATTTCAAATTCCTATTCTAAATTACGGGGCTGCTACAATGTCTTTTTAAACTTCCGTAACAATCAAATTTAACAGGAAATCAAACAAACCCCCAACATTTCATTAATTTATTTTCAGGATTTGTTGGAGTAGTTCTTGATGAAACTTTAAAAAAATCCACTCTAAATGTTCAAGTAGCTTTCTGAGAAAATCTTGTAATGGAAACTGTGAACCAGTTCATAACTGAACTGTTATTACCTAGATCTGCTTCTGATGTCATATTAAAACGAATTTCTTATATTTACATGAATAAAAACCTTAATCTCCAAAGGATTTATAGAAAATTATTCCATCAACATAAGAAAGTGACAGGGCTACAGGATTGGCAGAATTAGGAATTGCACATACAAGAGAAGAGGTTCAAACAACCTTGAAGACTGACTTTACCAAAAAAAAAAATCCTTAAAAAAATCAGCTTTCTAAAAAAATGCTCTTCTATGTTGTCATTGTGCATAATTTTCTAGATGAGAACCCTCATACATTTTCAAGGAGAATTTGTGCTAATGACTGTTCTTATATAGTCCCAGTACATTTACAGAGTTGGAACAAAACTTAGGAAGGTATCATCTATCCCCTGTGTTGTACATGATTTCAGGAACAGGAATATGCCAGATAGGCACTTAACCAATTATTGTTCCAGAAAGCCACATTTACTTAATTCTTTTGACATGCTTAGATTATTTAAACTAGGCAATAATTCAACTTGCATAGTAGCATGAGATGAATTACACAGTACAGTGTCATTATATCAATTAAGGATATGTGATACTGTACTTCTGCGAGTGAAATGTGCAGAGCCATTGGGTTCTAGCAGAAACTATGCTCCCCAGAGCAACTGGTCCTTATGAATATGGATGATGATTATTAGAGAAAAAGAATCTACATATGATTCTAGTTAAGGCTGGAATTTCAAGAATCAATTCTTTTGTTTTTACAGCATAACCCATCACTTCTAAAGAGTTATATAGGGGCATACTACATCTATGAAGCTGCTAGCTTACGTGTTTTCTCTACTGGGGCTTTGAAACTACTTTACCTGCAGACTAGTTGACTAGTTCCTTTATGCTTGAAGATAATTGCTTACTGCAGCTCCCAAGTCACCAGTCAAGACATCTGTGATCTGTATAAATGTGCATGAGGGATTCTTGGGTCCTAAACAATTCTTGCTACTTTTTTTAGTTCATTTGCTTCACCCTCTTTGTACTCGATCTGTGTTCAAGACTTGACTGAACCTTCCCAGATGTTCAGGAGATTTGGCCAGGTATTAGCTTTCTATTAGAGACTCATTACAACCAGTTGAATGACCTAGTGTCTGAACACTCTTTTGAGACCAAGATCACTTTAGTGCCTTCAGGAACTTCAAGTTTCTCCTTATCTTTAGTTCATAATTCTCTGGGTGACTGAATTAACACTCATTTATCCTGAAAAAAGATTAGTTCAAAAATAAGTGGTCAGCTAGGAGAAATGGGGTGAATCTTGCCACTTCTGGGCTAACTCACAAATGTCTACATAAAATTTGTCACGAATACAGCCAAATGGTTTATTATTGCTAAAAGTAATAAAATAAAAAAGGTGATATATTTATTTATCATAATCACTAAAGGCAAATCCTCCAAAATCAAGCAGCTCTACCAGATTCCATTCCAGGAGAGATATTTTGAGAGAGAGGACAAAAAAGTTCATTTAAGCAATTAACGTTCCCTGCATAACTCTTCCTTCAAGTCTGTTCTTAGAGTTAAGAGCAGAGAGGGATAGCCAGAAGAAAATCCTGTCCATACCTTTTCATGAAGAAAAAGCAGAGCAATTGTTTCAGAACTACATTATTACCACGTATGAGCTAGGAAGATCATTTTCTTAACAAGAGGATGCCCCAATGTCATAATCAGCTCGTATGATTTGATGCAGGTCACACAGTGCTGCTTTCAAAAAAGCTAAATGATTTATCCAGTTCTGGTTGGAGGAGGAGGGTACGAAGTAGTCTTCTGTGTTCTGTAATGTGAATGTGGAACACAAACACCAAAGATCACATCAGATATTTAAATTTAGCTGCTATGATCAAGGTAAGCTATTTGGATAGGCACCTTCTCTGACTCTTAACTGCAACCAGAAAGGGCTTATGACTACAGACCTATTGTGAAGTGGTGGGAGGGGAATTCAAACAATTTTAGTGGTTTTGATTAATGAAAACCTGCTCCTTTTGAACTTACTGGAAAAATGTACTCATCCAAGAGGTTAATTCTTTAGTGTATCACTTTGTCACACACTGAACTTATAATTTGAACATTGAAGTCATATCCTGGTAGTTCTAAAGCTGCTATATTAGGTATCCAGTGTTAGGCAACCAGTGTTCAAATAATCTGTGAATTTTCACTAAGCAAAGGCACATTTAGTCACTTTGTGTTTTATGTCATGTTTTGTGGTGTGCCTGACAGTGAATTTCTGCCTCTAGTGTTTGCTGACTAGTTTCTTCTTCTAAACAAAACAAAACAGAACTAAATCAACCCAAAACTAAACCAAAAAAGCCAAGCCAAACCAAACAAGAACAAATACATGACAAAACCAAACAAACAGAAAAAAAAAAGAAAAAAAAAGGAAAAAAAGAAGGAAGAAAGCCTGTATAAGAGAGGTAAGACTTAAATCTGTCACTTTCAATAAACACAAAACTGAGTTGAGTAGATAATTACTGCTAACAATCCCATCCATTCTCTGACACAGTGCAGAAAAAGGACATCAGGGTGCCTCTGGATGGGATCTGCTTCACATACATTCAGGATGTAAGTCAATCTCAGGGCACACTGACTAGTCTTTAATTTTTTTTTTTTACTTTTTGCAAGAATACGTCCTGCTGCTGAACATCATGTAATGTTGAAGGGTAAACCAGCAGCTACACCTGATATATTCTTTTGTTTGCATAAAATTAAAATTACACATGGTTTATTTTGTTTGACATATCATCAGGAAATACAACTAGAACTCAAAGAAATGAAAAACCAATTTATTTCATGTTGTTTAATAATGTCTACCTTCTAGGAATCTAAAGCTCAAGTTCGTTTTGCATCCTATTCACCAAATAAAACCTAAATGACCAAACACAATGCAATTAGCAGGAATGCTAGGTCTCCAAATTGTCTCCATTCTATTAATGTGCTATATGTTAGAGACAAGGATTACATCACTTTTTACATATCTGTTTCTGGGTTTTTAATTTGTGTATGAAAAAAAAAAAAAAAGACAAGGCCAATATATCACTTATGCCTTACTTAACTCAGAAACCTCAACTCAAAAGCTAAGGGTACTTTGTAATATTGGAACTGAGTGAACGTCTAAGGATCTTTGAAGACAGGGTCCCAAGTCCCTGTTGCAAGATATATTTCAATTATTGATCCTAGAGAATATTAGACATTTGACAAAGAGATGATGCTAGATTTATGAACCGGGTAGTTGTCCAAAAGGGACCAGACTAATTTTAAAATAAATTTCTTAAGAACTTAACTAGATACTGTTTCATTTAGCATGACATTATAATTTAAAGTGAATGCACAAATGAATTCACATAGGCTGTTGCCAGCTGAACAAGTAGTGAAATATATGTGCTCTTCACAGTTTTGGGACATGGTCCAAGCCTTCTCACTGCTTCACTTGGTGCTAGATTCTAGCACGCAAAATATCTGATGAGATCTGTCACTCTAATAAAGATGTGTTACTTATATTGCAGATTACATCCAAGAGAGAAAATTGCAAGTGATGTTCACTGTCATTTTCCAGAGGAAATCTGGTACAGATACGGGCATTATTTGAAAAACAGAGCTCTTTGGATCCCCTCTGGTAACATCAAAACATTTATCCAATCATAATCTCATGACCTTTTAAGCAGTTGACAGAAGTTAGATGATTGGAAGCTGTCCAGCAATAACTTGGCATTTTTTTAGAACTGCTAGTAGATCAGGTCAAACGCTGATGTAGGAAAGTGAAGAAAGAAAGAGAAGGGGAGAAATAGTAGCAAAAAACTATTGTTTTTTAAACTAAAGTATATATAAGTATATATAAGGAACTCAAATCTCTGTGGAGGAGACCAGTTTTTCTAACAGATTTATCTGACTTATTACAGAGATTTTGGTAGGCACTCAAATGTGATTGGCATGTATGTCAAGACCAGTTCACATGAAAAGCTGAGAAGGAAACAGGAATGTAAATAAGTCAGATCTGTGAGATATGAATTGGAAGCATGATGGTAGGAAACACAGAAGAAATCTAAGCAATCTTTTAAAAGAGTGCAGGCAGAACAAAGCACTGATCTCAAGGAAAATGTTCATGATCACAGTGTGGAAACAAAGAAAAGCTTAAATAGGGTTCCTTTCAAAAACAATTGTAGGAAAAATTAGAAATTAACTTCAGGAGAAGAATTTAATCCCTTCCAACACTTTGATCCTATTGTATCAAAGGTCACTGCCTGATAAAGCAGTACTGTACTCTGAATAAGTGCCTAACTAGAGGAGAATAGCATAAGAGCCTTGATTTACATTTTTCCTTTAGCTCATTCAATGAAATACTAGATTGCATTTTGTGATCCTTTAAGAGTTGGATTTCTCTTGTTCTCAGAAATTAAAAGCTCAGGCTGAAACAGAAATTATTATTTTATTGGCTGATTAAGCAAAGATGAAGCCTCTTCTTGATCAAGGAAGTTCCTCAATTTCCATACTTTTTTGGAAACTGGTTGTATTTGAGTTATGTGTCAAGACTGTAAGCAGGGAGGGCTGCAGGAGTGGCCTCTGTAAGAAGAGAGCCTGTCTTGGACAAAGTGAATTACACCTGGCTCCAAACTGTACCCACTGCTGGCCAAAACTGAGCCTACCAATACAGCTAGTGGTACCTGTGAGTAAACAGATTTGAGTAAGGGTAAAAAACACTTTGCAGCAGCTGCAAGAGAGAGACGTGAGAAAAAAAATTAAACAACCCTGCAGACACCAAGGTCAGGGAGGTAGAAAGAGAAGGAAGTGCTTCAGGCACTAGAAAAGAAATTCCTCTGCAACCTGAGGAGATGACCATGTTGAAGCACCTCAGATAAGATAACTACACTACAAACCCATGCTGCAGCATGGATGTGCCCTGAAGGAAGTTGCACATCTTGCTGAGCCCACTCTGAATCAGACTCCTTGAAGAATCTACAGACCATGGAGAGAAGCCCACACAGAATCACATTTTTTTATCAGAACTGTGGTCCATGGGGGACCTACTCTGGAGCATTCAGTTCCTGAAAGACTGTGTCCTATGGAAAAGACCCATGATGGAGCCACTTTTGAAGAACTGCAGCCCATGGGAAGGACTGAAGTTGGTGAAGTTAATGGAGGATTGTATCCTGGGGAGGGGGGAAGAGATGGGGACACACTGGAGCAGCAGAAAAGTGTGAAGGGGAAGGAGCAGCAGAGATGTAGAGTTATGAATTGACTGCAACCACCATTCTTCATACCCCAGCACCACTGAAGATGAAGAGGAGGTAGAACAGTTGGGAATGAGGGAGTGAAGTTGAACTTGGGAAGAAGTAGGTGGTAGGTTTTTAGTTTTGTCTTCCTTTTGCATATTCTGCTATATTGTTTATTACCAAAACATTAACATTCCAAAAGTCAATTCTGCTTTTTTTGTACAGTAACTGGTGAGTGATGAGTCTCTCTATTTTATTTTCTCTCTGCGAGGAAGCAAGAGAGTTGCTGATCTGACATCCAGCCTGGATTGAATCACCCAACTGATTGTTTCCAGTATCTTAGGAGGAAAAAAATAATAAAAGTTGAAGATTTCTTGATCAATTGATATAAAATCTAAACCAAGAAGAAATCATTGTGTACAGTAATAGAGTAATAAAAGGAATTAATCTCTTCATACTGTATATTTATTTATTTATACATCTATTCACCTTTGTGATGATAGGTTAGATGCTCAAAATGTGCATTCCACCAGGGATTGTGATTCCACCACCTCCCTGGGAAGTCTGTTTCAGTGCTTGTAAACCCTTTCACTAAAAGCATTTTTCCTAAGATCCAATCTACAGTCCCCTGATGCAACTTTAGGATGCTTCCTCTTGTCCTATCCCTTGCTACTTGGGAGAAGAGGACAACCCCCATCTCACTAAAATCTCCTTTTAGGTAGTTGCAGAGAGTGATAAGGTCCTCTCTGAGCTTTCTTTTCTCCAGGCTAAACAACCCCAGCTCCTTCAGTTGGCCCTCATAAGACTTGTGCTCCAGACCCCTCACCACCATCTTTACCCTTCTCTGGACATGCTCCAGTACCTCAATGTCTTTTTCTCAATGTGTGAGGGGCCCAAAACTGAACACAGGGTTCAAGGTGCACCCTCATAATTGCTAAGTAGAGAGAAATAATCACTGCCTGGTTCCTTCTGGCCACACTATTGCTGATACAAGCCACGATACCACCTGGACACAGCTGGCTCATGTTCAGCTGTTGAGCAGCAACCCCAGATCCTTGTCCAACAGGCAGCTTTTCAGACACTCTTTCCCCAGCTTGTAATAGGACATGGGGTTGTTGTGACACAGTTGTAGGACCTAGCACTTGGTCTTGGTGAATCTCATACCATGGGCCTTGGCCCACTGATTCAGCCCGTCCAGATTCCTCTGTGAAGCCTTCCAGCAGAGCAACACTCCCACCCAACTTGATGTTGTATACAAACTGACTGAGAGTGCACTTGGTCCCCTCAGAATTATCCCCAGATAACTGACAAAAATATTAAACAGGTCTGGTCCCAGTACTGAGCTCCGGGGGATAACTCTTGTGACCAAATCTCAGCTGGATTTAACTCCATTCACCACCACTCTCTGAGTCTGGCCATCGAGTCAGTTTTTTTGCCAGCTGAGTACATCCATCCTTGCTGTGAGAAAAGTTTCTTCAGGAATTAGTAGACTGGTATACTATAACAATAACATAAAAGACCATGTCCTTAAATTATATTCAGTTTCCTACAGTATAGCATGAATTTTACTCAAACAAACTCGAAAAAGATTGTAATACAGAAGTAATTCTATTGTAAGGATGAGTTGACTCTGACAAAACATTGAACAAAGACAACTTGACACAAGAAAACAATCAGATTCTGGAGTTCATCTCAAATAAAATATGTACTGATATTACCTACTTAAACCTCATGAGACCTGATGTATAATCCAAATTACAGTGACAAGACAATAATCTGGTTGTGCTAAATAAAAGAAAGATACTTTACGTATTACAAGGCAGAATTGTTTGAGGGGTGTACTGAAAGGAATGTTTTTTTGTCAATGCTCAGTAAAGAAATCTTTATGGTAGAATATAAGCCAGGAATATAGCCATGCACAAATATCAACAGAAAGGTATTTTATAGACACAAAGAATCACAATCAAACTGTAACAAGAATTCTTCATATTACTTCAAAGAGAAGTGTACTGAGATATAGTATTTAATTATTGGTCATCTTTGCCTTTAAGAACTTGGACACAAAAGTTTTTTGTATTCCATTAAGACCTTCATCCTATTTTTTTTTTTTTTTTGGTGGTGAAAAAATAGTTAAACACAGGTTAGAGGCAATTATTAGGGTAGCTATCATTTTGACTTTTTTATTGATTATACCTATGGATATCAAGTATTTATTATTTTTTTATTTACCTAACAATGGCTATTGCGGAAAGAAAAGAGGAAGGTAATGTATGTTCATATACATTTTACTTTGCTCAAATATTAAGGTACACTGTAACTTGTTACAAAAAGCCATAGAAGAAACTATGAGAATACATACAGGCATCATCCTTTTACAGGCTGGAAAAAAGAAGGTGATGCTAATATGTAAAATTTTAAGGATTGAGATTGGGTCTAGCTTTCCTGGCTCTTCATTGTACATGAGATAAAATACTCATCATTTAGGGTAAAAATCAAAAGATTTTTAAATGGTCACTTGCCCAGGTACAGAATAAAAATTCTTAGCTTCTATTTTACACAAACCTTATTTTCTGTCCTTAATTAGAGGATGTATAAACCACTGCAAATATGAATGACTGATTACATTATATCAGTTTCAGACATTAATACAGCATACATGAGCATTTAATTTGGATGACTGAAACAGGTATATGCTTAGATGGGATAATAGCACTTCCTGAAATGTTACCTTCCTTCCAAGGCATGTCAGTCAGTCTTTTGATCAGCTCCTCTATAAGTGAAATACATTAACCTAGAAAGCACATAATCATAGAGCATGCAGCAGTCTTTCTGGTAAAACAAGACATGCTGTGATCTCATAAAAACATGCCAGAATGATTTAATTCATGTGACAAATCCCACTGCTTAGTTATGGTAGATGTGCCAGTGCCTAATATGTAGGAAGAATTCATAAAGTTCAAAGGGTGAAAAACTGGTGAAAAAACCTTCCTGGTGATGAAGAAGAAACAGTTTGCCATATTTTTTTCTTAAAGAAAATAAAAGAAAATAATAAAAAAAAAAAGAAAATGTAAGAAGTATTGTACTGGGTCTTTGATTCTTTGATTCTTGGAAGATCTCTTATTAGTCAAGAAATGTTTATTTAAAAGTTCCAGTAGATATATTGGAAACACAGTAATACTTAAATATGACAATTTAGATAAGTCCACCCAAAGACAATTCTTTAAAGCTGTGGTAAAGGTTTTGTGTGACTTATTACTAAATCGACCTACCAATGAATGCTGATACTGTCATTGGGTCTGTTCTATTCAATTCCAAATACTTCCTTGACACTGCTGGAAATGCCATGAAAAACCTTTTACCATGCATAGCATATTGTTTCATGGTCCTCAGAGATCTTTGTTTTTATCAGTTCATGTATATGTGTGTGTATGTATATTTTAGTTTTCTTAAGAAGGTATAAAATTTCCTATAAATAAGGTTATTTCGCCTGTCTGAGATGTGCAGCTATTTCAGCAAAGATGCAATTTCTAAATAAGAACAAACAGCAATTGCACTACAGCTAATTGAGTGTTAGGACTACACCTGAAAATAAGAATACCTGGTTACTTATAAGCAACCTAATATAAAAGAAAAAGAGGCAATTATTTGTACAGTCTCACTATAATGTATTTTTATTGTGTATGTGATTGAATAATATGGAAATTTTAGCAGCTTTTAATTAGTTCATAACAGTGACCGTCATTTCTCATGAAATGACATTAAACTGTAGCGATAGATCTGCAGACATTGCTTGAATATGGTAACAACATACGAGCCCAGGATCCTAGAAAAGGCAATGAGTTCTCCCTGTAAGTTGTCACCTACCCTTTATGATTTTCAGATACATTGTTCACAAACACCACTTTGTGGGTTTACTTTTTAAATGTTAATTACTGTGCTCTGTATAAATACTGCTGTGCCTTTCTATTGCAAGATCTTGGATCAAGAACACATACTATGTCTTTTAAGTATTTTATCTATTATAAGTATTTGATATACTCTGGTATTTTTTAGCAATGGTAGCCAACAGGTCTTCAGGTGTCAGTTTTTAGCACTATGTGACTAAAAATTAAGTCTCTGAGCTAAAATAGGCTGACATCCTCTTCATAATCTTTGAGATAAAGAAAAAAATGGAAGAGTATTACCTTTCTTTCTTAGTCTAGCTCATCCTTGGAAATTTCCTCATTATTACTGTCCAGGCTTAATCTTGATTAGTTTGTCAGATCTGATAGACTACAAATGAGAGTTACTGCCTTTCAAGGCACCCTGCAACACATTTCTGTACTACTAAACCTGTTTATTTTTTAACTCCTGTAAGACTAGACATTGTTAAAATTAGGTACGTGGTCAGAGGTCAAGAATAGATAAACCTCAACACAGACTAGATCTGATGCCTGGTAATTAAGATCAATACAGTGAAATCCAGTTCTGTCAGAGTAAAAGAAAAGAGGAATTGAAGTATTAATTTAAACTTCACCATGAGAACAAAGGCAATCCATATATTGATAATAGCTGCTTAGAATGAGCTATCAGAAAATAAAAAGGATTTGTATTAATTTTTTGAGCTGGAACAAATGAATAATGTAGTTATTGTTGCAGTTGTCTGGCAATAACAAAAAAGGTTCTTTTTGCTAAGGTGACGTGATGATGTCCTTCCAATAGATATGCACAACATTAGGAAAGAAAATGTAGTAGTTGAAATATTTCTAGAATTTTGAAAGAGCTTTCTTACTGAAATTGGAATAATTTAATAGGTGATTGTTGCTCCTATCAAACCAGCATACATCCACATTAACAAAAACAGGGCATTAATTGTAAAATTTCTATCATTATGAGTTGATTAGTTTAGTATCTCATGTATTTTCAAATGTATCATTCAGAGGCAGTATTGCTGTACCTAAATTGATTTCTCTCAGAGCAGTACATGATGTGTTATTTGATGCCCTTCAAAGGACTCTATTAGCCAAGCTATAAAGTGTCTGATTTTATTAGCTTTGCTGGGTTTTATCAGTTTGTAAATGTGTTATTTTCTCCATTTATTGTGCCTATGGGATCCAGAGATAGAGTGAGCTTCAACTTAATATGTTGTTGGAAGGTAGCAGTGGTCTTACTTTAGCACTCTGCACTGTGATGGGATGACATTGAAGGTAGAATCATGAAAATGCTAATGTCAGGGCCATTTATCAAGGCAGTTCCTGACTGCTATAAAACTCTGCTGTGACACTGAATTCAACAATAGGTTTTTGTCTTAAATAGAGTGTTCCTGTGCTGTATAACTACAGAATAAGATGTTGTTAATAATAAGAAAGTAGGTCACACAGGTGTTTGACAAAGGAAAGAAGGTAAGTTGTTAGCATAGAATTCTGGGAAATAGCAGCTTTAGGAAAGGAAAGGTATAGTTGTCATAACCTTTATTTAAATTTTGGAGAGTAACATACTGCAGTGGACCCCAGTTTTCCTTGGCACCCTGATAAATAGCACAAGTATTCGCTGGAGTGATCAACAGGAAACATATTTTTTGCAATGTGCTGGTGTAAATGGCCCACCTAGTACAATTTAATGCCATGCCTAGTATTTTCTCAAAGGCCTCAGAGTAGTTGCCAGATGCAAATCTAAGCTTGTACTACAAATTTCATGCAGTCCTATTTTCACATCAGGCTGTCTTCTCACTGCATTTTTGATTGTTACATGAGTCATATCTATAACAATACATATTTTAAAGATTTTCTCGTCTATTCAAGATTTATCTGAAAACTGAAACAGATATCACTTGAACATCTCTACAAAAATGGAATGCCCAGAACTCTGAAGTATAGTGTCTAGTTTTGATTAGAAATTGTTTTCTTCATAACAATATAAAAAGAACTACAAAGGAGAACAAATGTATGAGTAAGAAGTTGTCTATCTTATTGCGTAAAGAATATACTAGAGATGGAGGGTCTTTTAATGTATTTGCACATACATAATACATTACATATTTTAATTCTCTGTTTAGCTCAGTAATTGTAGCTCTCAATGACAGTAATTTCCTTCATTTAAATAAATATTTTCTGTCTTTTTAGACTTGCATTTACTTTTATGCTTAAGTACAGGAACAAAATTCAGAAATAAGAGTATTGTTGCAATATTAAGACATATTCAAGAGATGACCTATAAGAATGAATAATTTAACATGATGCAGCTAAAAGTCTTAGAATGGACATTTTAAACAGTAACATCTAAAAGAGAAAAGTTTGCATTACACTTGATCAGATTTAGAAAAATTGCTAGAAAAAAATGGAAAACATGAATACCAAAATTATTTAAGGTCTGGAAGACAAGTTTCAATATACTAAGCTTTTACATCAGCACACAAAGGAAAAAAGTAAGTTGATGACTACAGATAGTAATTATTATTGCTGTTTGTTTCTCATTTTATAGACAACTTTCTGCAATACCAAATTTCTAGAAAAAAGAGAATATCTATTTACTATCCCTAAAAATAAGTTCTCCAAGCTTGTTTCTATACTAGCACTGAATCACCGAGTCACAGAATATACCAAGTCGGAAGGGACTCATCTTGGAGTTCACAAGGCTCTTTCACCTACCCAAAGGAAATGGATAGTATTAAGGAGCAGGGACACTCAACATCAGAAATAAAGGAATGAGGTACAGACTTAGATTCTCTAATCATTCTCTGATATCACAGTTCAGGGGTGAATGCACTTAGGAGCTTTCTTGGTCTTTACTGACTCATTTTAGAAACAACAGACTTATAACTGGCTGACATTCTCTATTTTACCTGTTTTTACACAAAAATACCACAAAATAGCCTTCAATTTTTAAGCTTTGATGCACTCTTCAAGTCTTGCAGATTTGGCATCTGCTCTGAAATCTGTTTTGGAGTTACAAGAAGTCAGGAAAAAAAGGGCAAAAAATGTTCTTGAAAATAGGTTTTCATTTAATTAGCTATAGAAATATTACAAGCTGACTGGATCAAGTTAGAGATGACAAAGATGTGTCTACATACTGTTTGGTTGCAGATAGCCTTGGAGTACAAGGGGCCAAACAATAGAGACTATTTCTTGTATGTGTAACATTCAAATATCTAACCTTTCTAGTGAGACCGATCAACCCGGGTCACAAGCTGACTGTCACTCATGACTAAATTCCTTTGCTTAAAAGTTTCAGCTTGATCTTTTGTACAGCTTACAAATGCTCAGCATGTATAATGTATGAAAAAATGAGGTTTAATTTGAATTGCTTTTTAATTTTCATGTGGAACTTCACAGGAAATGAGCAAGGAGGGATATAGATATAGAGAAACAGAGACCATTAAACTACTAGAGATGGCAAAAAGTAAGCCTTGAGGTAAGAGTTCTGGAAAGACAGACTGGGAAAGACAGACTGGTTGCTGAGAGTGGAGCAGGATATATTTCTGAGACAACCTTTTTCAGCAGCAGCAGCACTTATCATCTCCAGGATTTCCCATATTTCTCTACTCCTTTGCTCCATCCAGTGGAAATAACATCAAAAAATAAGTCTTCAGAACTCTCTGCTATGTGCAACTCTTTTTGGCTTTATTCTTATTGTGATCAAGATAGGGAGGGTACCCCCACTCTTAGAGAAACAAAATGTGCTTTTGCTCTGATCTCTGGTAAGCCCTGAGATGTCTTTCTGAGTATTCCAGTTTTGCTATGGTAGAACATATCCGTTGTATTGTACAACATGCTCAGTACCATCTACTTTTCTTTCCTTTTTATAAATATCTATTCTTTTCATAGTCTACAACTAAACAGAAATTTATCTCCCCTGTTCATGAGGGCAAACAAGAAAACTGAATACGTTCATTTGTCAGTAGAAAGAGATTTCCTAGGAATTTTTATGAAATCTTTCCATTAAGTAGCATTAAAATATATATGGCTTTTATATATATATATTAGAGTAGTCTCAGTGACCATACTATAACAGTATACTATAATTATCTACTGCTTAAAAATAAAATACAAAACAACCAATTTCTTTTTGCTGACCAAGAGAAATTTCAAGGACGCAGGACTATACTCTTTATCTGAAGTGATGACATGAGTATCTTTCTTACAGAATTCAACTTCTCTATAAAAAAGTCTATAACTGTATATTTTCTGATGTTTTAGTATTTCCCCTCAGTATAATGTATCATACAATTCAGCCAGCTTTTTATAACTGAGGAGGGAGGAATATGTATCTTTACATCTATACAACAGACACAGAAGATTTGGAGGAAAAATCACATCTTTCAACAGCAGAAAACCATCAAAGACCATAAAGCTCAATATGGGTGTTTCAGGAAATGCAAAAATGTTAGAAGCATCTTGTGAAAATTGTTATGAAGAAACTGTATAATTACATTTTCTTATTACCTAGTAAAATAACACACTTTTCTCCAATACTTAAGTTTGAATTGACTAGTAGAATGAATATTTTTTAATGTTTTATTGAGAGATAATAGATTTAATACAACTATGGGAGTGTAATGCATTTTTTCAAAATATTTTGGTTTGGGATTTTGGTTCTTCCCTGTATTCTGGTTAATGCAATAACATGTTCTAGTAAAACTGTTCAGAAACCCAGTGTAGGACACTGAAACAAAAAATGTGGATAAAAGAATTAACAAGAAAACAGTGGTAAGTTTAAGGAGAAATGTTGACACCTGTTGTAACCTCAAATGATCAGAAAAGGTCTCATTCAAAAGTAGGGTAATATTTAAATAAATAACACACACAAGTCAACACCAAATAAGCATATTAATATTTAGCATTTCAAAAGTTTACCATTCTATAACAAGTAAATTAAAGTTATAGATTTTTTAATCAACCATGGTATTGCTTAATCCAACAACCTTATCTTGTATAACTTAGTTACAGTGGGCTAAATTGTCATCACTGAGTTGCTTTCATCTGTGACACACTACTACAGCCTGTTCAGTGACAGAAGTATTACTGAAAACATAATTTATTTCAAAATCAAAAAGAAACAAAATGGTATATACTTATGTTCTGGGATGCATTTCACATTTTTTTGCTTTCCTCGTGAACCAAATTCAGAACTTCTGTCTTGAAATCAGGATTCCATTTGAGCAACTCCATTTACTGATATTATATATCTTGCTTTTCACTGAGTTGGCATTTTAAAAAAATGAAAGGCTATCCAGACTAGCAAAATTCTGAAGAATAGAATTTTCAGGTTGGAAATTGATTATCCAGAATAATATTTTGTGACATAAAATGAGCAATATTTCCTTAAGAGTCTTAAAAATCCACATATCTTTAGGAAATTTAGAAAATCAGTTCCAGTCTCCAGTGCTTTAATTTACTTAGATTTGTAGATGTAAAATATAAGGACTTATAGATACTATAAATTATCTTCTAATTCTCCATGCTGTACAGAAGAAGGACTTTTGGTTGTATGGATTTTTGATCATTCTTTATATTGTATATGCCTTCTAAATTATAATAATAAATCCCTCCTGTTACTAATGTTGTTCTATCTTATGGTAGCAGTGATAGTACTCTTTTAAGAATAATCTTTTCTAATCTCTTTATCTCAGAAAAATAAATCAGGGAATTCCAGAAATCAAGGAGCTGTTGAAGTTGGAAGGAACCTCTTAGGAACATTCAATCCAACCTCTCTGCTCAAGCAATATCAACTAAAGAGGGTTGTCTAGAGCCATGTCCAAATGGAGATCTGATCTACCTGATCCAAACGGATTCCCACAGAAGGAGATCACACAAGCTTATTGGGCAACTTGTTCCAAACTTGGACCTCACGCATAGTAGAAATGTGTATTCTTGTGTTCAGAAGGAATTTCTTGTATTTTAATTTATGCACATTTCCTCTTGCTCTGTCAGTGGGCACTACTGCCTCCACTGCCTTCATTATCTCCTATCATGTACATATTGATAAGACCACATCAGTGATCCACCCTCAGCCTGAGCAATCCCCCAGCCTGAGCAATCTCTTCTCTCTGCTGAACAGTCCCAGTTCTCTCAGCTTCTCCTTGTAAGACAGATGCTCCAGTCTCTTAGCCATCTTTGTGGCCCTTTGCTGGACTCTCCAGAGTAGCTCCATGTCTCTTTTGTACCAAGAAGCCTGTAACTGGACACAGTGCTCCAGATGTGGACTCACCAATGAAGAGAGGAGTAATCATCGCCTTTGACCTGCTAGGAACACAGGTCAACATATACATGTTTTATTTATATATAGTACTGAAACATAACAAAACAGATTTCAGTGCAATTCTTTGTTTCACACACAGCAGCCTGCAACAATGTCTGTTTTCCAGGAGCAACTCCCAAGATCTCTTCCAACTTTAAGGGAGGAGAGTAAACTTTTCAGTTGTTAACACAGCTTCTTTTCAAATTAACTCCATGGGAAATAATTAGAATTCTAAATAAACTGGTATTCCTCTCATGAAAAATATCATACTTCAAATCTGGTTTGATTGTTTGGTTTTTTTTTTTTTTCCCCCAAATAAGAACAATGAGCTAGAAATTTTATATATATATATATATTTTTTTCATATATAGACTTTTTAAAGATTTGGGGAAAACAACAACCAGCCAACCAAATCAGTCATCAGAATGTAGTAGGGAATTATAAAAAGTAATAAAACTAGAATTCAGAACTTGACATATTACTTACCTATGAACCCAGCTTTATTCATGGATCATTAAAACAACTTGTAAAGCTAGACCTATCAGAAATCAGTCATGTTTATACATATACATATAGGATTAATCTTTTCTTGATAGTTGAAGAAGGCTTATTTTTCTTACAGCATTATTTAAAGCAGATTACCATAATTGCTTCAGAATACCCTAAGACTTGCAACCCTAAGCAAACTACTGTAAAAGTTGTCAATATAAAAAATTACCTATGAGTAGTTCCTCTGAAGAAATACCTTTCATTGGGAAATCCTGGTGCTGAAAATTTCTAAATGTCAATAAATTTTATAGACATTTTTATATAATTTATAAGATCAAAATATTTTATAGGATCTTTTTGTAACTGAACACCATATTTTTATTCGTGTGCAGATTTGTTTCTCATTTAAATTTATATTAATTAATATTTTGACAAAAGCAGAATGCTTTATTTTAATTGAATAAAATTGAATCTTTATCCACCCATAAATATTCTTTCTTTTGAGAAGAAAAACAATGTCATTTTGATAGGAAATCTAGTATGCATCTGATGTAATTAACAAATATAAATAGAATATCTTATATTTTTGATTAATTGTTCATTAAGCCTATCTCAAGTTTCATGTTATTAAATATCAGAAGAATCAGTGTAACTGGTGTATTGAACTACATTGTTAAAAAGGCAATGTAATGTAATATAAGAATGCATTAAGATAAAAGTAAACTTTGAAGGAATAAATAAAATATTTCCACAAATTTTCTTTTGTAGAAGCTTGCTGCCTATTAACTCTTTTTTCCTATGGATTATCTATCTGCTTGGATTTCAATGTGGAGAAGAGAAGGCTTTAAGGAGACCTTATAGTAGCCTTCCACTATGTAAAGGGAACATACAAGAAGGTTGGAGAGGGACTTTTTGCAAGGGCATAGGAAAGAGGGAACAGCTTAATGCTGAAGGAGGGTAAATTCAGATTAGATGTTAGGAAGAAATTCTTTATTGAAAGTGGTAAGATACTGGAACAGGTGGGCCAAAGAAGCTGTACATGTCCCATCCCTGGAAGTGTTCAAGGCCAGGTTGAATGAGGTTCTGAGTAATCCACTCATAATGGAGGTGTTGGAATTAGATGATCTTTAAGGTCTTCCTTAACACATTCTATGATTCTATGACTTATTTTGTGTATATCATGAGTTTAAACAGCAAGGCATTCCCTACATACACTTCAGGAGCAGCTGACATAGGTTATAATAAAGTTTCCTAGAAGGGGATGCTACTTTTCCATAGAAATTTTACTTTTTGTTATTGTTGTTTTGTCATTCTCAGGGCAAAAGTAAGGTTATCTTGAAAAAGGGATGTGCTTGCACTTCTTTCATTGAAAGCTGAAATATGTTGAATGCTGGACATAGGAGTCAAAACTGTCAATTACAAACAGAGGGGGAGATAGTACAGTATTCTAAAACATTAGAGGTAAGTGCTTTATTATCTATGAGATCAGATGTAACTATATGACCCAATAATTAATTCTTCATACATGCTAGAGGATGAAGCAACATAATGAAGAGGGTGAATTTATGTCAAGTTTCGATAAAAAAGCTACATATAACTTTTAATTTATTGGGTAAGAAAAAACAGCCCTATTTATAAGAGAATCACATTATTTTTTGAAAGAACTTTCAATTGTTCATAAGGAAACTATGCAGCAATTTTCAAAGTAAAAAAAACCCACCATAATACATTTAAAAATAGAAATATTTTGTTTAAACACCTCCAAATGAAAAATTTTGAAAATTTGTTCAAGGAGGTGAGGGTTATTTTAGACCAACTTGACTCAGTTTATTTTAATCAGCAAATCTGTACTACTCTGTGGAAGTTTTAAATGCAAAATAATTCCAGTCCTGGCCAGCTTGTTCTACCATCTGAAGGGTCAATGGCATGGCATGTTTTGTCATTCATGTTTTGTAACCAAATAGTTTGTGCATCCTGTAACTGGCAAGTGTAACATTTCCCCCTTTACCACTACACTAAAGCTAATTTCAGGACAACTAAATCAGGGGAATTCATACATGAATCACTTTTCCTTCCAGAAGTTTATTTTAGTGTAGTCACTATATTTTCAGTAGGCCTTTGAATAAATTTACTGTGTTTCATCAAGAGCAGGTCTACATGACACAATGCAGGGCCATTAAACAGTACTTGAATTTGTTTTTTCCAGTTTTGATGAAAGTCTCGATTTAAGCAAGCAATGTCGATGTATCTCTTCCCCATGACTGTCCGTTTATTCTCATTCAGGACAAGCTCAGATATTCCTAAACTACACATTTTATTGTTTCAAAGGGGAAGAAAATATGGAAGAAAGAAACTAAAACTTATCTAGCAGTCACACAGTCACGAAGTTGTGAGAAATAAAATAAGCTTCTTCTTTGTACAGAAGGAAACAATATATTTTATTGAACTACTACAGTAACATTTTAAACAAAATTAAAACAGTGGAATATGAGGACCTTCAGAACACTGTAAAGATTACTGTTTCTACAGCATTCCAACTCTGCAAGCCCCATTTTACAGAGTCTTCAACTTACCCTGTTGATACTAGATGTTAATATTTGCTGATAATTAGTTTTCATCTGAGTCAGTAAATCATACAGCTGGATTGCCAAGCGGCAATCTTGACAAAAACAAGATCTGAGAGGAGTTTTGGGGACCATGGTCCTTGATTAGGGATAGCATTTTAAAGACTCATGGACAATGAACTCTGGGATAGGGACTGAGATCTCCAGATCCATGTGAAATAACTCTCTTACTCTTAACCCTGAAGTATGATTCCTAAAAAACCCAAGGATTATGGGACTGTCAGCTACACATTTGTCTGTGGTAATATGCAATTGTAATTTGGCATTGTAATTAGTTCATATGCAATTATAATTGTATACCAAATTGTGGGAAAAAAAGTTGGAAAATATAGTTAGGAAATTCAGTTTGATCCCACCCAATTGTCTGATTCATCCCATTCTCTTTTTTTTTTTTTTTTGGATGCCTGGGTCAAAGTACTTTGGTTATGTTTTGTGTGCTATACTCTGCTTCTTGTTTCTCTTGGTAAAACAAAAATACAGCAGTGTGTTGAGATTTCTCTAACGATAGGTGTTTTAGTCTTCAGCATGTAAATGTGAATGTGTTTAAGGATGTTGAAGAGTTAAGAAATACAAGCTACCAAACTTAAAGAAAAAGTGTAATTTGTGGTGACTAAATTGTGACTTTTAATTACGAAAATAATTTGTTTACTTAGCTATTAATTTTCTATAGCCTTTCTATTATTTGTTATTCTGAGTATAAAAGTTGTTTTCTGGTAGAAGTGATAACTACAGAGCAGAAACGTAGTCTACTTCAATTTATTTTCATTAAGAAAAAGGTGTTTTCTTATTAAATTTGGGGTTTAATACTTTTCCCTTTGCTATGTCTGTAGTTAAATACTTTTACTTGAGGTTATGTTAGAGAGAATAATCCAGCAGTCACACTAGCAACCTACTTGATTAAAATGCTATGAAACTGAAATTGCTTAACACTGTCCTTGCCCAAAGAGAAAGATAGGTAAGTTACTTCTTTTTATTATCATATCCTTTTGACAGTCATGTTTGTATTTTCTAGAGATCTGTCTCTCTGCCTTTATGTGCTGCTACCAAACCATGGTTCTGCATTTCTTTCTAAAGTCAATGCAAGAAAATCCATTTTAGAAGAAGAATAAGATTCAAGCTGTCAAATTTCAAAATACATTTTGTTGGTGGTTCTTGGTAACCATTTAGAAGTTCATCATAAAAGCGGTCAGCTTGAGGTACTTTTCCCTTGAAATAAATAATACTTGGCAGGTTTATTTTAGTTTCTGCCTACAGGCCTACCATTCTGCCACTGGCCGTTTGCCTTGATGTCTGTCATCTGGTTTTGATCTCTTCCCCATTAGTGTACAAAGTAGATCAAAACTAGGCAATAAGCCATTTGGACCCTGTAAGGTCAAACATTTTCACTGCAAAGGATATGAAGGCAACTGCTTGCCAAAAATTTTGACAAAATGCGAGAGATTTCAGAGCAAGTACATCTTCAACTGGATTTTAGCCATGAAAGCACATAACCTCTACTACAGTGTTGTGAAATTTGGAAACAGATACCTAACAGAAGGCTATACTGAGATTATAAAGAAACAACTGTTTGGCTCATTATAAAGTTAGATGTATTCTATGGCATTTGAGTGGACAGCAGAGACCCTGACATTACACATGGCCCATTGAATTTGCATTTGGCATTTTTATTTCATAAACAAAACAGCTAATATACTCAGGAATAATCCTGAAAATATCTGTGCCATCTCTTTAGTACATAAAGTCTTAATTTAAAATTGAAATAACATCTATTTCATTTGCAATTAAAAAAAAATGATACTGGCTTAAAAAAGAAAAAACAAACCGAAAAAACAGGAATAGGAATGGCACGGCATGAGGGAAAATCAAATACATGTTCAAGCACCCTATCTCTAATGGTACCTGCACTAGATAGCTCTTTCCTTGTCTTGCCACAGTTACAATGAGAAACACATAGCAAAGTGCTATCATTATAGTAGCATTCAGTGCATTTTTGGTAGTTAAGAGTGACTCAGCATTTCATTTACAAAGTCTGGTATTAGAAATCTGCTCTTCTAGTTTTCAATTTTCTGAAGCCTGACTATGGACTTCCTGGCAGGCATCCAGGGTTATGATGAAATAATAGCCACACTGGTCTCAAAACTCACTGATTTCAGTAGGGCCAAAATTTCAATCAGAATTTTTGCAATAATGCAAGTCTCTTTCATCTGGTCAAACATGCCTCTGTGGTGCATGTGTGAAAATACTGATTTGATGGAACAACAGTGTAAAATATTTATGTGATGCTTTAATTTGACTGATGGAGTGTTTGTTTTCAAAAAGGAAAGGAAATTCAGCCACAAGACCTTATATACAGGTAAAAATTTACTACGACGGATGGGTTGGAGGGGGAACCTTCAGGTTCTGGGTGTTAGGCCATTCCCTGGAGGAGAATGTTCTTCCACCCTGCCTCCCAGCACATGGCCCTGTGAACCTGTAAGAAGCTCACACAGACCACCTTAGAGGGACGGACGAAAGAGGACGTTTATTGTGGGATGGGGGTTTATAAGGCTTTTAGGGGGGTTAAAAAAGAACCAATTACAGGCTCAGGGTCTTACAGAAAAAACAATCAGGTAAGGAGTTAATAACCAATAGGAAAGGGTTAACAAAGGCCAATGAGAAGACCTCAGGATATCTTCCCAGGACATTCCTGCATGGGAGATAAGAGTTCTTTGCAGAGGGTGTCGGAGTAGTGACTTGTAAAAAACCATTTTAAGATACGTTTAAACAACATTAAAAACTTCTGTTTCTATGACATTTGGGCTGTTTTCTTCTTTTTCTTCACCAGTCCATCTTTGACAGGATTTTTTCCATCCTACATATGGTAAATCCATTGCCACAATTTACTACTTTTGGTAACAAGTACCTGTTGCCTATCAGAAGATACCATGATAGATGATCAAAACAGCGTGACTTATTTTCACTTATTGGTTAGAAACATGTGCATAACTAAACCTCTTAAGTACTAATATATTCTGATTATTTGTCAGCAATAATTTTTCCAGCAACCCGATATAAGGTTACTCCCTGTATAATTGGGGAGGGGGGCTGGATGTGGCTCTATATGTTAGAGATTCTCTTGACTCTCTAGAAGTCAAGGTCAGTGACGATAAGGTTGAGTGCTTATGGGTCAGAATCAGGGGGAAGGTCAACAAGGCCAACATCCTGGTGGCAGTCTGTTATAGACCACCCAACCAGGATGAACTTGGTGATGAATTATTCTACAAGCAGCTGGTGGAGGTTTCAAAACCACCAGTCCTTGTTCTTGTGGGTGACTTTAATCTGCCAGATGTTTGCTGGGAACTCAACACAGCAAAGAATAGGGAGTCTAAGAGATTCCTAGAGAGCATGGAGGATAATTTCCTGTTGCAGCTGATAAATGAACCTACCAGGATAGGGTCCCATTAGACCTGCTATTTACAACACCTCTATCCTGGACTTCTGTGCATCCATGTCAATGATTCATTAAGGAGAATTTATCATACCTCTACACTAAGAATGCTAAGGGATTTCTATCTGTAGTGAAGTTTTATCAGCATTTTCATTCTCTTGTTCACTAATCTTGCTGTTCTTGGTATTCAATGGCTGTGAAACACTATGTCATTTTAGACTAAGAATTTTCTTGTAGATCAAAGATTAATCTCTTCTAGTGAGCAATTTCTGATGAAAAGTACAAACAAAATGACTGATGTAGAAAAAAAAATTGCAAATATTACTGTTAAAACAGAAATTTACTCAGAGTAATTTGAACAAAGTAATTCATTGACGAAACTGAAGACATTATTCCTGAAAGCTACCAATATGAAAGGATATTTGCAAAAACAAAAGGCTAGCAAAGGAAACCTTAATACCAACAAAGCAGTAACTCATGCTGGAGCTTTTTATTTAGTGCCAGACAATGACTTAATAGTTGCAAGATTTTGCTTAACTGTTGCCTTAAAACTATATGAAATCATCTCTAGTTAGAAAGATTGTAGATTTCTCTTAAGTTTTGATCTTCCTCAGGATGGTAAAAGTGTAATCCAGTACAATTTAAATTTTAGCATCCTCTTTCAAAAATATTTTATTTCTTTCAGTCCTGTATAGCAACAATCAATTGCTTGAATTACTTAATCTGTATCCTATGAAAAGATGAAATTATATAGACCAAGTGAATGGAATTCTTACTAAGAATTAAATTTACTAAGGAACAGTTCCAACTTTTAATGGATGGTGAATTGACAATATCTCATAGAATAAGCAAAAAATTTACATTTATTAAAATATATTTTTAAAGTGGTTTCCTTCTTTGAAAAGCATTTTCACCTCCACTAAAAATAAAGATGAAAATAAATAAGATTTATTTTGATTATTTCCCTCTAAGACTCTACCTATGAAGTTAAGTATTTTATCTCAGTAGTCCTTAGCATATTCTTGTCCACACAGCCTTTTAATTCAGTAATTTTCCCTTTATGATAGTACTAATGAAATATTTTTCAATAACATTGAAAAAGACTTCTGTTTTTCTGGGCATTTTCAATGTTGAAATCAATGTTGCTATTATGTATTCCTTAAATATCATTCATGAATCTTTTACATTTTTACTAAGTAAACTTGATTGTGTCCTGATTTTGAGAGAGCAAAATTATTAGAAATTCAATGCTCAATGTTTTCTTTAGAATAATGTGGGAAGTGCAAAGCTTCTGTTGGAAATCTTAAAATCTCCTTTCTCTTTATTGCCTGTATTAATTAAAATTTTGTAACTAAAATCAATTAAAAGTAAGTATAGAAACTTCTTTACTTAGTTTTTTCTTTAAATGGATGAAGTTTAGAAATGATTACACAGCTCATAGACAATTAATTTGCCTACTATTTTATCTTTAATCACCATTTCCCATTCTTGCAGCATCCATTTTTAATATTGCCCTGAAGTTTTCCACTTTATTTAATTTTCATTTTATTTTCAAAGCAGGTACTTCCGTGGCTGAGAAAAACCATGCAATAATTAAGGGCACCTAAGAAGGGGAAAATATTTTATCCACCCAAACAAAATCTGAATTTAAGCTATGTTATGTAATGCAGATGTATGACATTGATATAGTTTTACATGAAGCTGTTATATTTCTACAAGCATTACTGTTCAAGCAAGAACATGCACAATTCATTTTACTGCAAACTGAAAATCAGATATTTTTCAGCTACTTAATTGCAGTTTACAGAAAAGACATAATGACCGGAAAGTAGTAAGCATGCAATGATATTTATTAATAGCACAGAAAATGTGGTCGACTTGGCTGTCAAAGGAGGTGTCCGACTTAGGGCACATAATTTTTCACTAGAATTATTTCTTTGTTTATTTTCTATTATATTTCTTAACAAGAAGTAGAAAAAAAAATTATGACTGATGACAACTTTGAAATATAAGTTTCCATTAGGCATACAAGAAATCCCAGTAACCTGTATATTTCACCCATTTCTAAATTTATTGTTGTGGTTTATTAAATTTTAAAGCATATTTAATAAATGAAAAAATGTAAATATAGATGATAAAAATGTTATTAAGTTGATGTAATCTATTACTTTGCTGGTAATGAGACACGATAAGGAAGTAGTGTTGTTTAGCCATCAGCACAATTTGGACATAAAGTCAGGTATACAGCAAAGTGAAGTGTCTCCAGCATCCAAAAATGGTGTACTATTAAATGATAAGAGGGGCCAATCTTGAGTTAGCATATTGTAGCTTAAGTTAAGTCTCTGGAACTAAACCACTTCAGTCCATTTCAGAGTCTGACCCATAGCACACAACTTAAAGCTCTAGTAACACCCAGCAATCATTGGAAATTGGTTGGGGTGACAGGAAGTAGCACATACTGAACAGCTGAGGAGTGTTAGTTTTGTTTCCTTTCTCAACAATTATTTTTATTCCCCCTTGCATCATCATATTAGCTATTTTTATAATATGAGATAAAACCTCTTTGTCTTACTTGGGGATAGAGACAAAAAACTTGGATCTCTTCAAACTGATGTAAATTTTTTTCATATAAAATATTTTGGGGGTATGCCTAGCACAAAAAAGTAAGATGAGATCCATAACTACTCCAATTAATTCTAACTGCAATAGATCCTTTTGGATCATTCCAAAAGGAAAGATCACTTGTTATCTTCCAGTTGATCTCTAAATTTTTTTGGATTGAGGTATCTCAGAAAAATAGATACAATTGAGAACATCCATTCAAAAATGTGCCAAGAACAATGAATTTTCTGTATTTTGTTGCCATTTTTCCTGTAAGGTATCGATCTACATGATAATAGGAACATAAAAAAATATGTCATCAGGAAATATGTACTGGTGTTTGGCTAAGAATACAACTGCTCTAGTTGCTTGCAGTTTTCAACCTGAAGACATTTGTGAGACACTGGATTATTCTATTAATTATTGGCTCAGACCAACTCGAGTGTGAGAGTGGGTGGGGAAGGGTCAGGTCGAATTTTAGGAAGGTAAGGTGATGCCCTGTCCCACACTTTGGCCCCTACAGCCTCCTTGGGCAGCCCTGGAGCAGCTGTCAGTCATTGGCACACCGGGAACACTGCCCCTTACCCCGCCCCAGAGCTCCGGAATGGACAATGGGCCTGAAGTCCCGCCTGGGGGTGGAGGTGTGTGACCATAGTGGGGCCAAAGCAAGTGAAAGCAGCAAGCATGTACTCTCCATGTGGTTTACTCTCTGTGGTTTACTCTGCCAGCTGGACACATGGAAACTGGACTCGCGCAGAACTCTGGTGGTAGCTATAATTTTATCTTTTTCTCTCTTTTTACTTCTTCTTCTCCTAATCTCCTTTCTTATTTTGGGTATCTTGAGACTGGGTGAATTGGATTTTGCTAAGTGGTTAGCATATGCTAAGTTAGTGCTTTGTGGAATGCTTTATTTTGGTAGAATGTTACCCTTTAAACTTTTGCCAAGTTACCTTATTTTCTAAAGTTTACCAGTGAAAGCACCTCTGGAGAAAACGTGCAGAGTTTCTTCTTCACTCTCTCTCGTAAGGTTTTAGAAGAACTGAAGGCTCTTCTATTAATTTTGGTCAGCAAACTTTTGGAGCCTTGCATATTTTTAAAGTAAAACTCCTTCGGCGGCGAGCTTGTAGCTTGGAGCCTGTGGTCTTACTAATTACCTGTAGTTTATGTTAGCAGCCATTTCATTACAGCTCATAAACAAATCCCATCAAAATTAACCATAAGAAATCACTATATTTCTGTGCCAGCCTAGCTGAGACTGAAAGTACCTCCAGTGATTTGAAAATGAGTTATTCAAAAATATTTTAAGGATCACAATTGAAATTTAAGCCATCTATAAGGTCAGTTACACAGCCTTAGGAAGAGTAATATTGTTTATGAAGTGGGGGAATAGGCAGTTGTACCAAGATAGATGTGGAAAGTGTTTAAGTAATGTTTGTGCATTTTATAAAAAAAAAAAAATCACTGTTTTATTTTGCACATAGTTTGATTCAGAATACAGTTACAGCATCACGCTCCTTAATGTATTCAAGCCCACTTAGCTTATAGATTCCCCTCAGTTTTTATCAGAGTATTGTCAACTTTTTTCTTAGCTCCTCTGGCTACACATGCAGTCAGAATTCAAGGCACCTCAGAAGTTCAGAATGAAAAAGTGTTGCATATTAATACAGGAGTTTATAGGAGACTTATAAGGGTCAGAATTTCCTTCATAGTTATCTTTGCAGGAGGATAAAGTTCTTTCTGGTTAAGCTCTAAATAAGCAGCCTTCTAACACATGTCTAAAATTACAAACATTTTATAGGACCAGTAAAGCTTTTCCTCACTCTTCTATTAGAAATGAGTGCGCATGAGTAGATTTTAACAAAAATGGCAAAATAAGATTTATATTCCTATCTAATTTGATCTTGGGTTGAGAGGGACCTTAAAGATCATCTAGTTCCAACGCCACCCACCATGGGCAGGGGCACAACACAGCAGATCAGATTGCTCAGGACTCCATCCAACCTGGCCTTCAACACTTCCAAGGACGGGCCATCAACTTCTTTGGGCAACCCGTTCCATTGTCTCACCATCCTCACAGTAAAAAATTTCTTCCTAACATCAAACCTAAATCTCTCCTCTTCAAGTTTAGAACCATTCCCTTTAAGCCTATCACTACCCATCTTTTTACAAAGTTCCTCTCCCTTTTTTTTTATAAACTCCCTTTAGTACTGGAAGGTGCTATTAGGTCTCCCTGGAGCCTTCTCTTCTCCATGCCGAACAACCTCAACCCTCTCAGTCTGTCTTCACTGGAGAGCTGCTCCAGGCCTCTGATCATTTTCATGGCCCTCCTCTGGACCCAGTCTAACAAATTCCATACCTTTCTTGTGAAAGAATTGGTTCAAGTCATAGCTACAGTATAAATGAAGTCCAGAACTAATCATCAGAACATTTTAATAAGTCCTAAATATGAAATAAACTGGGGAAAATTAGGCAATATATTCAAATTTTTTTCTTTGTCTGACAGTGCAACTGTCTTTCAGGGTATAGGGAAGCCATAAGTATCATATATGTTTATCATAGTAAGGCTTTAGAGCTATTTCCACTTTCCACTTAAAATTCTTATAGGTGTCACTATGTAAATAAAAAGCCCATTTATTATGAGATTCCCAAAAGGTATATTCACAACATGTTGAGAAAAGTTAAAAAACATAGTCATTATTTATATCTTTCATTTTAACACCTGGTTTGTGATTAGTGTTTGACTGAAGGCTCGAAAAGCATTAGTTTTTCTTAAACTGAAACAGTTAATCTGGGAACTGCTCTAGCTATTATATTGGTAAAGTATATATGGTACATATAAATACCTCTACATATATAATGGAATATTTTCAGTTAGAAGGGGCCTACAACTATCATATAGTCCAATTACCTGACCAATTCAGGGCTGACCAAAAGTTAAAGCATATTTTTAAGTGATTGCCCAAATGCCTCTTAAATATTGACAGGCCTGGGGCATCAACCACCTCTCAAGGAAGCCTGATCCAGTGCTTCACCACCGTCTCTGTAGAGATACTTTTCTTAATCTCATATGAACCTCCCCTGATGCAATTTTGGGCCACTCCCAGGAACTGTGAACTCCAAGAAGAAGAATGAAAGTCAACTTTGCTTTAGCTCTTGATCTAAGAAATCTCAATTCTACTCCATAGCATTTTATTCTACCCTATTATTATCCTAGGAAACTGTATTGATAATTAATTCTATTTTTTTTCCCTCCCCAGAGATAAGTTCTGAGGCAAGAAACTACAGAAATTAAACAGATGAAGTTCAGGCAAAATGATTTTCAGCCAATTGAAAGTTGATAATGAATATGAAATCTTAAATGAGGAGGATTCAGAAATTGTCATTAATATATATAAAATCCTGGCTTAGACAAAAAAGTCCATTTTTATCAAAAGAGATCTCTGAGACTGTAGAAGTAGAACCTGAGGACATTAGTAATTTCTTAATTGTGTCTGCTATGCAGTACCTTAGGAAAGCTGACGCAGTGGTATCACAGTAATGACATTTTATATATTATGGCAGTCTGAATAACCAGTAATCTGCTCAGTAAAATATTGTGTCACTAATTTTACTTTTAGACTATTCCATAAGATATAAAATCACTTTTTAAAAAGCATAATTCTATCCATGTCTGTTCTCTGCTGGGAAACAATATTTTCTATACATTGATCGTACATTGCTCACACCTCATTTAATAAAATGAGACAACATAAGATGCTCACTGAAGTGCACCACATGTTTTCGCTTCCACAAAATATAGTATCTGCAGATCCTTACATGATATGGGTCTGAATCTCTGTGTGCAGTCACTCACTCACAGAAATGCATTTTATATCAGACTATTTATTACAACCATTAACTCTGAAATAGTTTGTTTACATGCCATCGCATTATTTTGTGTATATATAGTGGACTCTCATTAACCCTTCTGAAATGGTAACCCACCATCTAAATAGCTTAACTTGTCTCATTTTTAGAAAACAGAAGGATTAAAACATTTGGAAGAAAACAATTTTCTCTGGATTTGCCTTTAATGTGAAAACAGAGGAATCACATTTTCACTGGAAAATATGGAGGTAATGTGTCTTGAATTCTGTGGGCAGCATTTCAATGAAATAATAAAATTTGTTTCTTACTGCTTCCAAAAAGGCTGTGGAAGAAACTAAGTGAATAAGCTTTCCTGATCAAACTCATAGGACTACTGTGTTCAAATATTACCACAGATACACCCTCCATAAGAAGGAATGTAATTATATGTTGATGTGACTTAGCATTCAGTATATACAGTAAATCCTCACCCCTGAAATGAAACAATTAATGAAATTAAAGTTTATAACCTGAAACTTTATAGTCTATAGACTTTGTAATAGATCTTTATCAGAATTCTTATGTTTATATATTATATGATCTTAGGTTGCCTAAGACATAGTGTCTTGAATTAGTACTAACTTTAAATCCATAAAATTTAGGGAACTCGTGGAATTTTACTACTCCTTTACTGTCTTCATGTAAGAATTTCTACAGCAGCAGTAACAATTGGAGACTTGTTTTAGTATGTTGAAAATGTTCTAATAGAGCTAATTTCTCCTACAAAAGAAAGGAAGTACAGAAAAAAATAGTTTTGCAGTAAATTTATCTTTGGACTTTTTTATCAGCAAGATACCTTTGTTGTACAGTTCTTGGCATCTTTTCTGTCATTAATAACTCTACACTCATTTCTATCCTATTTAATTATCCACTCTGGCTTAAAACATAATCTGCATTAAACCAGCTGTGCAACCTTGAAAGAACACCATTTCAATAATACACTGATAAAAACAGAGCAAGCAAGCTATTAATTTTAATAGGAGCCCTCCCTTCTGACTAGAGCCTGGACACCGTCTCAGAGCTGTATTCATTTATCGTCAAGAAGTAGCATCCCTGGTGAACTCATTATAGCAGTAGATTCCATTCATCGCCTGGCACTGTGACTAGCTGTATGACCATCCTGGGCCAATAAGGTCACCTTCAAGGTGCCAGTTTCCCTACTAATACAGTGGAATGACTTGTGGAAACACTGATCAGTAGTAGAAGAAAATGTATGTGGCAAATAATGAACAAGCTCAGTATAATTTCAAAATTGTTTGTCAACAAAAATCTTCAAGGAGACAATTATAATTTAATGCTACAAGAGTCTTAATCATTCCATCCTGTCAGTTATGAGTTCTGGCCAGAAACCCTAACTGCTAAAAAAGTCAGAAACTAATAACTGCATATATCCACTGATCTCCTAAGCTGCCAGGATATAAAGCAGAAGTCTTGAATTCAGACTTGTTGCTCAGTGGGCTGCATCTAGTGAAGCTGCACTAAGAATAAGCAAAATTTTCAAAATTATAGCATTTTCCTATTCAATATGTTTGTTGGACACAAATAGAGACCATTCAGGTGGAAGCTTTACTATCTCAAGTTCATGTTCCTTACCAGAGTGACTTACCAGACATGTGCACAAAGATGTTAGACATACCAGTGCAATCAAAAGTTCCCTTTGCTCCCACCTACAACCACTGTATTGGTTCCATGAGCAGTATGCACTGTGAATTCTCTAAATTTAGTAACCTGCCAGGCCTGCTATACATCAGTGAAGACTTTATGCAGTTGTGATCGTGAGAGTTTATTCTTCACTATGGTGAGAAGCAAAATTAGAGAAATAGTGCTGATAAATTTATATAATCTGTACTTGGTTCACTTTGTATGGTGGAAATACCATAGTCACCTTATTTAGGAACCATGGCACTTTCAGGCTCTCATCCCAGTGAGGGATTGCAACCACTTGGATGGCTGGCAGCAATATAGTTGGCTGTAGGCAATTCAGGAGACTCCTAGAATGCATCTGGACTCCTGGTCCAGGTATTGGACAAACCAACTGGAGGAGAATCATTACTGATCCATGTGCTCACCAGCAGAAAGAAGCTCTTCAGAAGGGTTAAGATCAGAGGCAACCTGGGCTGTATTGACCATGTGATGGTTGAGTTTGTGATATCGAGGAGCATGGGCCTGATGAGGAACAAAGTCAGGACACTACCTTTGAAAGAGCAAAATCCCATCTCTAGAAGGGGTTGGTGAAGGAAATCCACCGTGAAACTGTCCTCAGGGACAGAGGAACTGACCAGAGCTTCTCTTTTCTTAGGACAAGAGCTCTCCACCCTCATGTGCAAGAAATCAAGCAGAGCAGGCCAAACCTGGCATGACTGATCATGGATCTACTCCTCATACAGTAGCAAGAAGGAAATACACAGTCAGTGGAAGCAGGGATAGGTGACCCAGGGAGAGTATGGGGGTATAGTCTGGATGTGTGGGGATGGGATTAGGAAAGCCAAGGCAAAGATGGAAAGGGGCTTGGCGTGTAAGTATGTAAGTCAGAAAAGAAAGGTCAAGGATAAGAAAAGTCATGAATAAATGGGAAGAGAGAACTGATGGCAACAGATACGAGAACGTAGATGTACTCAGTAAATTCTTTGCCTCAGATTTCACTGTTAGCCAGGCTTCCCATGTCTCTCAAGTTCCTGAACCTCTAGATGGGGGCTGGGGAAACAAGGTCCCTCCCACTGTAAGCAAAAACCCCTTGATGAAACTGAATAGGCACAACTCTATGAGACCTGAAGACATGAATCCCAAGGTCCTGATGTTATTGAAAAGCCACTCTCCATCATATTTGAAAAGTCATGGGTGCCATGTGAAGTCTCCAGCAGCTGGAAAAAGGGAAACATCATTCTTATTTTTAAAAAAGGGAGAAAGGAAGACCCAGAGAAGTACAGACAGGTGAGCCTCATCTCTGTACCTGGGAAGATTCTGGAGCAGTTTTGCATGGAGCAATGTTAAGGCACATGCAAGATAAGGAGGTGATCTGAGGCACCCAGTGCAGTTTCACTAAGGGCAAATCATGGCTGACCAATCTGGTGACCTTCTATGACAGAATGACCACAATGGCCAACAAGGGAAGACCAACTAAAGTCATCTACCCAGACTGCTCTAGGGCCTTCAGTATGGTCCCACAGAACATTCTTATCTCCAAACTGGAGAGATATGAATTTGAAGGGTGGACTACTTGGTGGATTAGGAATTAGCTAGATAGAAGCAGCCAGAGACCTGTGGTCAATGACTCTGTGTCCAAGTGGAAGCCAGAGACACAAGCGCTCTTCGTATTTTCATCAATGACATAGACAGTGAGATTGAGTGCACCATGAGCAAGTTTACAGATGACACAAAGCTGAACTGTGCAGTTGATATAACGGAAGGAATGGATGTCATCTAGGGGAACCTGAAGAAACTTTGGAAGTGGGCCCACTAGAAAACTCATGAAGTTCAACAAGTCGAGGTACAAGTTGCTGCACATGGGTTGGAGCAATCCCAGACTGGGAGAAGATGTCATTGAAAACAGTCTTGTGGAGAAGGACTAAAAGACAGGCCTGGGCCAGCAATATGCACTTGCAGCACAGAAGGTAAACACCATCCCGGGCTGCATCAAAAGAAGTGTGGCCAGCAGGTTGAGGAAATGGATTCTACCCCTCAGCTTTGCCCTAGTGAGACTCCACCTAGAGTACTGCATCCAGCCCTGGAGACCTCAGCATGAAGTCATGGACCTGTTAGAGCAGGACCAGAAAGGGCCATGAAAATGATCAGAGGGCTGGAGCAGCTCTCCAGTGAAGACAGACTGAGAGGGTTGAGGTTGTTCGGCATGGAGAAGAGAAGGCTCCAGGGAGACCTAATAGCACCTTCCAGTACTAAAGGGAGTTTATAAAAAAAAAGGGAGGGAACTTTTTACAAAGACAGATAGTGATAGGCTTAAAGGGAATGGTTCTAAACTTGAAGAGGAGAGATTTAGGTTTGATGTTAGGAAGAAATTTTTTACTGTGAGGATGGTGAGACAATGGAACAGGTTACCCAAAGAAGTTGATGGCCCATCCTTGGAAGTGTTGAAGGCCAGGTTGGATGGAGTCCTGAGCAATCTGATCTGCTGTGTTGTAACCCTGCCCATGGTGGGTGGGGTTGGAACTAGATGATCTTTAAGGTCCCTTTCAACCCAAACCATTCTATGGTTCTATGTAAAAGTGAAATAATAGATAACCAACAGAGATAAAGGAAAGATTCTGGGAGGTCTGAGATTATAAAAAAATTTATTAAACTTGAAAAAAACAACAGTTGAATGAATACTCAGAATAGTCATATTGGAAGGCATGTTAAGAGGAATGTAATATGTAAATCATAGGATACAGTTTTAGTCAGGGCCTGTGGCTTAAGTGAAATACTTAGAAAGAGTAGCAATGATAATAAGAGAAGAACATGAACTACAAATAAAAACTGAAGGAGCTAAAATACTTTCCTTCTGAAAAATGAAACATCAAAACAATCAAAATCAAAACTTCCAAATAAAAGGGACTGCAGGGGATTTAATATGAATTTTCAAATATATATGGCTTGATATATCTCCCTGTTGGTAACATTGCTTTTTTCTGTAGTTCTACTGTTGCAATTAATGCTTCAAGAATATGTTGAGCATGTGATGAAATACAAGTCAGTATATCTAATGGTTCAAAATAGTTTGGTTTTTGCATATTAAAAAAAAAAAGTAAAACCAGGATTTTTTTTCACTATATCCACTGAGGACAGACATAATCAGCTCAATTTGCAGATTAAAAGATTCAGTTTAGGTATTACCAGAATCATACTTTCTAACTATAAAAGAAATTAAGCCTTAGAATTAGAATTTTAAATAATCTAAAATCTATATTTGCTTAGAAAGACTTAATAAAACTACCACAAACCAGTATATTTACTTTTCAAGTAAAGATTAGGGTCAAGTCATGTTTCAGTTTGGTACCTGAACTGTGACCACTATGCATAGCTTGAGCTATTAATCTGCTGGAGTCAACCAACCATATCACATACAAATGAACATTTGCTTCTGGTCTGTGCAGCAGATTTTATTTGAACTACTCAGAGGTTACAAAAGAAAGAGAATCTACCTTTACATTTCTGGCAGATTCTGTCAATCCCTTATTCCCTTCAGGGGAATTAACAGCTTTGGGCGGGAGACAGAGCATCAGGGGGATGGCTGGAGTTCAGGATTAGCTGGTGTAATGAAAAGATACAGAACTAGGACACAGTGGTTGAACTGGCTTGGGGTGAGTGTGGGGTAACCTTTCCTGAAATTAATGAAATGTTTTCAACAGATATATTCCTTTGTTTCTCTCCTTTATGAAATGGTGAAAATACTGAAAAATATGTCAAGTGTTTGATCTGAAGTGCTAAAAAATAGCACGCATCGATAATCCCTTTACTTTGTGATACTGTTTTAGAAATGTTCAGACAATACTAAGCGTGACTGAATTGGTTTGTAATGAAGATAGTCAAATTGTAGATCTGCAAATAAACAACTATGGGCTTTTCTCTATAAATTAGATTCACTATACTGCCTAATACTATTTTGTTCCCTGTTTTCTCCCTGCTCCTGAGATGTCCCTTGCCATCAGGAATATGAAGGTTGTAAAGTCTGCCTACAATGTGCACACATTCTTGGAAAAGAAACAGGAATAAGACAACTGGAGCAGCTTTAGGAATCAGTTGAAGCTGAAGAACAGGAAAGATGACAGATAGTAGCCATGTCTTGAGTTATATCTGTGTGACTGTATACAGTACCACAGACCAAGGCAGTAGTACTCCTTTGGACTTGGATCCAGAGTCCTGTACTACAACGTGCTTTTCCTGTAGCTGACTTGTATAGCTTCTCAGCAGAATTAAGTAGTTGAGGTATAATCCCATGAGTCTACAGTTTCCAGTTCCCGATGTAGTCTGTTTGGAAGTAGCTCAGGTACCTCTGAACAGTATGGCATTCTTCCATATAGCTATACCTTGAGAGTTTTACCCCTGTCAAACTTGTATGGACATACATGAACTATGTTTTTCTATGGATACTGTTAAAAATCCAATTCAGATTTTTCCATCATATACTTTAAAACTCATACTGCAGCCAGTAGGGACATCCAAAAATAGAATTCAATTACAGCTTGTGACATTTTCTACACAGAAACCTATATATTTATGTCATCCAATCCAGGCTGTGAAATAACCTAACTCATCAAATAAACATCATTTTATCATTACTTATTAATTTTGTTTTGTTATTCCAGTAGGTTAATAAAATGATCTTAATTTTAAATCTTACTGAATATAAAGGTCAATTAGTGTGTGTTTTTGGTACTCTGAAATTCTGAAGAGCAATGTTAAACCCTTATGCACCTAAGAAAAAATCAAGTCAACATCATTGGTATTCAGCTTATGGTCTGATAACTTCTCGAGTGTTTTAGGAATAGATTGCACAAATACTTTAAAGTGCTGGAAATCTACAGTAATATATACGCATATGCAATACGGAATTCAAAGTAATTGATTGGGTACCTCCTTAGATTAGATTTAAGGGTCTCTCCACCGATGCAGAAAGAAGGCATAGCTGATGTAGTATAGCAACATTAAGGAGCAGTCTTATTGTTATGGAGAAACCTGAATTTTCTGAATTCTTCATTATATTGCAGGGAAATGAGTTTTATCCTAAGAGAGCTGGCGACTGTGGAGAAGAATATACGTGTGTAGCATTTCAAATCTACATAAACTCTGAAAATGCAGCCACCGCTGCAATTCAATGTAACAGTTGGCCAAGAGGTTTGTATAGTATTTGTCTCTTATTACAGAAAATTAAGATATTGTTACAGTTTGTTACAAACATCAGAACAAACTCCAGGCTAACAAAATATAATCATTCTGTTTTGCTGCCTGAATTTCAGTTCATGGAAAGTATGGAATACCAACTGACAACTGAATTTCCAAAAGCAGTTAGATCCTTGTGTTTTGTGTTTTCCTCAAAGAACAAAAAGATGTTTTTAAACATTAGAAAATACATGCTAAGTTAATATGTATTGTAGATTGAATTATTATGTAAAATTCAAATAGTCCAAAAGACATTGTGTTATACTAAAAACACTGCTATCTAGTAATAATAAATACATTGCTATGACTGTTGATCCATCAACAAAACTACATAAGAAAAATGGGGGAACTTAATTAAAAAACATAAGAAAAAAACTAATTGACATATAATTTGTAAAAGTTGCAGAGGGAAAAAATGCAAAGAAATTTGATTTAGGTGTGAATATTATCAGTGCAATCATTAACAAAACCTTAATTTCAGGGCCCAAAATTCTTCCTGTTACACTTACTCATTATAGATAGTTCCTTTTCCAAATACATACATACAGGGAGAGAATTTACTATTGGTATGAAAAGACATGCACCAAGGATTCACTTTTAAACTCCAAGATGAATGAGTTAAGAAATTCCTTCAAAACAAACCTCTTTTTATTCATACATGATGTACAAGTGCAAGTTTCCTTTTTTAAAATGAGAATTTGCTTTGAAAACACTGAGACATTGAAATCCCTCAATCCTGTTTTCATATGATCATTATTTGGAAGAATCAAAAGAAGGCTGTGTTGTGACTACTGTTTCTACTGAGAAAAATACAGCTAATTTGCAAAACATCTGTTAAAGAATCAGGCACCAATGCCGCTTAGGCCATGTGCAACTTTTTAATGCACAATGACTTTGGGAAAAGACAACTGAAAACCGAAGAAAAGCACCCCCATTCACAGTATATTACACTGTTTCTGAATTAAATGTTTGTGCTTTACATACATGCTTCTATTACAGAAGCTGGACTCCAATATACTCCTATTTTATGAAAATTTTACTCTGAAAGATGGAAGCAGACTTTCTAAAACCAGAAGTTTTGTTGACAATTAAAATGGCTGAAGGATGGGGTCATGCTGCAGAACAAAGATTTTCTAGAGTGGGAAACAGCTTGTGATTGCTTTTCTGATGAGTTTGTGAGTTGCTTCTCTGGTGTGTTTTTCTGTATGATTTATTAATTATTTTGGAAAAGATTGATTTTCATTAGTAAATTCTTGTTTTACTGAAGAAGTTACAAAGGCCACAGAGGTTTAAATCTCCTACTTTGTGAGTTCGACTGAGTCACAGTTATACACTAAAATTGTATCTTTTCTCTGAGCCTTTTGAAATGATGGATGACTCACATTGATATTAAACTCATTTAGTATGTTTTTTGGGGGAAAACCAACTTCAAAATGGGTTTCATTTTAATTCTCTCGCGCCTCAAAGTGCTTACTAAAATAGAATATAATCTGAGTCTCTGATAAAATCGTAGTTTTCTGACTACCTAATTGAAGCCCGTATTCCTTATATTTAATAAACAATATTTCTCTATTATGTAGACAAGACTATTTATTTATAATGTAGGAAAAGGTCACTTACTTTTGCTTCTATATATTTGACACCAGTGTGGATTTTTTTCATTGTTTTGGACTGTTTACTTTGCACTTGTCTAATACAAACTCCTTTGGCATTTACTGGACCCTTTTCTCTGTAGGCTGAAGTTCTCTTCCTTTTTAATTAGATTGACCTTTTGATTCACTTGGCTATCTTGAAATGACTGAGAATGACTGTTCTTTTGGAAGACAAGTTGAAATGAGCACAGAGAGACTGAAAACAGTCATGTGAAATAAAAATATTTTATGCAGCTATCCCAGCACTATAACTGCATAATCATTACATTCATAGCCTCTAACACAAAGAAATACTGACCTCTCCAAATTTTGTGACATTTTAATTATGACAGTTTTTTTCTCATCTTCTTGAATGAATGCTTTTATAGTGCACTTTGTAACTAATATTTTCAGAGTATATTTTACTGTCCCATAATGATTCATCTTTTTATCTTTTCAAGTTACAGAGACTAAACGTTTTCTACAAAGTATAAGTTCATTTACTGCTGTCTATTATATAAAGTCTATTTCTATTCTTTCTAGCAGCATCATAGCAAGACATGAGTATTGAAGTTACATTTCCTAGGTTAAAGACTGAAATCGATGGACTTTATTTGGTTCTGAGAGTGATTACACATCATTCAACGAGTTCAGAAAGAAAAAAGAAGAGTGTCCTTTACAGGCTTATATAATTGTTCTAAAAGTTTAATAGGTGAGGCACAAGCTCTTTTTCATTTTTATTAGGAAGATAGTAATCACCAAAATTCATGTTTTCATTTACAGCAATTAGAGCAATGTACCTGAAGATAGGAAGTGAAGAAAGTCTTCTTTCCTACATCTTAGGTGGTGAGAAGGAATTCATATCTCATCCTCACACTCAGTTGAAGGTTCTCTATTTTACAAATGAATAATAGGTCAAGTAAGATTCATTCCTAGTAAGTGAATGCTACCTAGAGTTCCCAATAATAATTGCAAGACATCTGAAAAATCAAATATGAGTTACTCAACCAATATTAACTTACAGAATCTGTAAGGGCTTTAGACTTCTCCAGAAGTCTCTGGGAAAAAAAAATATCTTTTTGGTACTTCTGCATAGAACCAGAAAAATTAACCTATTTTTCTGCTTCTAAGGAGTTGCATTCTTGTATTTTCAGGGGCTTAGTAAATTTCAGGAAAAGGGACTAGAGTGGCTGATGCAGCTAATCACTGATAGACTAATTTCCCTTCCACAACATGGCCTCTTGTATTAACAGTCTGTGTCTCCTCTGCCTATACATGAGCTTCAAATCAGGCCAATATTGTGCCCTGGAACAAGGTGTTCAGCTACCGGTGTTGAACTGACTAGCAGTAGCTGGAGGTTTTGCTTTTTTCCTCTTAGTGCTGACCTTTAGAGCCAGTAGTTCAGTGACAAACATTGCTATTTTTGGAATAGTAGTATCAACAGCAGTACTTGTTGTTTTTGCTTTCTTTCTGCTTCTGTAAAGCCACATCTTGCTCTTATATTCGTTGACCAGCATCTATCTTTTAATGGAAATTTCCTACATTCATTTGTAAGCACTTCAGTTAATATCCCACTTCTGCTATAACCTTTAAGGATGTCTACTTCATCCATTTTAAAAACTAATAAACATCCTTATTTTCATGACCACACTGAGACATTTTAGTTCTTGTGTATCATAATCCAGAATCCTACTATCAAGCCTGAGCATTGTTGTCTAAAAGGAAGCAGAAACATTTCCCTTATCTGTTTCCCATTCTTTTTACTCTAATCCCAAATATCTTTCTGTTTAAAACAAGGACTCAGAACCTTAGCTATCTGATACAAAGCATTTGTCATAAAACAGACTTTTACATATCTTTGAGCAGACACTTAATATGCCCTTACAACTGTTGATGACCAGTTGCTTACCTGCAGCTGGAGAAGCAATTGCTCCATCATAAGGCCATTTATTTATGCAGTGTAGGATTGATACCTCCATCATGGTTTCTGCAGAATTTTGTGTAGCAAGGAGTTCCTTGTTGTGGAACTTTTAGAGTGCATGTTCCTTGTGTAAGTCTAGTGAAATTTAGATTGTTGTAGGAAATGTTAATCTAAATATTGTCATAAATGAATACAGTGAATTTTATTATTTTCAGAGGAAATGGAAAAACACTCTTGAGGTGTAGTTTGGCTAGATAGGAGGGGGTGTAAGATCATGATGTTCTACATTTTCAGGGCTGGTAAATCGAAAAGATTAACAAAATCCTTAGACAAATTTTGTTCTGAAGAGATTTTGTTTAATTTTTAAGAATGAATGAAGATTTAGTGTTCTAAAGCACAGTGAAGTGTAAGAAAGCTAATTTCTCCAATCTTAAGGCATTAATTAACCAAAATATTAATTAAACTTTTCAAATAATTAAAAGTAATCACTATTGCATTCCTTAAGGAACCAGAAAAAAATATTAATTATCAGCCAGCTTTAATATTTGCTCAAAAGCTTTAAGACTTTTCATAGATAAATAAAGTTAATTTTTTAATATATATTTCCTACCATAATAATTTTTAAGAATAACTAAGAAGGTGCTTAAATGATTTTGTGTATCTGTGTATTTTCACATAACAGGAGGAGCTGGACCTATTTTTTTAATAATTTCTGAAAAACATACTGAGAGATATCTTAAACATTTTGAGAAAAATCTTCCTACCTTAACCTTCACAGTGTACATTGTCCACCACAATGTGCAATGTTTCAGAATTCAAATGTAATGTATTCATTCTCATGAATTCGACTTATTATTTCTATTACCTGTGGAACTGACTGTTTTCTGCTTCATCAACACAGTAACTTAGTTGAAAATAAGTATTTCTCTCACTTCAAAATTATTTTGTTTCATTCCCATAATAATTCAATGAAGAATTGTTTTGGATCCAACTGAATTATTTTAAAATCTTTCACCGTACTGTGATGTGATTGGTGTATTTTATATTGGTTAAACCTCATAGATACAGAAAAATGAGAATTTAATTTACAACTCTTTATTTAAAGCTATAACCTCATAATTCCCCAAAACTTTGGTTAAAAATGTATAGTTTATTTAATTTTTGGTAGATGGATATGTAAACACTACTGCCCCCTCCTCTGTGACTGAGTAGAGTACAACCCTAGTGGTGGAATGTGAATCACTGAATAAATCTCTTAAATGGAGGAAAGCGCAGAGGAGATGGACAAGTATGATGAGCTTTGAAGCTCAGGGAATAATGCATGATGTCTGATCACAGCTGTTGAAAAAAGCTGAGTTTGTTTCCCCACAAAGGGGTGCTGGAACATGACCTTAATTTTCAGTACCTATCAACAGCTGAATAGATAAGGTGATGGTGTGTTTCCCCCTGAGTTCATTAAGAGAGCGTTAATATCTCTCTGAGACAGTCAGACCAGCATGGTGGGAGGGAATTAGTGATTCTGCCCTACACAGGGTTTAAAAAATGGACTTGAGCTGGCTTCAACCCACATATGCCTTCCTGGCCACTGAGGGGACAGTTACAGTGTACTGGACTCTGACACCCTCCCTTGTATGAACATCAACTGTTACTAAAGCCTGAATTCCAAACTATTTTCTGCACACACAAGTTACCTTTTTCCTTGGAAAAACACATTAGCAGCATATTCAAAAACCAAAGGCAAATATTAATGTAAGAATAAATTCGTGCAATCATGCCTCTAAAAAAGCAGAAAAAATGCATGGATTTTGATAGATGTAGTTTATTTGAGTATATCAGTATCACCATGCAGCTGTCATAGGCATCATAAGCATTTTGAAATCTATCCTTTACATGTATGTGTTCAACATCATATCTGTGCACTTGTAGTTCTCATACTCCCAAAATCTTACCTTTCTCATGAAGGATTTCTTGACAGCAACCTGCTCGCATAACTCACAGTGGATTTGCAGAAGGGAATTCCAGCCACACTAATTGAGAACACTGTTTGACCTTTAATATAGTTAATGAATTCCCTTACAACATTGTTTTGCAGTTTTCTAGGACTTGCTTTTGCTGAAAATTTTAATTTTATTTAAACCTAGGTATACTAGTTGCAAACTTTGCCACACATATTTAAAGATAGATGATTAGAAGCAGAAGACAACATTTAGAATAAGTTTATTAACAATGTTTTGAAGTGTGCACCAATACAGTACTTAACAATCACAATTGGATCATTTCATATTAACCTTAAGATAGGTATAACTCATAATCCTAAATGCGGTAAATAAAGAAGGCTGGACAATGCAGAGGTACGGATGTTTTCAGAAGAGTTTCATTTTTACTTTCTCCGGGAGTTAGTGTGCATGCAGTTCTCTGTTGTTTGCCACATTAATAATAGGGGTATTTGGCTCATCTTTATGATCTGCCAGCATAGAGCTGGTATTCTGAAAGCTTCTGAAATTCCAGAAACACATGTAAAAGCACTTGGCTCCATTAAGTAAAGCTGGAAGTGTCATTGTCAAATGGAAATAATGTTTTTGGCTTAATTTTTTAAGTTTTCTCTAATTCTGGAAGTTTCTATATTTAAAAAAAAAAAACAAAACATACACCTGGTATTGAATATTCACAGAAATATGATGCATAAATATGCTGCAAGATTAATACAAGAACTGCTTACCTTAAAGGATCTTGTGCAGTATTTACCAATACATTCACTGTACTTTTACAGTCTCATCATCTGTGGCACTATCATGAAATGCAGTGAAAATCAGGCTGAGTTCTTTGCTTCAGTTTCAGATTTCCATTAATTTAATTTTAATGTCATTTAGAAATATACTGTATATATTTATAGAACACAGAATGTAGTTTCTTAGAAATGTTATTTCCTCAGGCTTCAAATGGATGATGAAATGCTTGGTGCTCTGATTGTTTGTATGAACTATCACACATACACTGAAATCTTTTCCTTTATCCCAGAGATTAATATATTGCCATTCTGTCATAGTGAGTGATTATTACGACCCATATCACAAAAATGACAAAAAGAATTCTGGGAAGTGTACCTGCTGTCGTTGTTGGTATGTCCAAATTTGATATAAGAATGTCACTTTTTTATCATCTTTGGGAGTGGCCCACAGCAAACCTGTATTTTGTGAACATTAAATTTGCATTTATTGCTTCATCAATCTCGTTAAAATCAAGGAGTCTCATAGGTTTATAAAATTAAACTGGTTATTCTCAAAATACAAAATTCAAAGCTGTGACTTAGAAGTGTCTCTACTTATTATTAATCCGAGACATCATGCAACAATAATCATAGCATTCTAGTTGCAATAACATAAATAATGAATGAAATTTACCTCTCAGAATCCTTTTGTTATAACTGAATACAGAATACCATTAGAAGTTTTCCCTGACACAATTTTTTTGCCTTTGTGAAGGGATAGAAGGAAAAGAAAACACTTGGTTTGTGCAACTCTATCGAGGAATCTTTTTTAGTACTGTCTTTGGAGTTGGTTTAACAAATACTAAAAGAAGTCAAAGGAATAATGAAATTTAAGTACCTTAAAATTTAATTCTGGATTTTAGATTTTTTGAGAGCAAATGAAGAGTTGAAATACTGACTGAATTTGGAAAGTAATTTGTCACTGCTGTATCCATATCCATTTATTGTTGCTAATGTATTATCTTTTTACTAATATTTTGGAGTATTAAAATTAATACACTGCTACATCACTTTGTTATAGAGATGGAGAAAAATTCCATTTACAGTTACGCTCATGTAGAATTACTCTGAAATTCTACCTCTGGGAGGTGACGATAGCAGGAAGGGGTCAAAGAAAGTGTCCTAGTGACTCCATCACAGCTTTCAACCTTTCAAAAAAAGGGTTATGCAATTTCACAGACAAAAGGCAGGGAGTTGTAGCATTGTCAAGATCTCGATTAGTAGTATTTTAAGTGTATTACATAGACAAAATCTGTACAAAATTTAGGATAGTGGAAAATGAGGCTATTCATTTTATAGTACAATCACTTTTCAGGTCATCCCTTTATAGAATATAAACTTGATCTCTTCTTGTTACTGTTAAAACAGGACTTAACAGAAAATGCATGAATTGGTTCATATATCTGTGGAGGACATCTGAGTATTTGTTTTTCTGGTTACAGTTTTGCAAGACTGATGATGCCATATTGTGGGGAAAGTAACTGCAAAATGGTCTTTCCATTTATAACACCTTCAAAGGTCGTACTTCCTGGGAGATTTTAGCAAAATCTTGTTATAATACTTTAATTCTCTAATATTAGACATTAAAACAGAAGACAATGTGGAACTAATCTATTTTTTTAAATAATATTCAATTAATTCTCTTTACTATTGGTATTTGGATGTGTATACACAAATTCTGTAATCTCTTCCTGATTGTTCAAACCAGTGATGCAGCAAAAAAGTGTTGAATCATTACAAGAGCTAAGAAAACATCTCTGTTCGAGTATCAACTCCACTATACCCTGAAGCCAAAGGACCAGCTTGATCCTGCTCAGCATGAAGCACAAAAAAACCCTCAAAGTTAATCCTCAAATTATAGGAACAAGGAACATGGAAGGGAGATGGTCTAGTTCCGTTCTGCTCCACCCAGTTGTTATGCCTGTCTGTACTACTCTGACTACAGAGTAGTCATTGGGGACCAGTCATTGTTTTTCTAAGTGAAGAAATGTCCATAACAATTAATCTTTTTAGTCAAGAAATGTAAACTACTCTCTGTTTCAGGAAATTAAACACCTTCTTGCACTTTTTATTTTTCCTTTACAAAAAAAAAGGCAGATTTGTGCAGATGTTTGATGTTTCATTTAAAGAATACAACTTTGTAGAGAATACTTAGGAAAGTAACAGGAGCTGTGTAGATGAGACTTTGAGGAAGTCTTATTGAATTTCATTGATTTATCATGCAAAGGCCAAGAGCATGTGGTGGGATAAACTGTAGGCATTAATAAACTCCCTGGAAGCTTGATAAGGATGTGTTCAAAAGGGAAAGAAAAAACTATTTAGATAAGACCATATTTTGTGAGACTAGAATGTGATTATTTGTCTGGTATTCAGAGGCATTATAAAACTTATGCAGAACTGGCATTTGGAAGGATGACCAGATTGAATAAAAAGGTGAGCTTTAGTAAGGAAATCTCTTTGTCTCCTGATTTTTGTTTTGAATTTTAATTTAAATGCTCTACATAAGAGAGAAGCAATACCGAATACAGAGAAAAATTTCCACTTCAGATTTTAGCCTGTTCTGCTCCATGAAAAGTAAATTGGAAAAGGACAGAGTTAAATAAATAGTGCTCTAAAGAACATGAAAAAATATTAAGAGTGGTAAAAATAATGTATTTGATCCATTTCATGCCAATTATTTATCAGCATTGAATTCAGCTTCAAGATTCTGTGACTAAATTTCTCAGTGATTCATAATAAACTAAGATAAACTGCTCTCAGGTAATCATTCAAGGAACAAAACTTCATGCATTGCAAACTTACATGAGTAATATTGTATGTATAACTTTGTGTGTTTGATATAGTTCTGAATGCTGTGTGTAGGATCAAGTGGAAATGAACATTCCTGGCACACTATTTTAGAAGTAAAGGGATTTGAAGTAAATGTCTCTGTGTAGTTGTGTATCACACTTCACATGAAAGGCAACAGCTGCACTCCATCATCACTGCAGTTCCAGATGTTCACTGATAACAGACTTCTCTTTTTTCATTACATATCAATGATGTAATACTTCATAATACATGTCTTACAGACAGGAAAACAGAATATATTAATTTGATGCATGTTTCAGATAGATAACAGCTGCATGTTTTGAAAGGTCATCCTCAGATATCATTCAGAAAGTACTTGCTCTCATAAAAGAAAACAAATCTTTCTCCATCATGCATACCATTTTAAAGCAAAATGTCTTTCCTAAATCATTACTTAATTTTTTAAGTTTGTCTTCATCAGGAAAGAGTATGAAGCTGCAAATGGCAAATTACAGATGGCTTCATAGTGGTAAATGCTAACAGACTACAGGTAGGGCCTTTGATTGAGTTGTGTTAGAAGTTTCTCAGAAATTAATTTCTTTTAAGGAATAACAAGGCCTAAGGCCTTAATCTCAGTCTTTTAGCACTGTTTATATTGAAAAACAGCTCACACATTCACTGACAGACCCTGTTTTATTTCTAGTAGGTCATAATTTGCATCATCATGTGGGGCATTCTTTAGTCTATTCTGCAGGAATACAAATAACATGCTTATGTAAAAAAAAAGAAAAAGCTCATTAATCTTTGCCTCAGATTTTTCAGTGTCACTTACAGAACCCTTCTTTGCATTCCAGTAGCAAATGCTTCTAACATATGTCTGCTAAAAACCTAAGGTAACATGATGATTTTCCAATATAAATCTGCCATCTTACTGAATTGCTAAAAGAGCATAATGCAAAATTATAATAATAGCTGTCATTTTATCCTTAGGTAGTCCAATTATTCAGGCACCTATCTTGTTGCAATGAAACACCTCTAAGGGGAAGTGGTAGTACTAGCATCAATGTCACGAATGCAGGATGCCCTTAGGGCGTGATTTGTATATCTTTTTTTTAAATAGATTTAAAAATATAGGTGTTTAAAATTGTATTTGGGATATTTATTTCCTCCTTCAGATGTGAAACAGAGTCAGCTAATTTCAGACTTAGAATAATAGGTCTGAGTTTTACCCAGTCATGACTGGGTAAGCTGCTGGGAAGGAAAGGGTGTGGTACTTGGGGAACAGAGGAGCATGTTAGAAGAGTGAGAGGGTAGAACATCACTATCCATGAAACAAGAGAGAGATGAATTTGGGACACTGGGAAATGAGGTAGGAGGAAATGAATATGTAACAAAGTCACTACTGTTGCTGAGATAATAATTTTCATATCCATTGGTGTTATACATTGTAGTTTCCAGGCTCCCCACTTCGAAATATCCCTCAGGTTCAGGATTGAAATCAGAGGTGGAAAGATATTGGAAAGATATTCCAGGTATACTCTATTGGTAAGCAGTAGTTCCTGGCTTTTATTGATCTAATATCTTCACTATAGCAGGTATCAACTGTGTCAGTTATAAACAAAGGTGTACCAACTGAAATATAAATTAAATTGTGACTTCTACATAAAAAAATTGAAGAATTTATTTTGTTCCAGGCCCTCCCTGCAGTTAAACACAGATTCAAAATGTTCTTCATTTTTTTCAGGAGAATAAAGCATTAATAGGAAAAGGACTGTTTAATTTAAAAAACCAAAACCCAAAAACCCCAAGCCACTTAGAAGTAGAGGAAAAAGATGTTGCAGATGTTACTTAGCAACCATTACTGCTACAAATAAAATAGTAGAAGAGAAATCTGAGACAACTGGAAATACACTATTAAAAATGTCTTTTATCTTGCATTTGAGTTGTGGTTCTTGGGACTTGCAGTAAAGACAGTATCATATTACTATATATTGTGCTTCTCTTTCTAATATTATTGCATTTTCTAGGAGAAATCTAAGCCATCTTGGTAAAAGCTTAACAAAATTTTTAAGACTGTTTCTGAAGTACAGTAGGAGTACAATTAAATTTTAATTCTTGAAGTAACATACTGAATCTAGACATGAAAACTTGCTCCAGATAACAGTGAATGCAGTGGTAAAATCTTTTAAATGTTTTTTATAGGGCTTGGACTGAAATAAAAATGCTTCACCCTTGCTTAAAACTATATCTTTCCAAGGATATTTTTTCACATGAATATTTTATTTAGCTATATTTTGGGTTTCATGTCTGCTTTCTGGAAAAAAAAGTAGGTCTTTCATTTAAAGTAAAAAGTAGAATCTATGTTACTCAAAACAAAATCCAAAGTGAATTTGAATAGTGATCCTAGAAGCTACAAAAAAAGCTTTATAAAATATTAATCATATATATGTGTGTGTGTGTGCAGTTCAGTCAACCATCATATAAAAAGCTAGATTATATAACTAGCCAACAAAGTAGCTTTTTTTTTTTTTTTAAATTTTGTTCAGGATAAAGCACCAGGAGAAGTATCAACATTCATTTCCAAATGTGTTTTAAAATGTAGCTGCTTGTGAAGATATTGTGATTTTTTTGTAACTGCAAATTAATTAATTTCTAGAAGCCTTATTTTTTTAATACAAAAGTACATAGTCGTTTTTGTTGATGTAATTGAAACAGGCAGAAACTGTCTTTAATTAATTTGTTATGAAACCAATACATTTCTCCTTTTCGGCGTGTTGCAGTATTGTTCTCAAACTGACATGCCAACCATGAATTTAATAAGTTCTTCCAAAAAAAGTATTATAATAAAAACATTTTATACTTGAAGTTGAATTTAAAATGTTCATTAAAAAAATACTATCGTGAACCAAAAAAATTCTCGTTATCTTTAACATACCCAGATAATCCTGTTGGAACTTTGCAACAAAAAAAACATATGTGAAGGTATCTTGGAAGGTGAATCCTTGTACAACTTCTGGAAAATACTGTTATCTAAACTTACACTTTTATTTTTGTCATGTTGTTACCTAAATGGCTGTGGGGAAAAAAAGACTCCAAGCCAAATTAGGTAGGAGATAAGATAAGGATACAAAGGCTTTAATGAGCCCCCAGGCTTTCTGGAATACCCCCAACGCGCCCCCCCGAATACAGATGTCCACAGTTTTTGTAATGATTTTTGCCCAATCCCCGTCCAGCCACCACCCAGGTTCTGCCCCCACCATGCCTCTTGGGAATTGGGTCTGGGGGTGTTTTGGGACCCCCTCTTCTTCATCTTCATCTTCCTCAGAGCACGTAATGTCCTTGGAGGCCTTCCAGAATTCTAGGCCTGAAGGTTGTTGGGTCTATGGCTGTATCTTCTTCCGTAGGGTTAGGGTGTTCTTCTACAATTCTGCCTTGAAAAAGAGACTAAACAGGCTGTGGAATTTATGGGAATTGATATGGGAATGGGTAACAGGGGTTTGAGCTGGTATGTTAAAGGGTAAAGGGATAATATGCTGCTATTCTAAAATCTACATTTACTACATAACTACTACTAAGATCTACAAAAATTAAAAAATCAAAACATCAAAACTCCAAGGTATCATGTCAATGCCCTAAATATGAGACAGAGGTGGTATTACACTTAAGTATTTTCAGTGTAGCCCTTAAAAAATTATATTTTCCCTGACAATTTTATCTTAATAAGACCATGTTTGTAATCAGAATACATGACATAGTTTCATAATAACAGCAAGATGTAATCTGCAATACAGTTTTAAAAAATTTTTTCTAGATGACTTGAGTGTATTGTGAGACTGATTATAGATGCGTGCAGAAGTTCTTACCAGAACACGTCAAGTCAGAAAATGAACATATGTTTGGAACATAGGGTCTATGTTCAGGAATCAACATCAACTGACCTTTACAGGCTGTGGTTCATCATTTAATGTTGCCAGGAATTTCAGCTGCTTATGTGTAACTTTCAAGAATGAGATGTATATAAATGAACACAAAGGACTGTGAGATTAGTTATGAGCAAACTGACAGTGTTTCAGCATTACTCAACAGATAGATACTGAGCAAGAATAATGGGTATTTTACTTTTTTTTAGAAATCATACATACATCTCGGTGTACATGGTCATCTCTCAGAAGTAGTACATCCAAGAATCTTTGAGATGTTCAAGCACCTCACAACCACTGATGGACTCCATACAGAGTCAGTGTATTTATCTACAATAGGATATTCCCAAATAATTTTTGAGAATGAGATTTGGGTTTCTTTCTTATTCCTGAAAAACTGTCAAAAATTATACCTCTTTGCATATTAACACATAATTGCACACAGAGGGGTCTCATGAAAAAGCAAGCTCATATGTGAAACAATACAAACCATTGTTAAAAGCATGATGGTTTGTCTAGAAAGGATTCAAATTATGTCTGACTTACCGAAATACTGACATTCTAATACCAGTTGTATTTTATGTAAATGGTACCATGCTGCTTTAACTAATTCTGATTATTCAGGATTCATACACAAAATGTATCTTTCTAATCTCACTCTGTAGATATAACTGACTGAAAAAACCCTCAGTCAACTAACCAACCAACCAGAAAAAGATAATGATTGAAAAACTTTCAAATTAGTTTGTTGATTGATATCATTCCTTCTTCAAGATGAATTTTTTTTTTTCATGACATATTAAAAAGGAAAGGAGGGATAAAACAAATATTTATTCTATATTTGGAATTACAGAATTAGGTTATAGGATTTGAAAGGGTCTCATTGAGTCCAACCCTTAACCTAACACTGTGAAACCCAACAGTAAACCATGTTCCTAAGCACCACACGTCCAGCGATGCTGATTCCATTACTCCCTGGGCAGCCTGTTCTGACGTTTGATAACCCTTTCAGTGAAAACATTTTTCTTAACATCCAAGCTACACATCCCCTGGAACAACATGAAGTTCTTTCCCTTCTCCTATCACTAGTAGAATGGAAAAAGACACCAAACCTCACCTTGCTACAACCTCCTATTAGGTAGTTGTAGAGAGCAATAAGGTCTCCCCAGAGCCTCTTTCAGGCTAAACAATGTCAGCTCCATCATCTGCTCCTCATAAGACTTGTGCTCCAGATTGTTCATCAGCTTCATTACCCTTCTCTGGACACACTCCAGCCTTTCGTGGAGTGGGAGGCCAAAAAATGAACACAGGGTTTGAAGTACATCCTCTCCAGTGCTGGGTACAGGAGATGATCACTGCCTTAGTCCTGCTGGCCACACTATTTCTGATACAGGCTAGGATGTCATTGGCCTTCTTGGCCACCTGGGCACACTGCTGGCTCATGTTCAGCTGCTGATGACCAGCAATCCCAGATTCTTTTCCCCTGGACAATTTCCCAACCACTTGATCTAGGCCTTTAGCATGGTATGGGGTTCTTGTGACCCAGTTGCAGGACCCTGTACTTGGCCTCATTGAACCTCTTCCAGCTGGCCTCATCCCATGGATCCAACCTGTCCAG